>NW_016107433.1:1387048-1388632 GCF_001604975.1 Cebus imitator
TGACCAGGATGGTCTCGATCTCTTGACCTCGTGATCCACCCGCCTCGGCCTCCCAAAGTGCTGGGATTACAGGCTTGAGCCACCGCGCCCGGCCCCAATTTTAGTATATCTGTTGAAGCGAGCATGATCTTAGGTTTTGTTGGTTTTTTTTTTGAGCTGGAGTCTTGCTCTGCTGCTCAGGCTGGAGTGCAGTGGCGTGATCTTGGCTCACTGCAACCTCCACCTCCCAGGTTCAAATATTCTCCTACCTCAGCCTCCTGAGTAGCTGGGATGACAGGCGTATGCCAGCACGCTGGGCTAATTTTTGTATTTTTAATAGAGATGGGGATCCACCATGTTGGTCAGGCAGGTCCTGAACTCCTGACCTTGTGATTGGCCAGCGTTGGCCTCCCAAAGGGCTGGGATTACAGGCGTGAGCCACCGTGCCCTGCCAATTTTAGGTTTTATATAGTGATGTTATCCCCAAGAGCAATTTGGGGAATGGTCAGAATCTTGTAGCCTCTCCCAAGTGCAGTGGCTGTTAAACTATTGCACTCCAGCCTGGGCAACAAGACTGAAATTCTGTAAAAAAAAAAAAAAAAAAAAAAAAAAAAAAATCATATATCCTCCAGCTGCATGACTCCTAAACCATAATTTCTAATCTTTTGGCTGATTTTGTTAGTCCTACAAAGGCAGTCTAGTCTCCAGGCAAGAAAGGGGTTTATTTTGGGAAAGGGCTGTTATCATCTTTGTTTTAAACTATAAACTAAGTTCCTCCCAAAGTTAGTTCAGCCTATGGCCAAGAATAAACAAGGACATCCTGGAGGTTAGAAGCAAGTTGGTTAGGTCAGATCTCTTTCACTGTCTCAGTTATAATTTTGCAATGGCGGTTTCAATAGGAGAAGGAATATATTCCAATTAAGAAGAATAATAGCATACAGGCTCTTCTTGACCTTGTTCTGCCCCAAATGTAAATTCATAGCACCCTCATATTTTTACAACCTAAGACTCAAAAACCCCAAGAGGTTAGGAGTCTGTTCAAGGTCACACAGGTAGCAGAGAGGCATTCTGATCAGCAGGACTTCATTTGGGGCTCCAGATTTATAGCTGTTAAGAACGTGAGGACAAGCTCATTACATTGAAACGTGATGTACACTGGGAGGGATGTTAAATGTGCTCCAAGGCAAAATGAGGCTCCCAAATGACTGTAGGAAGTATGAATAATGGTTCTATTTTTAAAAATTTTTTCTTTTTTCAGAGACAGGGTCTTACTTTGTCATTCAGGCTGCAGTACAGTGGCACCACCACAGCTCACTGTAACCTGGAACTTCTGGCCTCAAGTGATCCTCCTGCCTTGGCCTCCCAAAGTGCTGGGATTATAGGTATGAGATACCACGTCCACAGATGAACCTATATTAACATGAAATTCAAACAAATTCATCTGGGCATGGTGGCTCATCCCTGTAATCCCAGCACTTTGGGAGATCGAGGTGGGTGGACCATGAGGTCAAATCGCTTGAGCCTGGAAGGCGGAGGTTGCAGTGAGCCAAGATTGCACCACTGCACTCCAGCCTGGGTGACAAAGCGAGACTCCTTCTCAAAAAA
>NW_016107433.1:1388642-1393260 GCF_001604975.1 Cebus imitator
AAAAAAAAAAAAAAAAAGAAAGAAAGAAAGAAAGAAAAAGAAATTCAAACAAACTGATGACAAGATAATAATACCAAATGATTGGCCAGGCACCTTGGCTCATGCCTGTAATCCCAGCACTTTGGGAGGCTGAGGCAAGTGGATCATTTGAGGCCAGGAGTTCATGATCGGCCAGGCCAACATGGCAAAACCCCATCTATACTAAAAATATAAAAACTAGCTGGGTATGGTGGCGTACCTGTCATCCCAGTTACTCAGGAGGCTGAAGCATGGGAATCACTTGAACCTGGGAGGCAGAGGTTGCAGTGAGCTGATTGTGCCACTGCACTCCAGCCTGGGTGACAGAGTAAGACTGTCTCAAAAAAAAAAAAAAGATACAAAATCATAACCTTATCATTACTCTTGACTCTCTTTAAATAGGCAAACAATGACAATCTCATTACTATGAAAAGAGGATAAGATTTGGCCTCCAGCAGCAGTCCAGGTCAACATTGTGAAGAGGTATCAAAAGGTCGTTTAGGGCAGGCATGGTGGCTCATGCCTGTAATCCTAGTACTTTGGGAGGTGGAGGCAGGAGTATCTCTTGAGCCCAGGAGTTTGAGACTAGCCTAGGCAACATAGCTAGACCTTGTGTCTATATTTTTTATATTAAAAAAGGGCAATTTGGTCCTACTCAAAGGAAATAGGCAACTCTGCCCTTAGCCAGATCAGGACCACACTAGGACCAGCCTTTGGTTCAGTGTGGCCAAGAACTTCCTACCAAAGAGAGATGACTTTTAGGAGAGGTCTCCCTATTACTGGCCTTGAATAAGCAAACATGGGACATTTATTTAGTGGGGTTATTGCAGAGGGCATGTGCAGTGGTATGATCTTGGCTCACTGCAACCTCCACCTCCCAGGTTCAAGTGATTCTCCTGCTATAACCTCCCGAGTAGTTGGGACTACAGGCATGCACCACAACACCCTGTTAATTTTTGTATTTTTAGTAGAGACAGGATGTCACCATGTTGTCCAGGTTAGTCTTGAATTCACCTCAGGTGACCTGCTTGCCTCGGCCTCCCAAAGTGCTGAGATTATAAGCAAGAGCCGCGCACTTGGCCTGGATTCTGCACTTTTTTTTTTGAGACAGAGTCTTGCTCTGCCACCAAGCTGGAGTGCAGTGGCATAATCTCTGCTCACTGCAACCTCTGCCTCAGCCTCCCGAGTAGCTAGGACTAAAAGTGCCCACCACCACGCCCGGCTAATTTTTTGTATTTTAGGGGTTTCACCATGTTGGCCAGGATGGTCTCAATCTCCTGACCTCATGATCCGCCCGCCTTGGCCTCCCAAAGTGCTGGGATTACAGGTGTGAGCCACCGCGCTGGGCCTTTTTTTTTTTTCTCATCTCAGCCTCCTGAGTAGCTGGGATAACAGGTGTGTGCTACCACGCCTGGCTAATTTTTTTTTAAAGACGCGGTTTCACCACGTTAGTCAGGCTGGTCTTGAACTCCCGACCTCAGGTGATCTGCCCGCCTTGGCCTCCAAAGTACTTGGATTATGGGCATGACCCACCATGCCTGGCTGACGCCTGGCTAATTTTTATATTTTTAGTAGAGATGAGGTTTCACCATCTTAGGCTGGTGTTGAACTCCTGACCTTGTGACCCAGCTGCCTTAGCCTCCCAAGGTACTAGGATGACAGGTATGAGCCACCTCACCCAGCCAGTGCTGATTATTCTTAGGGGAGGCACGTAAAAACATCATTTATTGTTAGAAATCATGACATGACACAAAGTCAAAATCCACTTTTATTTTTCACGTCTTGTGAAAGACTATAGAGAGCCATGCTCAGCTGCTGCTTCTCCAATGCTGGCCAGCAGTTTACCTTTCTAAGTCATACAGCAGCTCATCCGGCCCTCAAAGGGCTGAAAGGGCAGCCCAGAGCCTCCCACTGACAGGTGTACTCACCCACCCAAGACACTGGGAAAGATCCCTGTTCTAGCATCACATTTTACTCAGATTTGTCAAAATCAGGTTGCTGTGGCAAAGGCTCTTTCACTGAGGATGGCAGTCCTGGAAGACTTCTCCTTCGGCGAGCCGCCAGCTCAATCTTCTGAACCAGGCTCACATCCCAGGGATGGGTCACAAAACTGATGACAGTGCCTGGAACCTCACTGCCCACACGGCCCACTCTCCCTGCTCTATGGATGTAATCTTGCAGTGTTGGGGGGAAATCATAATTGACAACCAGCTCCACACCAGTGCTGTCCAGGCCCCGAGAGGCTATGTCTGTGCAGAGGAGTATGTCTTGGGAGCCCTTCTGGAAGGACTGGAAGATACCTGCCCTCATCAAGGCTGGCATTTGCCCCTGCAACCTTAGGTGTTGGATTTTGTGGTCATCCAGAATGTATCCCAGCCAGTTCACAGTGCTGGAGCTATTACAGAACACCAGAACAGTTCCTGAGGGGCCAGTCTTTTCTGCTCTGTCATGATGCTTGAGGATGTGCACCAGCTCGGTCACCTTATCTGCCCCCTTCAGTCTCAGAAATGTCTGTTTCACATGAGGCATGATACAGTGGAGCTTGGAGCTGGTGATGGTGGTGACAGAATCTGCACTGGCGACTTTATTCAGCAACTGGCCTACACCTTCGGGAAATGTAGCTCCTACCAGCACTAACTGAGCTTTGGGATTGAAGGGGTCTTCCAAGTCAGCTGGGCCTTCTGCGATGTTGCTCTTCTCCAACACGTAGTATACAAGTTCCAGGAAGCTTTCATCCAGCAGTGTGTCTGCCTCATCCAACACCAAGAAGGAGAGTTGTTCCAGGCTGATAAATCGACTTCTCAGGGCTTTCCACAGTGCCCCTGGAGTCGCCACTAGCACATCGGCTGAAGGTTGTTTGGACAGTTGCAACCTGATCCTACGCATGCCACGGCCTCCCTCCAGGTCCTGCACTAGCAGGCCCAAGGAGCGCCCCAAGGGTTGGGCCACGGCCCGCACCTGTTGGGCCAATTCTCGGGAAGGCACAAGGACCAGACCTCGGGGCATGGGGATACGAAGGGGGTCCAGGCTTGGCTGGCCCATGAGCCGTTGAAGTAGAGGCAGGAGGTAGCTCAGAGTCTTGCCACTGCCGGTTTCTGCGGCGCAAAGGATGTGGCGGCCGCGAAGTAGTGGGGGGATGGTGTTACACTGCACGGTTGTGGGCTGAACGACTTCAGGCACAGCCTCCTGTAGTGCGTGCAGCACACGGGGCTCCAGGCCAAGGTCGGCAAAACTGTCCCCGGAGGAGGGCTTCTGCACCGCTGGCGCCTCCTGTTGCGCACGCTCGATGGAGAAGTGGTCCCGACGCGCGCGTCGACTCTTCCAGCCTCGAGAGGCTAGCGGCGCGATCTCCCAACGGCCCAGAGTGAGGCGAGCTGGCTGGTTTAACTCTGGCCGCCGCGCCGAAACCAGCAGCGGTCCAGGTCGCACCGGCACCGGCCCCGGGAGTCTCCGCCGTCTGCTCTGCTGCTGTTCCAACTTCCGCTGTAGAGCCACTGGGATGCGCACTACCGGAAAAGGTTCGTCTGGACTGCGGACCGTCAGGCCCCGTCGGGGAGCTAGAAGCAACCGAGCCACTAGAGAACAAAGCCGCACCGGCCGCGCTATAGCCATGTTTCCCTTAGTGCGGGAGAAGCGCACATCAATGACATCACGGACGCGCAGCGGCCTCGCATACGGTGGCTCGCGAGGCTCATACGGTTTGCGGAGCTGGAGCCCCGTGAGGAAGAGAGGGAGGTTCTCTTAAGAGTTCGGCTGAGAGGTCTGTAGCTCCGAATCAGGGATGGCGACATCCAGACCCTGCCAGCCTTGGGGAAGGGCGCGTCCTGGAGGCAGGACTGGAGGCTAGCGTTACGAGGCGGCTGTGGGATCTTGGCCCAATGGACCATGAGGGCGGAGGGCTTCTGGCGATTGGGTACCTGGTTCCTGGGATTCTCTTTAGTTGTTCCTCATTGCCCCGATATATCTTGCAACCCTTAGGTTGCAGCTGTTTTCCCAGATGTGTTTCCTGCGCATGGTCTGGTAATCCGTGTTTATTGAAAGTCTGAATGAATGGTCAGGCCTAGGGGCAGAGACAGGGGTCTGAAGTCATAGACCTGGGCTCAACCCCTCCTACTGAGAGCCCAGAGTGCAAGCTGATGGCTTTCACCTTCTTCTCTCTCAAGTGGGAGGTAAGGCCTTCAGGCTTTATTTCAAGCTGGGTCATCTCTTCACACTTACTTTCCTTCCTTTTCAGCCAAGGTTCACTCTCTACTCCCTCGTCACCCCTCCCAACTTCTCATCTTGAACCCACCTCTCTTGCATCCTGCTCAGCTCCTCTGGCTTCCCCGTCAGAAACCTAAATTTCTTGAATAGTAGTAAGGAGGGTGCTGCCACCCTACGAAGTGATCAGGCACGTGGTTTATCATGTGGCCCTGGTCAGGCGGAATATTTTACCTGAATTCAGATATTTGGGTTGTAAAAACAAGAACTTACACGAGTCACACTTTTTTTTTTTTTTTTTTTTTTTTTTTTTTTTTTTTAAGACTGAGTCTCACTCTGTTACCCAGGCTGGAGTGCTGTGGCGTCATCTTGGCTCACAGCAACCTCCATTTTTTTTTTT
>NW_016107433.1:1393286-1398326 GCF_001604975.1 Cebus imitator
CTTGGCTCATTGCAACCTCCGCCTCCCAGGTTCAAGCAATTCTCCTGCCTCTGCCTCCCGAGTAGCTGGGACTAAAGGTGCGCACCACCACACCCAGCTAAGTTTTTGTATTTTTAGTAAAGACAGGGTTTCACCATGTTGGCCTGACTGGTCTCAAACTCCTGGCCTCAAGCGATCTACCCACCTTGGCCTCCCAAAATGATGGGATTACAGGCATGAGCCACCGTGCACAACAGATACTTCTTGAACAGATCTGGAAAATGGGTGTCAGATCTTTTCTGTAGTCTGCAGTGCCCGGGGTGGGAGATAAGGTAAATATTTATGGATTAACACTCTGGGAGGCTCATAACATCTGGAGAAAACATTTTAATGTCTCCAAATATCATTGACAAGATAAAAACTTTGTTTTTTTGGACTAGTATGAGGAAAAACTGTCACAGTTTTAAATAGACTGTACCCTTGTGCTACATAATTAGACTTTCTGGAGAGTTATTAGATAAACTAGAGGAAAAGAGAGGCCTTTTCCCCACAAGAAAACATCTGCAAGTACTAAGAGGACATTTGGAGTAGTAATGGGTGAATCAATAGTCATTGGATAAGGTAGTGTTTTTTTTTTTGAGATGAAGTCTCACTCTGTTGCCCAGGCTGGAGTATAGTGGCACGATCTTGGTTCACTGCAGCTTCCGCCTCCCAGGTTTAGGCAATTCTCCTGCCTTAGCCTTCTGAGTAGCTGGGATTACAGGCATGTGCCACTACGCCCAGCTAATTTTTGTATTTTTAGTAGAGATGGGGTTTCACCATGTTGGTCAGGCTGGTCGCCAACTCCTGACCTCGTGATCCAGCCACCTTGGCCTCCCAGAGCGCTGGGATTACAGGCGTGAGCCACCACGCCTGGCAGGGTAGTGGTTTTAAAACAAGGGTGATTTTGGCCTTTCCCTGTCACCACATTTGACAATGGCTGGAGACTTTTCTTTTTCTTTTTTCTTTTTTGGAAACAGTCTCACTCTGTCAGCCAGGCTGGAGTACAGTGGTGCAATCTTGGCTCACTGTAACCTCTGCCTTCAGGGTTCAAGGGATTCTCCTGCCTCAGCCATCTGAGTAGCTGGGATTACAGGCATATGCTACCATGCCTGACTAATTTTTGTATTCTTAGTAGAGATGGGGCCTCACCATGTTGCCCAGGCTGGTCTGGAACTCCTCACCTTGTGATCCACACGCCTTGGCCTCCCAAAGTACTGGGATTACAAGCATGAGCTGCCTTACCCGGCCTAATTCCATGTTACTTTTATGATGCTTTCCACAAACTCAGGTCTCCTCCTTATCTAAATAGTTCTTTGGGTCTAGGTTCATGCCTGTAATCCCAGCAACTAGGAAGTCTGAGGCAGGAGAATCTTGAAACCGGGAGGCAGAGGTTACAGTGAGCCGAGATCGTGCCATTGCACTCCAGCCTGGGCGACAGGGTGAGACAACGTCTCAAAAAAAAAAGTTCCTTGGATGTTTATCCCAACAGGTTTCATCCATTTCCATGTGCCACTGTTTTTGAGATATAAAACAAAGAATTCCTTGTACAAAGCCAGAATGAATATATCAAAGTAATTCTGAAGTATCAGAAAAAAAAAAAATAGGTATGTATGTGTATTTGGGTTTTTGGGTTCTGTTCAAATGTCCAGGGTAGGGTAGCTTGTTAATATATAGTTGTTTTCCCATTATACTGGAGCCCTTACAATATGATTACCAAAAAATCTCACAGGGGCTAAAGCTTGCCTGAGCCTGTCTGTGCCCACGGGCTCTAATTTCTTCTTGTGAGATCACTAGTCATTGCCTACCCTTTTTCCCCCTCACTCACAGTAGACACTGAGTAACTTCTAATTGGTTTCTTGAGATACTTTTTATAAGCAGTGCTTTAGAAATAGGAAAGGTATACTTATTGTGAAAAAATCTAAGCTCCTGGGAACAGGAGCTTGATGGGTTCCTTGGATCTCAGTTAATAATGGTATAGTCATTCATTAATTCATTCAACAAATACTTCCTGAGCACCATGCATGTGCCAGGCACTGACAGTGAGCAAAACAGACAAAATCCCTGCCCTTGTGGAGTTTACATTCTGATTTAATTGATTTGGGGTAAGGCCCAGACAGGGTATTGCTGTGTCACCCAGGCTAGATTGCAGTGGTGTAATCTTGACTCACTGCAACCTCTGCCTCCCATGTTCAGGTGACTCTCCTGCCTCAGCCTCCCCAGTAGTTGGGATTACAGGTACATGCTACCACACCTGGCTAATTTATGTATTTTTAGTAGTGATGAAGTTTTGTCATGTTGGCCAAGCTGGTCTAGAACTCCTATCCTCAGCTGATCAGCCTGCCTTGGCCTCCCAAAGTGCTGGGATTACAGATGTGAGCCACTGCGCACAGCCTAGAAACTGGAATTGTTAAAAACCTCTCCAGATGTAACCAGGCTTGAGAATCACAGTTATAATTGAAGCACTTTGGGAATTGCAAGGCATTACAACAATAAAAAGTGCTGTTAGGCTGGGTGCGGTGGCTCACACCTGTTATCCTAGCACTGGGAGGCCGAGGTGGGTGGATCACCTGAGGTCAGGAGTTCAAGACCATCCTGGCCATCATGGTGAAACCCCATCTTTAAAAAAAAAAAAAAGTGCTGTTAGTATTCCTTCATTGTTTCTCCATGTTCCCACCTGTAGCAAGGCTGTTGCGCAGGTAATTGTATTTTCAGTCATTGTCACTGTAGTATGCCTGGACCCTTTTACCTTCCTTCTAATCCAGCTCCCTATCTCCTCTTTGTCTTCTACCCTCCAGTACACCTTCTGTTTCCCAAGTGCTGTTATTAAGCACAGCTATGGCCGTGTTACCCTTTGACTCAAAAGCCACTCAGGAATCCCTGTTGCCTACAAATTATCTCCTAATCAGTATCCAGAATTGGGCTCAACTTCCTCTCCTGTTGCTTCCTTATCTGAATCTTGTTCACTCAAGTGGTAGCTCCCATGCAAGTTGGCTACAGGGCTTCTAGTCCTTTATGGGATAAGCCAGAGAATGGAGGTCTCCTCCAAAACCAAACTTGAATGATAACAAAGCACTTTAAATACACTTCGGCTGGGATGGAGTTCTGCTGTGACTGAAGCATGAACTGGGTCATAGCTCTTGTTGCACTTGGTCCATTAACTTCTATTTTTTTTTGAGATGGAGCTTCGCTGTTGTTGCCCAGGCTAGCGTGCAGTGGCGCGATCTCAGCTCACTGTAACCTCCGCCTTTTGGGTTCAAGCAATTCTCCTGCCTCAGCCTCTCGAGTAGCTGGGATTACAGGCATGTGCCACCATACCCAGCTAATTTTGTGTTTTTACTAGAGATGGGGTTTCTCTATGTTGGTCAGGCTGGTCTTGAACTCCTTACCTCAAGTGATCCGCCCACCTTGGCCTCCCAAAGTGCTGGGATTACAGGCATGAGCCACCACACCCAGCCTCCATTAACTTCTTTTTACAGCAAACACTAAGCATCTACCATATGCCAAATTGTGTGCTCTCTGATGAGGATCTGGTGATGAACAAGCCACAGTGCTTACTTTCACCTTATGATGAAGAAGGCATATTGACAGATAGTTGCTCTTCTTTTAATAGTTGCCAGGAGACCAGGCATGGTGGCTCATGCCTGTAATTCCAGCACCTCAGCTTCCCAAAGTACTGGGATTACAGGCGTGAGCCACCCTGCCTGATCAAGGTTATTGTCTAAGAAATTGTGAGTAACAGAGGAGACCAGCCCTTAAAAGGAATGGTAGAAGAGATTGGAAATGAGTGACTAAGGTGGTGATGTGGATGTGACCTCAGGGTGGGGTGAGTGGTTGTGGCAGTAACTGGGAAAGGCATTCAGGCTGCCTAGTTTTTCCCAGAAGAGCCTTCTTAGAGGCAGGGTATGTCAGGAACCTCTGACAGTGTGCCAGAGGAAATTCCCAGACCAACCACCCTGTGAGAAGCTGTCCTCTTGGCCACCACAGTGGTGGGTGTTCAGTCGCACCTTACGAAGCAGTCACTAAAGGCTAGGTTCCTGGCTCAGTGCTAGAAACCTGGCAGTGAACTAAGCAGCCACACTCCTGTTCTTGTAGAGCTTGTTGTCTTGGTGGTCTCCTGGAGGAGCTGGGAATTGAACAAGAAACAATGGCAGTCAATGTGGACATATGGAATATAACTGAGCTGCAGAGAAATGTAGAGTGTTGGGAGAACATGGAACCAGGGACGTGAATTTGATTTTCTGTAGGGAAACATCTCCACAAAGGGGATATTCAAGGATAAGGGGACCTTGGCATGGGCATGCATGACCAAGTTGGGGAGAATATTCCAGACAGAAGTGCAAGTGGGCAGGCCCCAGGGCAGCAGACAGCTTGGTGTGGGAGACTTTAATGGAAGGCCAGGGTGGCCAGGCCCCAGTGGCTCACACCTGTAATCCCAGTTTTTTTGGGAGGCCAAGCTGGGTAGATCACCTGAGGTCAGGAGTTAGCCGGGCGTGGTGATGGGTGCCTATATTCGCAGCTACTCAGGAGGCTCAGGCAGGAGAATTGTTTGAACCCGGGAGGTAGGAGTTGCAGTGAGCTGTGATTGCACCACTGCACTCCAGCCTGGGCAACAGAGTGACACTCCATCTCAAAGAAAAAAAAAAAGGAAGGCTAGGGTGGCCAGGGCAGAGAGGGAGGACTAGAGAGACACAAGGTAAGCCTGGAGAGGTGGGTACAGACTGATCACACAGGGCCTTGTGGGCCATTAGAAGGGTTTAGGATTTTTCCTAAAGTCAGCAGGAAGCCATTGAAAGGTATAAATGGGAGAGTTGCCTTTTTAAGATTCTATGCTGGCTATTGTAAAGAGAATGAATAGGAAGGGGCAAGAGTAGATTTGGGGAGATTCATTAGGAGGCTGTGCTGAGGTCCTGGCAAGAGATGAGCAGAGGGTTTTTGGTGCACAGTGGTTGCCATTGGGATATAGTAAAGCATGTGGGTTAGAATTATGTTTTGAAGGTTTTTTTTTTTTTTTTTTTTTTT
>NW_016107433.1:1399271-1402931 GCF_001604975.1 Cebus imitator
AGACGGGGTTTCACCATGTTGACCAGGATGGTCTCGATCTCTTGACCTCGTGATCCACCCGCCTCGGCCTCCCAAAGTGCTGGGATTACAGGCTTGAGCCACCGCGCCCGGCCCTCTTTCTTTCTTTTTTTTTTTTGAGGTGGAGTCTCGCTCTGTTGCCCAGGCTGGAGTGCAATGGCTCGATCTTGGCTCACTGCAACCTCCACCTCCCAGGTTTAAGCAATTCTGTGCCTCAGCCTCCTGAGTAGCTGGGACTATAGGTGCATGCCACCATGCCTGGCTAGTTTTTTGTAATTTCAGTAGAGACAGGGCTTCACTGTGTTAGCCAGGATGGTCTCGATCTCCTGACCTCGTGATCTGTCCACCCTGTACTCCCAAAGTGCTGGGATTGCAGGCGTGAGCCACTGTGCCTGGCCTGTGAAGTTTATTTCAACAGGAGTTAGTGATAGATTGAATGTGGGGAATGTGGGTTAAGGATGAGTAATTGGGAGACTGGAGGTGCTATTAATGAAATGGCTAATTTTTGTATTTATTTATTTATTTTTAGATAGAATCTTGCTCTGTTGCCCAGGCTGGAGTACAGTGGCGTGATCTCGGCTCACTGCAACCTCTGTCTCCTGGGTTCAGGTGATTCACTTTTTTTTTTGAGACAGATTCTTGCCTTTGTCACCTAAGCTGGAGTGCAGTGGCGTGATCTTGGCTCACTGCAGCCTCCGCCTACCAGGTTCAAGTGATTCTCTTGCCTCAGCCTCCTGAGTAGCTGGGATTACAGGCATGTGCCACCACACCTGGATAAGTTTTGTATTTTTAGTAGAGATAGGGGTTTCACCATGTTGGCCACTCCTGACCTCGGGTGATCCACCCTCCTCTGTCTACCAGAGTGCTGGGATTACAGGCGTGAGCCACTGTGCCCTGCCGGGAAAGATTTTCTCTCCACTTATTGGACTGATTAACACTTTCTCTTCCTTTGGGCCTTGGATCAGAGATTATTTTTAAAAATTGTTTTTCCTTAAAATTAAAAAAAAATTTTTTTTTGAGACAGGGTCTTGCTTTGTCACCCAGGCTGGAGTGTAGTGGCATGATCATGGCTCACCGAAGCCTCAACCTCCCAGGACCAAGCAATCTTCCCACTTCATCCTCCCAAGTAGCTGGGACTACAGGTACATGCCACCATGCCTGGCTAATTTTTGTATTTATTTATTTATTTTTAGATAGACTCTTGCTCTGTTGCTCAGGCTGGAGTACAGTGGCGTGATCTCGGCTCACTGTAACCTCTGTCTCCTGGGTTCAACTGATTCTCTTGATAAGTATGTGCCACCACGCCTGGCTAATTTTTATATTTTCAGTAGAGATGGGGTTTCACCATATAGGCCAAGCTGGTTGAACGCCTGACCTCAGGTGATACACCTACCTCGGCCTCCCAGAGTGCTGGGATTATAGGCATGAGCCACTATGCCTGGCCCGATTTTTGTGTTTTTTGTAGAGATTTGGTTTCACCATGTTGCCCAGGCTGGTCTCGAGCTCCTGAGCTCAAGCAATCTGCCCACCTTAGCCTCCCAAAATGCTGGGATTACAGGCGTGAGGCACCATGCCTGGCCTATTTTTATTTTTATTTTCAGACAAGGTCTTACTCTGTCACCCAGGCTGGAGTTCAGTGGCATGATCTCAGCTCTGCAACCTCAGCCTCCCAGGCTCAGGTGATCTCACCTCAGCCTCGAAAGTATCTGGGACTACAGGTATACACTACTACTCCTGGCTAATTTTTATGTTTATGTAGAGATGAGGTCTTGCCATGTTACCTAGGCTGATCTCCAACTCCAAGGTGATCTCCATCTCCAACTCAAGCGATCTGCCCACCATGGCTTCCTTAGAGCAGAGATTATAGGCATGAGCCATTGCACCTGGCTTTTTATTGTTTTTATTTTTTGTAGAAATGGGATTTTGCTATGTTGGTCAGGCTGGTCTCAAACTCATGGCCTCAAGCAATCCGCCCACTTCAGCATCCCAAGTAGTGGGGACTATAGATATATAGTCCACCATCCGTGGCTAATTTTTTTTTTTTTTTTTTTTTTTTTTAAATAAAGATGGGATTTCACCATGATGGCCAGGCTGGCCTTGAACTCCTGACCTCAGGTGATCCACCCACCCCAGCCTCCCAAAGTGCTAGGATTACAGGCGTGAGCCACCGTGCCCGGCTAATTTTTTTTTTTTTTTGTATTTTTTTTTAGGGTAGACACGGAGGGTTTTGCCATGTTGCCCAGGCTTGTCTTGAACTCCTGAGCTCAAGCAATCCATCTATCTCATCCTCCGAAAGTGCTGGAATTTTAGCATGAGCTATAATTCATGCATATGCCTGGCTTCTTTGTGACTGTTTAGAGTAGACCATATTTGGTTAGAATAAATATTATTTTCTTTTCTTTTTTTTTTTTTATCATACTAGCTCATTAATAGTAGATCCAAAAGAATAAATAATATTATACCTGGCATGGTGGTTTATGCCTGTAATCCCAGCATTTTGGGAGGCCGAGGTAGGCGGATCATGAGGTCAAGAGTTCGAGACCAGCCTGGCCAAAATGGTGAAACCCCGTCTCTACTCAAAATACAAAAATAAGGCATGGTGGTGTGTGCCTGTAGTCTCAGCTACTTGGGAGGCTGAGGCCAAAGAATTACTTGAACCCGGGAGATAGAGTTTGCAGTGAGCTGAGATCGCACCGCTGCACTCCAGCCTGGGTGACAGAGCAAGACTCCATCTAAAAAAAAAAGAATAAATAATATTAGCAGTAGTTATCTTTGGGACATGAGATTCTGATTTTCTTCTTTTTCTTCCTATTGGCTCTCCCTTCAGAGTATTTGTAGAATATGACCACTTCTCACCTCCTTCACTACCAATTCCTTGGTTTGATGGAGCCACCGTCATTTTTCACGTTGATTATGGAATCACCTTCTCCCTTGTCTTCCTGCATCTATCCCCCAGATAGTCTGCTCTTAGTACAGCAGTCATTATGATCATGTAAAAATATAAGACAGTTCATGTAGAGCTAACGAAGTTCTCGGAGTGTCCTACAAGGCTCTACATGATCTGACCATTGTATCCTGTTTTCTTACTGCTGTTAACATTGTATATCTGACTCTTTTCCTTCTTTTTCCTCACTTTGTTTCCTAGGCTGGAGTGTAGTGGTATTATCATATCTTATTGTAACCTAAAACTCCTTGGCTCATGTAATCCTTCTGCCTCAGCCTTCCAAATTGCTGGGACTATAGGCACATGCCACCATGCCTGGATAATTAAAAAAATATTTATTTTTCGGCTGGGCATGGTCACTCACGCCTATAATCCCAGCACTTTGAGAGGCCAAGGCAGGCAGATTACTTGAGGTCAGGAGTTTGAGACCAGCCTGGCCAACATGGTGAAACCCCGTCTCTACTAAAAATATAAAAATTAGCTGGGCATGGCAGTGCATGCCTGTAGTGCATGCCTGTAGTCGAGCTAGTGCTCGACTTACGACCACGGTTGGGACCGCGGACCGGTTGTAACACGATTTGGTCGTAAGTTGAGTAGGGTATATGTACAGTTGAAATGGTGCACGCGGAGATGGTAGTGCTGCTGGAAGCTGGTCTGCACTGTCGTACGCCCAGCTGGGCAACGTTTGCGCTGCCAGA
>NW_016107433.1:1403220-1406012 GCF_001604975.1 Cebus imitator
TTTTTTTTTTTTTGAGATATTCTTGCTCTGTTGCCCAGGTTGGAGGGCAGTGGTGCAATCTTAGCTCACTGTAACCTGTGCCTTCTGGGTTCAAGCGATTATCGTGCCACAGCTTCCTGAGTAGTTGGGATTACAGGGATGTACCACCACACCCAGCTAATTTATTTTTATGCATATTTGTCTATTTATTTGGATGCGGAGTCTTGCTCTGTTACTCAGGCTGCAGTGCAATGGCGCAATCATGGCTCACTGCAACCTCTGCCTCCTGGGTTCAAGCAATTCTCCTGCCTCAGCCTCCCTAGTAGCTGGGATTATAGGCGTGCATCACCACGCCTGGCTAATTTTTGTATTTTTAGGGGAGACAGGGTTTCACCATGTTGTCCACGCTGGTCTCGAACTCTTGACCTTGTGATCCACCTGCCTTGGCCTCCCGAAGTGCTGGGATTACAGGCATGAGCCACCTCGCGTGGACTCATGTTTTTATATTTTAAGTAGGGACGGGATTACAGGCGTGAGCCACTGCACCCGGCCTAATTTTTTATGTTTTAAGTAGAGATGGGGTTTTGCTATGTTGGCCAGGCTGGTCTCGAACTGACTTCTAGTGATCCATCTACCTTGGCCTCCCAAAGTACTGGGATTATAGGTGTGAGCCACTGCGCCTGGCCACATTATATGCTTTAATCACGTTGGCTTTCTTGCTGTTCTTCTAACACACTAGGTAAACTCGTGCCTCAGGACCTTTGCATTGGCTGTTTCCTCTGCTGTGCATTCTTCTTGAGTAACTCAAATCTTTGCTCAATTTTTTTTTTCTTTTCAGGGGTCTTCACTGATCAAATCTTATCTTCTCATTAAAGCCTGCATTGACTTCTCTATTTTAAATTGCAACCCATCCCCAGCACTTTCAGTCTTCCTTCTCCTGCTCTAGCATTACCAGTTTCCCAACAAACTATATAGTTTATTTATTTGTTATGCTTTTTGGGTGGGTTTTTTTTTTTGCCTATACTCCCTGGCTAGAATGAAAATTCTGCCTCAGATACTCCACTGTAGAGTTAAAAAAGAATGAAAACTGCCAGAGCAGGGATTTTTGTCTGTTTTTTTTCCCTGATGTATCCCAGGAGACTGGGACAGTGACGTGCACAGACTAAGCACTTAATAAATATTTATTAGATGAATGAATGTGCATCTACACTTTCTATGTTCAGGTAAGAGAAGAACAGGCCAGGTGCAGTGGCTCACACTTGCAGTCCCAGCGCTTTGGAAGGCCAAGGTGGGCGGATCACCTGAAGTCTGGAGTTCAAGACCAGCCTGGCCAACATGGTGAAACTCCATGTTTTTTTTTGTTTGTTTTTTTTTGAGACAGAGTCTCACTCTTGTTGCCCAGGCTGGGGTACAATGGTACCGTCTTGCCTCACTGCAACCCCCACCTCCTGCGTTCAAATGATTCTCCTGCCTCAGCCTCCTGAGTAGCTGGGATTACAGGCACCTGCCACCACACCTGGCTAATTTTTGTATTTTTTAGTAGAGATGGGATTTCACCATGTTGGCCAGGCTGGTCTCAAACTCCTGACTTCAGGTGATCCACCCACCTTAGCCTCCCAAAGTGCTGGGATTACAGGTGTGAGCCATTACGCCCAGCCGTGAAACCCCATCTTTACTAAAAATACAAAAATTAGCCAGGTGTTGTGGCAGGCACCTGTAATCCCAATTACTCAGGAGGTTGAAGTAGGAGAATTGCTTGCATCCAGGAGTCAGAGGTTGCAGTGAGCACTGCACTGCACCCCAGCCTGGGTGACAAAATGAGACTGTCTCAAACAAACCAAACCAATAACCAAAAGAAAAGGAAAACCAACTGCTGTGTGCCAGAAGGAAGAAGGGAAGCCTGTTCTTGATAACAGGAGAGATTTTCTCCATTTGAATTTCTGACTCTTGTTTTCTCTTTTTTTTCAGGCTGTAGCAGAGGAGGAATGATTGTGAATAGCCTCTCTCTGTGCTACCATAACAAGCTAATTCTGGCCCCAATGGTTCGGGTAGGGACTCTTCCAATGCGGCTGCTCGCCCTGGATTATGGAGCGGACATTGTTTATTGTGAGGTAAGGGGCTCCTGATTTTTCTGGGTAGGCTTCTCCACAAGTGCAGATTCTTCTCCATTTGTGTGTGGGAGTGGTCGGGAGTTAGGGGAGACAGATGGGAATTGACTTTACAGGTGCTCACTAAAGGCTGGAGGAGACAAGCATATGTGATACTCATGAGTCCTGTGAACCCTGCTAAGGCCCAGGAGCCTGTAGCACAGAGGTGTTCTGGAATACCCTGGGCTAGTTGGATAGATGAGTTTCATGTCATGTCTGGGCAACCTAGTGAGACCTCATCTCTATTTTAAAAAATAAAAAGAGGCTGGGTATAGTGGCTCACGCCTACAATCCCAGCACTTTGGGAGGTTGAGGCGTGCAGATCACCTGAGGTCAGGGGTTTGAGCCCAGTCTGGCCAACATGGTGAAGGCTTGTCTCTACTAAAAATACAAAAATTAGCCGGGCATGGTGGCATGTGCCTGTAGTCCCAGCTACTCAGGAGACTGAGGCAGGAGAATTGCTTGAACCTGGGAAGTGGAGGTTGCAGTGAGCTGAAATCACACCACTGTACTCCAGCCTAGGTGACAGAGCAAGACTCCATCTCAAAAAAAATAAAATAAAATAAAAAGAGGCTGGGCATGGTAGCTCATGCCTGTAATACTAGCACTTTAGGAGGCCAAGGCAGGAGGATCACTTGAGCCTAGAAGTTTGAGACCATCCTGGGC
>NW_016107433.1:1406329-1407609 GCF_001604975.1 Cebus imitator
TTAAAAAAAAAAATTTGTATGTTAAAAAAAAAAAAAAAGCCTGGTATAGTGGCTCACACCTGTAATCCAAGCACTTTGGGAGGCTGAGGCAGGAGGATTACTTGAACCAAGGAGTTCAAGACCAGCCTGGGTAACATAGTGAGACCCTGTCTCTACCAAATATAAAAAATGTACAAAAGAAAAAAAGAAAAAGCCACTATGTAGAGGAAATGGAGGACTTAAGAGGAGATTGGGAGAAAAGATACTTTTATGAACTGGGTATATGTGTTGGGGCATAGATATCAATGACAGAAGAGGTAAAAGAGTGAGAAAAACAGGCAAGTCACATTTTATGTGGAGGGTGGCAGGCAAAGAGAGGAGTGCTTGTACAGGGAAACTCCCGTTTTTATAACCATCAGATCTTGTGAGACTTTTTCACTATTAAGAGAACAGGGAGCAAGTGCTGGAAGGAGGGAAGCCAAGAGGTTTCATGCCTGAGAGACTTGTTTCATGAGGTGTCCAGTCTTCTGCTGGAAATGAGGCTGACAGGAGTCGGGTGGGGACTTGATGAAGGTGAGGAAGATTTGGTCCTGTTCCCGTGGAGACTGGGAAGTTTGCCTGGCAGCCAGGTATGCATGGTAATGCTGGTTTGCAGTGTTTGGGGAAGGAGAGCTGAGAGGCCTCAGTGGTATGTCCATGGATGGGGATTGGCATGTTGGTGCCTGCCACAGGGCAGGGGCAGAGGTCTCTAGGGTGCTGACAAGGCAAAGAGGGAGGGAGAGAGGGAGGAAAGGGGATGTGCTGTCCAATTGTATGAGGTGGAAGGCAGATTTCGGGGTTCCCCACAGAGGCCTGAGCCCTTACTCCAAGACAGTTTGTGCGAGGATTATGAGATTGGATGTTAGTGGGCCTCCATAAGGCTTCCAGGCTGCTAGACCTGCCTAGGGCAGGGAGGAACTGTTCCCAGGATCAAGGGCTGGGACATGTGTGGTCATGCTGAGCTGTATTCATCTGGTCACTTGTCCCTTGAGCCAGCACTGAGGCCCCTGGGTGCTGAGCCATGCATTGGGTGTAGCTGTTCCTGGCCAGCACCCTCCTTATCCCTCAGAAAAGTCTCTTGAATTTGGAAGACGAATGGGATGAGGGGGACTTTGAAGAATCGTCTCAGAGCCTGAGGATTGGTGACCAAAAAGACCAAATCCGAATTCACTCCCTTCTCTTATAGGACAATAACAAAGAGGGACATGTTAGCTGCTCATCCATTAGTCCATGTATATATATATATATATATATATATATAT
>NW_016107433.1:1408903-1410325 GCF_001604975.1 Cebus imitator
TTTTCTTTTTAGTTGAGACAGAGTCTCACTCTGTCACCCAGGTTGGAGTGCAGTGGTATGATCTTGGCTTACTGCAACCTCTGCCTCCCAGGTTGAAACAATTCTCCCACCTCAGCCTCCTGAGCAGCTGGGATTACAAGTGTCCGCCATCACACCCAGCTAATTTTTGTATTTTTAGTAGAGATGAGTTTTTGCCATGTTGGCCAGGCTGGTCTTGAACCCCTGACCTTAGGTGATCTGCCTGCCTTGGCTTTCCAAAGTGCTGGGATTACTGGTATGAGGTTTGTTTGGTGTGGCCTTAGGGTTGGCCCTAGGGTTGGTTGGCCTACTGGTATGGCCTTAGGGTTGTTTTCAAGCCCTTTGGAAGTTTAAGGCCCAGGATTTATGTGATTACTTTAGTATGTGACCCTTCTAATTGGGCAAAGCTTGGTTTTCCTAGTAAAGGTGCCCATTTCTTTATTCCAGGGTCTTGCTTCTACATGGAGCAGAGGAAATATGAATTAAAATGTGTTAGCATTGTTTGATGTGCTCTTTGAATAAACAAAGGGGTCTCTGCTTAAGCAGAGACCTCGGCCTTCCACCCAGACCTGTCCCCTATGAAGAGCAGACAGGTTGGCAGGTCAACCCTCGCCTGGCTTGCGTAGATGGCTGGTTACTGGGCCTCTGGGCATGGCTGATTGTGGTGTCAGGCGCCCCCTGGTGGATCTATGGTTGTTCTGCAGGTAAGCTTTGGAGTACATGTTGCCTGGATGTTCTCAATGGGGGAGTTCATGTGACGTGGCCCATCTGTGGGATTAGATAATCAAAAGACCCCAACCAGCTCACGGGACCTCACACACATCAGGCATGTAGGCACCTCCTTATAAACACCACAAAGTCGCTGGGCGCGGTGGCTCACGCCTGTAATCTCAGCACTTTGGGAGGCCGAGGCAAGCGGATCACCTGAGATCTGGAGTTTGAGACCAATCTTGCCAACATGGTGAAACCTCATTTTTAAAAATATATATTTTTAAAATAGAAAAAATTATTCTTTGCCCAGAAAGTCTTTGAGTCTAAAAAAGAAAAAAAAAAAAGTAGAAAAAAAATATGTATAAGAAATTAGCTGGGTGTGGTGGTGCACACATGTAGTCCTAGCTACTTGGGAGGCTGAGGCAGGAGAATCGCTTGGACCAGGGAGGCAGAGGTTGCAGTAAGCCAAGATCAAGCCACTGCACTCCCTGCTGGGCGTCAGAGTGAGACTCTGTAAAAAGAAAAAAAAAATACCCACAAAGTTCTCAGCGCCTGGAAGATGAGCCAGTCTGTAAAAGTCAAGGGAGCAGCAGTAGTCTTTCCCCATCAGGGTCTGCCAGGAAATTTTGAGGAGTGATGATAGTTTTTGAGAGGTGCCGCAGAGGTCATGTTTCTGTTTCTTTTTTTTTTTTT
>NW_016107433.1:1411655-1413181 GCF_001604975.1 Cebus imitator
CAACCTCCACCTCCTGGGTTCAGGCAATTCTCCTGCCTCAGCCTCCTGAGTAGCTGGGATTACAGGCACGCGCCACCAGGCCCAGCTGATTTTTTTTTTTGTATTTTTAGTAGAGACGGGGTTTCACCATGTTGACCAGGATGGTCTCGATCTCTTGACTTTGTGATCCACCCGTCTCGGCCTCCCAAAGTGCTGGGATTACAGGCCTGAGCCACCGCGCCCGGCCGGAAGTGTTCTTAAGAGGCCCAGAGTACTACAAGTGATTGATTTAGTCCCGGCTCAGTGGCTGACATCTGTAATCCCAGCACTTTGGGAGGCTGAGGTGAGTGGATTACCCAAGGTCAGGAGTTTGAGACTAGCCTGGCCAGCATGGTGAAAACCCCTCTGTACTAAAAATACAAAATTAGCTGAGCGTGGTGACACACAGCTGTAATCTCAGCTACTTGGGAGGTTGAGGCAGGAGACTCACTTGAACCTGGGAGGCAGAGGTTGCAATATGCTGAGATTGCACCATTGCACTCCAGCCTGGGTGTCAAGAGTGAAACTGTCTCAAAAAAAAAAAAAAAAAAGAGAGAGAGAAATGAGTGATTTAAAAAAGTTTTTCTTTCTTATTGTAACAAAAAATATATAGATTTACTGTCTTAACCCTTTGTAACTATACAGTTTAGTAGTGTTATGTATATTCACATTGTTGTAAAACAGATCTCTGGAATTTTTTAATCTGGTAAAATGGCAACAGCAATTTCCCATTTCCCCTTCTCCCAGCCACTGGTAACTACCATTCTATTTTCTGTTTCTATGAATTTGACTACTTTAGATACCTTATGTAAGTGGAATCATACAGTATTTATTGTTTGTGACTGGCTTATTTCCCTTAGCATAATGTTGTCAAGGTTTACCTGTTATAGCATGTGACAAGATTTCCTTCCTTTTTAATAGTCCCTTGTACGTATATATCACATTTTGTTTATCCATTCATCCATTAATTGCCATTGGGTTGCTTCTGTGAATAACGCTGCTGTGAACATGGATGTGCAAATAATCTCTTTGAGACCCTGCTTTTAATTCTTTCGATGATATATCCAGAAGTGGGATTGCTAGATTATATGGTAGTTCTAGTTTTAAGTGTCAAGGACTCTCTATACTGTTTCCTATAACCATAATGGCTGCATCATTTTACAATCCCAGTAACAGCACACAAAGCTTCCGGTTTCTCTACATCCTCAAAAATGCTTGTTTGTTTGTTTTTTTTGTTTTGAGACAGAGTCTTATCCTGTAGCCCAGGCTGGAGTGCAGTGACATGATCATAGCTCATTGCAGCCTGGAACTCTTGGGCTCAAGAGATTCTCCTGCTTCAGCCTCCTTCGTAGCTGGGACTACAGGCTTATGCCACCACATCTGGCTAACTTTATTTTATTCATTTATTTAAATTAATTTTTTTTTTTTTTTTTTTGAGGAATCGTGGCCATTATTTACAGTAGGAGAAAATAAAAGGAACTAGCAGGATACCTTCGGCACTCAGCCAC
>NW_016107433.1:1414209-1416645 GCF_001604975.1 Cebus imitator
TTTTTTTTTTTTTTTTTTTTTTTTTTAAAGATGGAGTTTCACCATATTGGTCAGGCTGTTCAAGGTGATCTGCCCGCCTTGGCCTCCAAAGTGCTTGGATTGCAGGCATGAGCCACCATGCCTGGCCAAACTCCATCTCTACTAAAAATTCAAAAATTAGCTGGGCGTGGTGGCATGTGCCTGTTATCCCAGCTTCTCCAGAGGCTGAGGCAGGAGAATTGCTTGAACCCGGGAGGTGGAGGTTTTAGTGAGCCGAGATTGTGCCATTGCACTCCAGCTCTGGGTGACAGAGCAAGACTCCATCCCAGGGGTGTAGGGGATGGGGGGAAGAAAGTGCTGGGATTACAGGTGTGAGCCACCATGCCTGGCCCACTTACTGTTTTTTTGATGGTAGCCATCTTAATAGGTATGAGGTAATATCTCATTGTGGTTTGTTTATCTGATTAGTGATGGTGAGTATCTTTTCATATGTTTTTGGCCATTTGTATGTCATATTCACGCAGAATAGGTAATTTTTTAAAAACATAAAAAATTAAAAATTATTATTATTATTATTTTTTAAAGATGGGGTTTTACCATGTTGGTCAGGCTGGTCTTGAACTCCCGACCTCAGGTGATCCGCCCACCTTGGCCTCCAAAGTGCTTGGATTACAGGCGTGAGCCCCCGCGCCCGGCCTAAAAAAATTTTTTTTTTTTTTTTAAATGAATGAGAGGTTCTTATGTTGCCCAGGTTGGCCTTGAACTATGCCTCGCCTCCTCAAGTGCCAGGACAACTGGCCAGAGCCACTGCGGCTTCCAAAAATTAATTTATTTTAGTTTTTTTTTTTTTTTTTTTTTGAGATGGAGTCTTGCTTTTTCACCTAGGCTGGAGTGCAGTGGTGCTATCTCGGCTCACTGCAACATCCGCCTCCTGGGTTCAAGCGATTCTCCTGCCTCAGCCTCCCAAGGAGCTGGGACTACAGGTGTGTGCTGCTGCACCTTCTTAATTTAGGTATTTTTGGTAGAGACAGGGTTTTGGCATGCTGGCCAGGCTTATCTTGAGCTGCTGGCCACAAATGATCCTCCCTCCTTGGCTTCCCATAGTGCTGGGATTATAGGCATGAGCCACTGCACCAGGCCTGTGCTCTTGTCAAAAATTAATTAATCATAGATATTTTTATTTATATCTGGACTCTCATTTCTGTTACACTGGTCTGTATGTCTACCTGTATGCCAGTACCACAGCCTTGTTTTTTCTTTCTTCTTGCTGGTGAACTGAGGTCACAACACAGTCTTTATTACTGTAGCTTGGTAGGTTTTAAGATTGGGAAATATAAATTCTCCAACTTTGTTCTTCTCTTTCACGATTGTTTTGTCTAATCTGGGTTCTTTGCATTACTATATGAATTTTAGGATCAGCTTGTCAATTTTTGCCAGGAAGGCAGCTGGGATTTTGATAAGAGCTTGCGTTGAATCTGTAGATTAGTTTGGGGATTATTGCTGTCATAACAATATTTAGTCTTCCAATCCATGAACATGTCTTTATTTAGGTCTTCTTTAATTTATTTCTTTTTTTTTTTGAGATGAGGTCTCACTCTGTTACCCAGGCTGAAGTACAGAGGCATGATCTTGGTTGACTGCAACCTCTGCTTCCTGGGCTTAAGCAATCCTCCCACCTCAGCCTCCTGAGCAGCTGGGACTACAGCCATGCACGACCCCACCTGGCTAATTTTTGTATTTTTTTATAGAAATGGGGTTTCACCATGTCGCCCAGGCTGGTCTGGAACTCCTTACCTCAAATGATCCACCCACCTCAGCCTCCCAAAGTGCTGGGATTAAAAGCATGAGCCATTAGGCCAGGTTCCGTCTTCTTTAATTTCTTTCAACAGTGTTTTATAGTTTTCAGTATATGAGTCTCATAGCTCTTTTTTGAATTTTTCCTATGTGTTTTAGTCCTTTAGATGTTATTACAAATGGAATTTCTTAATTTCATTTTTGGATTGTTCATTATCAGTATATAAAATAGAATTGATTTATGTGTATTGATCTTGTGTCCTTGACCTTGCTGAACTTGTATATTAGCATGTATGTTCTCTTTCTTTCTCTCTCTGCCTCTAGTGTGTGGGTGGGGGAAATGTCCTTAGACTTTTTTTTTTTTTTTTTGAGATGGAGACTCACTTTGTGGCCCAGGCTGGAGTGCAGTGGCACGATTTTGCCTCACTGCAACCTCTGCCTCCCAGGTTCAAGCAATTCTCCTGTCTCGGACTCCCAAGTAGCTGGGACTAGAGGTACATGCCAACACACCCAGATAATTTTTGTATTTTTAGTATAAATGGGGTTTCACCATGTTGACCAGGCTGGTCTTGAACTCCTGATTTCAGGTGATCCACTCGCCTTGGCCTCCCAAAGGGCTGGGATTATAGGTGTGAGCCACTACATCCAGCCTCCTTAGGTTTT
>NW_016107433.1:1416751-1419804 GCF_001604975.1 Cebus imitator
TTCACCGTGTTGACCAGGATGGTCTCGATCTCTTGACCTCGTGATCCACCCGCCTCGGCCTCCCAAAGTGCTGGGATTACAGGCTTGAGCCACCGCGCCCGGCCTTCTTTCTTTTTATTTATTTATTTATATTTTTTTGAGATGGAGTCTCCCTCTGTTGCCCAGGCTGGAGTACAGTGGCATGATCTCAGCTCACCACAACCCCTGCCTCCCGGGTTCAAGTGATTCTCCTACTTCAGCCTCCCAAGTAGCTGGGACTACAGGCGCATGCTATCACGCCCGGCTAATATTTTTGTATTTTTAGTAGAGATGGGGTTTCATTGTGCACGATGGTCTCAATCTCCTGACTTCATGATCCACCTGTCTCAGCCTCCCAAAGTGCTGGAATTATAGGCATGAGCCACCGCGCCCAGCCAGGCTTTCTGGATCTTGTATATAGATCTTTCCATATACAAGATCACATCGGCTGGGCACGGTGGCTCACGCCTGTAATCCCAGCACTTTGGGAGTCTGAGGCAGGTGGATCGCCCGAGGTCAGGAGTTTGAGACCAGCCTGGCCAACATGAGGAAATGCTGTCTCTACTAAAATATACATAAAAAATTAGCTGAGTGTGGTGGCGGGTACCTATATTCCCAGCTACTCACCAGGCTGAGGCAGGAAAATCGCTTGAACCTGGGAGGTGGAGGTTGCAGTGAGCCAAGATCATGCCATTGCACTCCAGCCTGGGCAACCAGGGCGAAAGTTTGTCTCAAAAAATAAAAAAAGATCCGCCCACCTCAGCCTCCCAAAGTGCTGAGTTTACAGGTGTGAGCCACTGTGCCCAGCCTTGTTGAGTGTTTTTATCCTGGAAGAGTGTTGGATTTCATCAGAAAATCTTTGTGTTTATTGAGAAGATCATGTGGTTTTTGGTTTTTATTCTATTGATGTGGTGCATTATATCAGTTGATTATTGGGTGTTATACCAAGCAGGGATGAATCCTACTTGGTCATGGTATAGAATCTTTTTATGTGTTGCTGGACTTGGCTTGCTGTTATTTTGTTGAGGTTTTTTTTTTGCGTTTTGAGAAATATTGGTTATTATCTTACTTTTCTTGTGATGCCTTTGGTTTTGGTACTAGGGAAATGTGGACCTCAATGAATGAGTTTGAAAGTGTCAGCTGGGCACAGTGGCTCACACCTGTAATTCCAGCACTTTGAGAGGCCGAGGTGGGAGGATCACGAGGTCAGGAATTTGAGACCAGCCTAGCCAACATGGTGAAACCCCGCCTCTACTAAAAATACAAAAAAAATTAGCTGGGCATGGTGGTGCGCACCTGTAATCCCAGATACTTGGGAGTCTGATGCAGGAGAATCCCTTGATCCCAGGAGGCAGAGGTTGTAGTAAGCCAAGATTGAGCCACTGCACTCCAGCCTGGGTGACAGAGGAAGACTCTGTCTCAAGAAAGAAAGAAAGAAAGTATTCTCTCCTTTTCTGTTATTTAGAAGACTTTGGGAAGGATTATTTGGAAGAGTTTGGGAAGGTTTGATCATTTAAATATTTGGTAGAATTTACCGGTAAGGCATTTGGTCCTGAGCTTTTCTTTTGGGGAAACTTTTTATTTATATGTATTTATTTACTTATTTATAAGACGGAGTTTTGCTCTTGTTGCCCAGGCTAGAGTATAATGGCATGATCTGGGCTCACTGCAACCTCTATCTTCCAGGTTTAAGCAATTCTCCTACCTCAGCCTCCCAAGTAGCTGGGATTACAGGCATGTGCCACCATGCCCTGCTAATAATTTTTTGTATTTTTAGTAGAGATGAGGTTTCTCCATGTTGGTCAGGCTGTCTTGAACTCCCAACCTCATGTGATCTGCCCACCTTGGCCTCCCAAAGTGCTGGCATTACAGGCGTGAGCCACCATGCCCAGTCTATTTTTTTATTTTTATTTTGAGATGGAGTCTCGTTCTGTTGCTCAGCGTGCTGGAGTGCAATGGTGCAATCTCAGCTCACTGCAACCTCTGCCTCCCGAGTTCAAGCAATTCTCCTGCCTCAGCCTTCCAAGTAGCTGGGATTACAGGTGCCTACCACCATGCCCAGCTAATTTTTGTATTTTTGGTAGAGACAGTGTTTCGCAAAGTTGGCCAGGCTGGTCTCAAACTCCTGACCTCAGGTGATCCACCATCCTTGGCCTCCCAAAGTGCTGGGATTACAGGCATGAGCCGCCGTGCATGGGCTGGGAAACATTTTTAATTTTAAAATTTATTCTTATTTTTAAATTTTTAGATTCATGTGTACATATGCAGATTTGTTACAAGGGTACAGTGTGTGATGCTAAGGGTTTGAGCTTCTATTGATCCTGTCACTCAGATAGTGAACTTAATACCCAATAGGAAGTTTTTCAGCCCTTGTCCCCTCTCTGCTTCCTGCCTTTGGAAGTCTCCAGTATCTATTGTTCCCATCTTTATGTTTGTGTGTACTCAATGCTTAATTCCCACTTACAAATGAGAACATGTGTTATTTGGGTTTGTTTCTGTGTAAATTTGCTTAGGATAATGGCTGCCGGCTGCATCCATGTCACTGTAAAGTATATGATTTCATTAATTTTTTTTTTTTAAGCAGAGTCTCCCTCTGTTGCCCAGGCTAGAGTGCAGTGGCACGATCTCAGCTCACTGTAGCCTCTTCTTCCCAGGTTCAAGCAATTCTTCTGCCTCAACCTCCCCAGTAGCTGGGATTACAGGCATGTGCCACCATGCTCAGTTAAGTTTTCTTGGCATAAGCCAACTGTGCTGGCCTTAATTTCTTGTTTATAGGTCTATTTCCATTTTTTATTTCTTCAGTCAGATTCAGTAGTGTGTGTTCATCTCATGTAGGTTATCTAATTTTTTTTGCATAAAATGGTTTATATTATTTCCTTACAATCCTTTTTATTTCTTTAAGGTCAGTAGTAATGTTTTCTCTTTCATTCTGATTTTAATAATTTGAGTCTTCTCTGTTTTTTTTCCACTGGTAGTCTAGCTAAAAGTTTGTTAATTTTGTTGATATTTTCAAATAACAAAGTTTTTTTTTTTTT
>NW_016107433.1:1419979-1429026 GCF_001604975.1 Cebus imitator
CCAGCTAATTTTTGTATTTTAGTAGAGATAGGGTTTCACCATGTTGGCCAGGATGGTCTTGAACTCCTTACCTCAAGTTATCCAGCCGCCTTGGCCTCCCAGAGTGCTGGCATTACAGGCATGAGCCACCATGCCTGATGTGCTTTCTTTTTTTTTGAGACAGGGTCTCACTCTGTTGCCCAGGCTGGCATGCAGTGGCACAATCATAGCTTACTGCAACCTCGACCACCTGGTCTCAAGCAATTCTTCTGCCTTAGTGTCCCATGTAGCTGGGACCACAGGCACATACTACCACGCCTGGCTAAGTTTAAAAAATCTTTTGTAGAGACAAGGACTCACTTTGTTGCCCAGGCTGGTCTTGAACTCCTAAGCTCAAGCAATCCTCCCTCTTTGGTTTTCTTAAGTGCTGGGGTTACAGATGTGAGCCATCACGTTGCCAGGGTTTGTTGTTGTTTGTTTGCTTAGTGACTATTCTGAACTAATTTTGTAAGGCTTGTGTTCTTTGCCATGTGTGGCCAGTGAAGTTCTCCTGGGTTAGCTTAATTGTTAGCTAATGTTTGGACAGATTTCTGTAAATACTTGGAACCAATAAACGTCCCAATCTTTGATGTGAGACATGTCTTATTTTTTCCTGTTCTAGTCCCTACCAAAGCTCAGTTTGTTATACCCAAGCAGGTTAGATGGAACAGTGCCATGCTCTGAGTTTGAAATTAAGAGTCCTTTATTAATTAGCTGGTGACCCAGAGACAGCTAACACTCAAAATTCTCTTGGCCCTGAGGAAGGGGCTGGATTCCTTTTTATACCTTGCTTAAGGTAGGGGAGGGGGAGCCTAGCTGGAGCAGAATTTACAGAAGCAGAACAAGCATGTTAGATAAGGAGGCTGGCAACTAGGAGGCAGGAAGTTCTCCTGATTGTTGATTTTCAAGGAGGGTATACACAAGTGGTTCCCATGATTGCTGGTTACCAAGGGGGGTATTCAGTACTTGTCATATAATCAATCAAGGGGGGCATTCACAATGGTAAGTGGGCTTGCCAAGCAGGGTATAGTTACAAAGGTTATATGTTTCCATAGTTCTAAGTACAGCATGACCCAGCACAGTAGCAAGACCTAGGTATGCACTTAAGGGAGAAGCAGCAGAAGGGGTGAGGTGGATGTTAAGATGGAGTCTGTCTGGCTCTCAGCAAAATGGACTCTGTCTGGCTAACACAGGTAGGTCAGCACAAATTTGGCTACTGAATTTCTTTTTATAAAAACAGGCCATTCAGTCCTTCCTACTTGTCCACTTGCCTTCTTGCTTGCCTTTGCAACTAGGATCACTGGCTACCAGGACTCTGAGTTGGGCTCTGCTCATCCTTTGGGATGCCACACTGATTCTTGGGGTTTGGATGTCAACCATGTCCAAACTGCTTGATTGTGGTGATTTGTTTGTTCAGGCCTAGTGGACATCAGTTATTTGATGACCTGAATACTGCATGGAGATAATGGCCACATAAATACCTAGAACATTTACTAACCTGATGGTGGATATGCTGGGGGAAGTCCTATGGATACCATGGGGATTTTTTGGCCATTGTCCCTAGGTACTCCCGTGAGTGAGTAGGAGATCATTGTGTCCACCTGGCTGGAGTTGTGACTTGCTGGGGTTCATAGGGAGTGAATATGGGGGTTAGTACCAGGGGTGAGTGCGTATTCTTTTCTGGAGCCCCAGAATCCATGGGCATGAGCTTCTGGGCTGTGTGACAGGTGTCTGCTGAGATTACGATGGAACAAAGCAGAACAGTCTTGTCTCCAACTAAGAATTAGATAATCTCAGTCCTCCAGGAGATAGGAGGTTTTCCTCCATTTTTATTATGTGATTTTGAAGAAACCCCCTTTTTCTTTCTTTCCTGAGTCTATTTGAGTATCTCCAGAGTCGGGGACTTTACCTTTTCATTTCCACACAGTGTGACCCATGTTGGATAGGGGCTTTAGACTTTTCTTTCTTGTGTTCATCTCAGATCTTTCTCCTTTTGCTTCTATTCACTGGTTCCAGTGTTATTCTTGGATGCTTCTTGGGAGTCTTTCACTGCCTGCCCTTTGCTTAGGGATAGGTGGGCTATTCTTTGATGGGCTAGGCTTCTGCTGAGACTGGTATTTGAGGAAAATTTCTGGGTGGCCACATTCTGGATGATTATCTTCTTTCTGGCTAAGCGGTTCATTCATTCTAGGCCCCAAACATCTCCAAGTTCCCTGAGAAGTGCAGCTAATTGAGGGTAGCTCACTCTGGCTCCTGTTTGCTATACTTGGGTGGGGAGGATAGCACTATATGTCCCAAAAGCCATGGTTTGTTGTTGGTAGTAGGGTGATCGGCTAAGCAGTTCTTATTAGGTGTGTGATGAAAATCCTCTTTCATGCCCAGAGCCTACATGTTCAGGACTGACGAGTGTCCTCTGATTCCTCTGCAGGAGCTGATCGACCTCAAGATGATTCAGTGTAAGAGAGTTGTCAATGGTGAGTACAGATCTGGCTCCAGAATTATGCATGTGCCCTGCTGGGCTTAAGCAGCACTACCACTGCCCTTGCCTGGGGTGACAGTATCTTGCCTGGCTTCATTGAATAATTTTGTAGATCACATGCTCCCTTGAGAGCAGTCACTGCTCTCCAGAGGCCATGACAAAAAGCCAGATGTGAAACAGGCTAAGAGTGCCTTTCATTCACAGGCATGCTGGGATAGAAATCACCATGTAACATAGCACAGGAGGGACTCTAGGAGCCTTGCAGTCGGGATGGCTTTAGCATTGGCCCTGGCTTGGCCACTTGCTAGGTGTATAACCTTGGGCAAGCCATAAAACCTCTGTCTGCCTCAGCTCCTTTAACTGTAAAATGAAATCATAGTCATTGCTTTACTTAAATCATAGGGTTGGAGTGAGGACCAAATAAGTACTGTGCACACCCTATGCTCTGTGCAAATGAGGCTGATTCTGCTTTGATTAGAGTTGTAGTATGTTCCTTGAGGTTTTTGATACATATGTATATACTTGTGAAATTTTTTTTTTTTTTTTTGAGATGGAGTCTTCCTCTGTTGCCCAGGCTGGAGTTAAGTAGGGTAATCTCAGTTCACTGCAACCTCCGTCTCCTGGGTTAAAGCGATTCTCCTGCCTCAGCCTCCCGTGTAGCTGGGAACCACAGGTGCCCATCATCACAACTGATTGATTTTTGTATTTTTAGTATAGATGGGGTTTCACCATGTTGGCCAGGCTGGTTTTGAACTCCTGACCTCAGTTGATCTGCCCACCTCAGCCTCCCAAAGTGCTGGGATTACAGGCCTGAGCCACTGCGCCTGGCCTGCTTGTGAAATCTTTTCTTTTGAGATGGAGTCTCACTCTGTCACCCAGGCTGAAGTATACTGGCACGATCTTGGCTCACTGCAACCCCTTTCTCCTGGGTTCAAGCAATTCTTCTGCCTCAGCCTCCTGAGTAGCTGCGACTACAGGTATGTGCCACCATGCCCAGCTAATTTTTGTATTTTTAGTAGAGACGGGATGTCACCATATTGGCTAGGCTGGTCTTGAACTCCTGACCTTGTGATCTACCTTCTTCGGCCTCCCAAAGTGCTAGGATTACAGACGTGAACCACAATGCCTGGCCAAAATCTTTTTTTTTTTTTTTTTTTTTTTTTTTTTGAGACGGAGTTTTGCTCTTGTTACCCAGGCTGGCACGATCTCGGCTCACCGCAACCTCCGCCTCCTGGGTTCAGGCAATTCTCATGCCTCAGCCTCCTGAGTAGCTGGGATTACAGGCACGTGCCACCATGCCCAGCTAATGTTTTGTATTTTTAGTAGAGACGGGGTTTCACCATGTTGACCAGGATGGTCTCGATCTCTTGACCTCGTGATCTACCCGCCTCAGCCTCCCAAAGTGCTGGGATTATAGGCGTGAGCCACCGCGCCCGGCCTACCTGGCCAAAATCTTAATGGTAGTTTCACTAGAAGTTATGACACAATTTTGTCGATTTTTTTTTTTTTTTTCTGGAGACAGAGTCTCACTTTGTTGCCCAGGCTGGAGTGTAATGGCGTGGTCCTGGGTCACTGCAACCTCCGACTACCAGGTTCAACCAATTCTCCTGCTTCGGCTTCCCGAGTAGCTGGGACCACAGGCACTCAATACCACACCCAGCTAATTTTTATATTTTTAGTAGAGACAGGGTTTCATCCTGTTGGCCAGGCTGGTCTTGAGCTCCTGACCTTGTGATCCACCCACCTCAGCCTCCCAAAGTGCTAGGATTATAGGCGTGAGCCACCACACCCAGCCAAATTACTTTAAATGTATATATTTTTTCTGTGTGATAAAAAAGTCAATGTTATAGATCTGTGTAACCTAGAAAATAAAAATCCTCCATAATCCTACACCTAAAGAGGTAATCAGAAAGAGGAACAATGTGTGTTTCTCTCTATATATAGTAAGTAATGTGTATGTACAAAATATGATATGTTTATGTATATCCCTCTTCTAGATCGAGGTAGTGTTTGGATAAGGAGAAAAAAATGTGGGGGTGTGTGTATATATATATCTCCCCACCCCCTGAGATCATACAACACATGTTGTTTTGCCATTTACTTTTCTATTAGGATATCTGCCCATGTCAGTACCTATAGGTGACTATGTCAGAATTGATTTTACCAGAGCCTTAACAGGGGTTCCCGGTATTTTGCTGTTATAAACAGAGTTGCATTATAAACACACAAAGATTTCTTGGTTACTTCTTATTGCCAATCATGAGCTTTTTCTGTCAGTGATCACTTTGATTACCTCTCTCAACATTTCATTGCCTTTACCCCACCCTTTTAAACTTTCTAATTTGTTGAATGCTGGGATGATAATAACAGTTTCCATGTATGGAAATGCTTTAAGTGCATCAAAGATCTCATTTATTTCTCAAGACCACCTTTGGAAAGGCATATTCTCCCTTCTGCCATGTTCATGTATAGTCATCTTTAAAAGCTAATAATGGTAGCATCTATTGTGGAGCTTCTTTGGGAAGCTGACAGATAAAATACAGTCGCTTCTCGTTATGTGCAGTTGTTATTTCTATAAAGGTGCTGTGAACATTAAATGAGCGGATACTGAACCAGTGACCCTGGGGGAAATATATGGTTAGGTTTGTGCAAGCCTATGTTCATATTTTCATCAACTTATCAGTCCATAACCTTGTTTTGTGTGTGTTTTTAAATTTTTCTTTGGTTTCTTTTTTGCGACGAGGTCTCACTCTGTTGCCCAGGCTGGAGTATAGTGGTGTGACCATAGCTCACTGCAGCATCAAACTCCTGGGCTCCAATGATCCTCCTGCCTCAGCCTCCCAAGTAGCTGGGACTTTAGGTGCACACCTTCATGCCTGGCCAATTTTTTTTTTGTAGATAGAGTCTCGCTCTGTTGCCCAGGCTGGAGTGCAGTGGCGCCATCTTGGCTCACTGCAACCTCCACCTCCAGGTTCAAGCAATTCTCCTGCCTGAGCCTCCTGAGTAGCTGGGATTATAGGCACGTGCCAACATGCTCGGCTAATTTTTTGTATTTTTAGTAGTGAATATTACCATGGTTTCACTGTGTCAGCCAGGATGGTCTCCATCTCTTGACCTTGTGATCCTCCCACCTCAGCCTTCCAAAGTGCTGGGATTATAGGCGTGAGCCACTGTGCCTGGCCTACCTGGCCAATTTTTAAATTTGTTGTAGAGATGGGGGTCTTACGATGTTCCCCAGCTGGTTTCAAACTCCCGGCTGTGTGTTTCTGTTTAAAGGCATATTATTTAATATATACCATTGATTAACATTGAACCCACTAACATGGGTAATATTGCTGTAATTTCATGCCTGAACAAAGCTTATTCAACATGTGTATTTTCTCCATAAGGCCCATGACAGTCTTCTTGTGTTTAGGAACATTAGACAACGTTTCAGCAGTATGCTTGGGACCATTTTATTTTATTTTTTTTGAGACAGAATCTCACTCTGTAGCCCAAGCTGGAGTGCAGTGGTGTGATCTCAGCTCATTGCAACCTCCGCCTGTCTGGCTCAAGTGATTATTGTCCCTCAGCCTTCCAAGTAGCTTGGGCTACGGGCGTGTACCACCATGCCCAGCTCATTTTTTTTTTTTTAAATTTTAGTAGAAACTGAGTTTCACCATGTTGCCCAGGGTGGTCTCGAATTCCCTGACCTCAGGTGATCCACCCATCTCAGCCTCCCAAAGTGCTGGGATTACAGGTGTGAGCCACCACACCCAGCCGCTTGGGACCATTTTAAACAGTGAGATCACCAACAAAAAGCATAAATATGCAGAAGTGTGGCAGGAAATACACCACAAAAAGGACTCTTGTTGACAGTATGAGAGCTGAAGGGAGAAGGCTGAGCATCACCTTGTTTGATCTCAGCTAGGAGTATGCACATCAGGCAACTCAAACTTTTTTTTTTTTTCTTAGGATGTATCAGATATTAGCAACTCAAAACTTTCACCACTCTGTGCCTGTCCTTGGATGACCATGAAAACATCTCAAGTATTGATTTTGGGGTCACAAATAAATGTTAACAAAGAGGCACATTCGCAAATATGGAACTATGAATAGCAATGGAGATGACTGTAATATAGTAACCTTCCACTCACAGGACCTGTCTTACTGTAAGTAGATAGTAAATTTGCTGAACGTCAGAATGACGTTTTCTGGGAAAATTTGGGCCAAATCTGAAACATAGACAAACTTCCACGTATGTACATTAAAAAATTTTTTTTAGATCGAGCCTCTCTTGCCCAGGCTGGAGTGCAGTGGCGTGGTCTCGGCTCACTGCAACCTCTGCCTCCCAGGTTCAAGCAATTCTCCTGCCTCAGCCTCTTGAGTAGCTAGGATTGCAGGCACCCTCCACCACGCCCAGCCACTTTTTGTGTTTTTAATAGAGATGGGGTTTTGCCATGTTGTCTAGGCTGGCTTCGAACTCCTAACCTCAAGTGATCCACTCATCTTGGCCTCCCAAAGTGCTGGGATTATAGGCATGAGCCACTGTGCCCAGCTATGTATGTACGTTTTGTTTCAAAAAAAAATTTTTTTTTCCTGAGACAGAGTCTTGCTCTGTTGCCCAGCAAAATGGAGTCTTGCTCTGTTGCCCAGCAAAATGGAGTCTTGCTCCGTTGCCCAACCTCTGCCTCCCAGGTTCAAGTGATTGTCCTGCCTCAGCCTCCCAAGTAGCTGGTATTACAGGCATGCCCTACCACGCCTGGCTAATTTTTGTATTCTTAGTAGAGACGGGGTTTTACCATGTTGGCCAGGCTGATCTCAAACTCTTGATCTCATGATCCACCTGCCTCGGCCTCCCAAAGTGCTGGGATTACAGGTGTGAGCCACCACATCTGGCCCTGTTTCAACATTTTAAACATTGCAAAATGTTAACCACCATTCAGAAAAAGTGCATTAAACACAAACATACAGTTTAACAAATAATTGCAAAACGAACAGCCATCACCCAGGTCAGGAAATAGACCATCCTTATAATCACAGGAGACTCCCACGTGTATAGTATTTTTGGTAAGAATGGTATACATTTAGGATCTCTTTCCCTTCCAAGCTCACACTCTGGCTGTGTTTTCTTACAGGGCTTAGGCTAGGGTTGAACTTTTATTTTCATTGAGTGGCCCTGTGTGTTGTGTTTTCTTGCAGAGGTGCTCAGCACAGTGGACTTTGTTGCCCCTGATGATCGAGTTGTCTTCCGCACCTGTGAAAGAGAGCAGAACAGGGTTGTTTTCCAGATGGTGAGAGACCCCATTGCTGCATGTCCTCCTGAGGCTCACCATCCCCTGGGATTTCCCAACTCATCCTTGGTGCCAGGCCAGTGTTGAATGGCTGGGCTACATTGCACAACCGTGGCTTCCTGAAGACTCCACTTTAATGTTTTCCAAAGGGCCAGTCATGAGTGATTACACTATTGGAGACAGTTTAAGGAAATCAAACTATCATAGTTTTATATGCCTCTAGTCTCAAGTTTAATTTACTTACTTGTAGGAATTGTCTGTTTGGCCTGATTTCTCTATTTTTAAATCCCTAGCATTGATTACTCAGATCATAGTCTTTGTTTTCATGTAGTGTATGTATATTTCTCATAGAAAGAAATTAGGATTCCTCAAGAGTAGTTAGGATTTGTTTTTGAGTTGTGATGACGCTATAGTGCTCTTCTCTCACTTTGGGCATTTCTTGGTGCTTTTTCAGAAACATCCTGAATGATGTTTAGGTTTCTAAAAAATTGATAACAGCCAGGTGCAGTGGCTCGTGCCTGTAGTCCCAGCTACTCGGGACGCTGAGGTGGGAGGATTGTTTGAGCCCAGGAGTTTTGGGCTGTAGTGCACTATGCCAATTGGGTGTCCGCACTAAGTTCGGCATCAGTATGGTGACCTCCCAGGAGCGGGGGACCACCAGATTGCCTAAGGAGGAGTGAACTGGCCCAGATCAATGGAGCAGGTCAAAACTCCCGTGCTGATCAGTAGTGGGATCGTGCCTGTGAATAGCCACTGCACTCCAGCCTGGGCAACATAGCGAGACCCCATCTCTAGAAAAGAAAAAGGAAAATTATTAAAAAAAAAAAAAAAGAAAAGAAAAAGAATTGATAACGGGTAAACATGTGATAAGGCAAATCTAGCAAAATATTAATTGTAGCATCTAAATGGTGGGTATTTGAATGGTCACTATCAAATGTTTTAAAGTTTTTGATATGTTTGAAAGTAATCATAGTATTGATAACATTTTCTAGACCCTCAAAGTTTGCCTTTTTCTTCTGGCAGTGAGCTAGTCTAGTGGGCTGCCCGTTTAAGAGAAAGCCAGACTGACTCTTGTGTTTGGGGGGTGTGTGTGTGTGTGTGTGTATGTGTATGTGCACTGCATGAGTGTGTTTGTCAGTGTATGTGTACCTGTGTCAGGACAATGATTGATGCAACCTTTTTTGTATTCCCAGGGGACTTCAGATGCAGAGCGAGCCCTTGCTGTGGCCAGGCTTGTGTAAGTTCCTCCTCCATCTTTTTTTTTTTTTTTTTTTTTT
>NW_016107433.1:1429086-1431505 GCF_001604975.1 Cebus imitator
GTAGAGTTTTGCTCTGTAGCCCAGGCTGGAGTGCAGTGGCACAATTTCAGCTCACTGCAACCTCCAGGGTCCCAGTTCAAGCAATTCTCCTACCTCAGCCTCCCAAATAGCTGGGATTACAGGCATGAGCCACCATGCCCAGCTAATTTTTATATTTTTTAGTAGAGATGGGGTTTCACCACATTTGCCAGTCTGGTCTTGAACTCCTGACCTTGTGATCCGCCCGCCTCGGCCTCCCAAAGTGGTGGGATTACAGGCATGAGCCACTAGGCCCAGCCTCTCCTCCATCTTTAACACTGCCTTTGTCTCTCCTTTGAACTGTGAGGCTTTAATGTCTTGGTGACTTTGGAGGTGACCCACCCTTCTGCCTTCTAGCCCATTACCTTCTATTTTCAGGTTAAGAGTGTCTGGTTTCCCTCTGTTTGTGGCATCCAAGGGCCGGCCTGGGACTCACGTGTACCCACAGTGCCTAGATCCCAGAGACCTTCTGTGCATACTACGGGGAGCTGTTTTTTTGTATTTATTTGAAACTCCCTTTCCAGGGATTCCCATGACTATGAGTTCTGAAGCTTTAAGTATAGAAGTATAGGTAAAACATATTGCTTCCTGAATTAACAAAGACAGGAAGCCTGGGCAACATAGGCAGACCTCATCTCTACAAAAATGGTGGTGCATGCCAGTGGTCCCAGCTACTTGGAAGGCTGACGTGGAAGGATCACTTGGGCCCAGGAGGTCGAGGCTGCAGTGAGCCCTCATTGCGCCTCTGCACTCCAGCCTGGGGAACAGAGTGAGACCTTTCAAAAACAAAAACAAAGGCAGGAGAGTGCTATAGTTAATGTGATAGGTTTTGAAATTAAGACAGACCAGGTTTGGAATTTTGGTTTTGCTACTTGTTAATTGTGTGACCTGAGGTAAGTTACTTAATCTCACTGAGAATTTTCTATAAAATAGTGCTACCAACCTTTGGCATAGGGAAAGGTAAGTGAAATAATGCATCTAAATGTCTTTGTAGCATGTGGCACATAAGTGAGATCTTAGTAAGTGTTTACTACTGTTACAATTACAAAGAGAGTAAGAGGGAACTCAGGCAGTTATTGCTGCTGATCACAGACTATTAACTAGGTATTAATATTTCAGTTAATATTAGGTATTAATATTTTTGCCATTGAAAGTAATGGCAAAAACCCCAATTACTTTTGCACCAACAAAATGCATACCAGAGGATGGAGTGAGGATTCTTTTTATATCTGAGAATTGTTTGGATTAAACCGTCTGTGCAGCCCAGCCAACAAAGGCAGTGCTATAACTTCCACTAGAAGCTGTAGTCTGGGAAAGGGCTCTTAGGCTCATGTCACTTTTCTGCATTGACAAATGGCTTTTACTGCCTTTTATAGATGTATGCATACATTATATCTTTTCTCTGGTTCTCTGCTCAGATGAGACAGTTGCACATTTTAGGGACGGGTTTCTTTCCCATTTTTCAGCTTCTGTCATTGGGGCTTGGTATGTTTCTTTTTTTTTTTTTGAGATGGAGTCTCGATCTGTTGTCCTGGCTGGAGTACAATGGTGTGATCTTGGCTCACTGCTACCTCCGCCTCCCAGATTCAAGTGATTCTCCTGCCTCAGCTTCCCGAGTAGCTGGGATTACAGGCATGTACTACCATGCCCGACTAATATTTTGTATTTTGTAGTAGAGATGGGGTTTCACCATGTTAGTCACGCTGGTCTCAAACTGCTGACCTTGTGATCTGCTGCCTCAGCCTCCCAAAGTGCTGGGATTACAGGCGTGAGCCACCGCGCCCAGCCTTGGGGGGTTGGTGTGTTTCATAGGGCCAGGGACAGGGTTAGAGGTTCATGAGCACAGACCCTTTCCCTTTAATTCCACATCTATGCCTTTAATTCCACCTTCTTTCCTCTAATTCAATATTTATTACCTTTACTCCTTCATCTTTTTCCAGAGAAAATGATGTGGCTGGTATTGATGTCAACATGGGCTGTCCAAAAGAATATTCCACCAAGGTAAACTGATTTCCTTATACTCCTCATAAATGTAGGATGCAGATGAAGAGGCTAACAAGACATAACAACTAAGTATAATAACTAACTCTGGACTGGATTCTGTACTAGATGGGGAAAATGCTCAAAAAGTTTAGATTATTAGATGAACTGGCAAAATTAGAATAGGGACCCATATGGCCAGGTGCGGTGGCTCATGCCTGTAATCCCAGCACTTTGGGAGGCCGAGGCGGGTGGATCACGAGGTCAAGAGATCGAGGCCATCCTGGTCAACATGGTGAAACCCCGTCTCTACTAAAGCTACAAAAAATTAGCTGGACATGGTGGCGCGTGCCTGTAATCCCAGCTACTCAGGAGGCTGAGGCAGGAGAATTGCCTGAACCCAGGAGGTGGAGGTTGCGGT
>NW_016107433.1:1431655-1464154 GCF_001604975.1 Cebus imitator
AAAAAAAAAAAAAAAAAAAAGAATAGGGACCCATAGTATATTAGCTAAATACACTGTATCAGTGTAACCTTATGAAGATAACTCTTCTGTGGTTATGTAACAGAATATCTTTATTCTTAGAGAATACACATTTAGAGGTAGGGCGCAGTGGCTCATGCCTGTAATCCCAGCACTTTGGGAGGCTGAGGCAGGCGGATCATGAGGTCAGGAGTTTGAGACCAGCGCGGCCAACATGATGAAACCCCGTCTCTACTAAAGATACAAAAAATTAACTGGGCATGGTAGCAGATGCCTGTAATCCCAGCTCCTCAGGAGGCTGAGGCCCTCAGGAGAATCACTTGAACCCAGAAGGTGGAGGTTGCACTGGGCTGAGATCACACCATTGCACTACAGCCTGGGCAACAGGGCAAGACTTCATCTCAAAAAAAAATAAGAATACACAAGAATACACACTGAAATATTTAGGAGTAAAGGGATATGGTATATATAACTTACCCTTAAGTGGTGTATACATGTACACACACTCATATATCACAAACATACAAATACACATATGTTCATATATAGATTATATTTTTATTATATCTTATATAAATATATACTATATCATATATTATGTAATATATAGGTGTATTATTACATATGATATATAATATATAATTATATATTATGTATTATATAAATATATTTATATAATTGTATATATTTGTGTGTGTGTGTGTATGTATGTGTGTGTGTGTGTATATATATATAGAGAGAGAGAGAGAGAGAGAAAGAGAGAGAAAGAGAGAACTCATGCCCAAGAGAGAGAGAACTCATGCCCAAGTAATAAAACAACGCAAAAGTACAGAGAAAAGGCCAGGCGCTGTGGCTCACGCCTGTAATCCCAGCACTTTGGGAGGCCGAGATGGGTGGATCCTGTCAGGAGTGCAAGACCAGCCTGGCCAACATGGTGAAACCCCATCTCTATTTAAAGAAAAAAAAAAAAGTACAGAGAAAAATAGAGTGGACAGGGCTCTGTCTTTTCATGAATAAAACTCAGACACATATCCCAGAGAGCCCAGAGGAGGATTAAAAGAAAAGGAAAACATCTGAGACATACATTAATAAAACAAAAGAGAGGATGCTGGGTGCAGTGGCTCACACATGTAATCCTAACACTTTGGGAGGCTGATGTAGGAGGATCACTTGAGCCCAGGAGTTTGAGACCAGCCTGGACAACAAAGTGAGACCTTGTCTGTACAAACTTTTAAAAGTTAAAAAAAAACAAAAAGGGCTGGGCATGGGGGCTGGTGCCTGTAATCCCAGCACTTTGAGAGGCTGGGGTGAGCAGATCATTTGAGGTCAGGAGTTTGAGACCAGCCTGGCCAGCACAGTGAAACTCTGTCTCTACTAAAAATACAAAAAATTAGCTGGGAATGGTGGTGTGTACCTGTAATCCCAACTACTTAGGAGGCTGAAGCAGGAGAATTGCTTGAACCTGGGAGGTGGAGGTTGCAGTGAACCAAGATCATGCCACTACCCTCCAGCCTGGGCGACAAGAATGAAACACTGTCTCAAAAANTGCAATGCAAATGTTCCCATTGTCATATCAGAAAAGATCTGACTATGGTAGCCCAGAGAAGGAAGAGGAAAGATAGCCCTTAAACTTGGAATTTTTTTTTTTGAGGCGGAGTTTCACTCTTGTTGCCCAGGCTGGAGTGCAATGGCACGATCTCAGCTCACCGCAACCTGTGCCTCCTGGGTTCAAGCGATTCTCCTGCCTCAGCCTCCCGAGTAGCTGGGATTACAAGCATGTGCTACCACACCCAGCTAGTTTTGTATTTTTAGTAGAGGTGGGGTTTCTCCATGTTGATCAGGCTGGCCTTGAACTCCTGACTTCAGGTGATTCACCCTCCTTGGCCTCCCAAAGTGCTGGGATTACAGGTATGAGCCACCGCACCCAGCCTAAATTTGGAATTTTATAGAGAAATGTGGTCCTTGGGCTGAGATTTCGGACCCTGTAATCAGAGGGTGTGGCATAAGCAGGGCCCTGGGGATGAATATGAGGTAGACACATGGAAGCGTGAGTACCTTGATTTGACCAGAGGTTTGTCTAGTGGGAGTTGATGAAGAAGCAGAGGAGTGCAGGATTGAAAACCTTGGCGGGTAACGATCATCTGGACTTGTACTTTAGGTATCGTTGGTCTTTTTTTTTGTGAAGGAGTCTTGCTCTTGTTGCCCAGGTTGGAGTGCAGTGGTGTGATCTTGGTTCACTGCAACCTCCGTCTTCTGGGTTCAAGTGATTCTCCTGCCTCAGCCTCCTGAGTAGCTGAGACTACAGGCACCCACCACCACGCCTGGCTAATTTTTTTGTATTTTTAGTAGAGACAGAGTTCCACCATGTTGGCCAGGCTGGTCTCTAACGTCTGACCTCGATTGTGATCCGCCCACCTTGGCCTCCCAAAGCGCTGGGATTACAGATGTGAGTCACTGTGCCTGGCCTGTTTTGCTCTTTTCTGATTACTTCTTTGTATTCCTAAACTATGTGAGGAGCAGAGTTAAACTGATTTGGAGGCAGGGTGCAGTAGCTTGCACCTGTAATCCCAGCACTTTGGAGGGCCAAAGCGGGTGGATCACTTGAGATCAGGAGTTTGAGACCAGCCTGACTAACAGGTGAAACCCCATCCCTACTAAAAATACAGAAATTAGCTGGGCATGGTGGTGCATCCCTGTAATCCCAGGTACTTGGGAGGCTGAGGTAGTAGAATCACTTGAACCCAGGAAACAGAAGTTGCAGTGAACCAAGTTTGCACCATTGCACTCCAGCCTGGGCTACCAAGTGAGACTTTGTCTAAAAAAAAAAAAAAAAAGATTTGGAATGATCTCCCTGATATATTGTAGAGTGAAAAAAGCTTGGAGCAGAATTATATACTACCTTGTCTAAATGGTACTATACCATTTATATAAGGAGGATGGGGAATGAATGTATATATTTATTTGTTTATTCAGGGAAGATTTTTGGAGAGACACACAAGAAACTAGTAACATTGGTTTCCTCTGGGGAAGAAACATAAGTTTTTATTTTGTTATGCATAGGTAGTAAATTCCCATTACAGGGGTGCTACTGAAAATAATTAACTGGCACAGCACTGGCACTGATCAGTCAGAACAGATACCAACCAGTATGTCATGCATGTATATACTAGCTGAATATCTGCTGTGTTCTCATGGTTCAAGAATCCAAGCCAGATAAAAAGTATAGATTGAGGTTGGGTGCAGTGGCTTATGCCTGTAATACCCACATTCCGGGAGGCTAAGGCAGGTGGATCCTGAGGTCAGGAGTTCAAGACCAGCCTGGCCAAAAGGGTGAAACCCTGTATCTACCAAAAAATATAAAAATTAGCAAGGTGTGGTGGCATGCACCTGTAGTCCCGGCTACTTGGGAGGCTGAAACAGGAGAATTGCATGAACCTTGGAGGTTGCAGTGAGCCAAGATCACATAACTGCACTCCAGCCTGGGCCACAGAGTAAGAACCTGTCTCACACAAAGAAAGTGTAGATTGAAAAGTCTCCCATTCCTTAGGGTGGGAGACTTCTTATTCATTACCCATTGAATTAGATTTTGAATGTTTTACTTATTCAAAAAAGCAAGCAAGTTAAATAGAAAGGTAGGAAGGAAGGAAGGAAGGAAGGAAATTTCATTGTTGAGAAAGTCATTATTGTGGAAGGGGCAGTGAAACTGAATTTTAGATCCTGTGAATCTCTAAGGAAGGGCTGGATATGTGTGAGTGGAAGGACAGATGGAGCCAGAGGGAGTGCCAGGGCTTCCTTGAGGCCTTCAAGGTTTCTTTTATGACCATTGTAATCCAGAGTTGGTGGATTTTCCAGTCTATCTATTCTTCTTTAAAATCCAGGCTCAGCTTAGCTGAGTCTGTGGTGGTTTAATGTCCTCTCTGATTCCAATTTGTCATCCTTAAACATGACCTTAAAGTGTAATAACTGAACTTAAAACTTCTGAGCACATTCTGTGAGCATTTGTTAGTGTGTAATCTTTATACTGACAGCATATATTTATTGAAATTGGTTTTTTTTGGCTTCATCTCACTCCTAATGGATTCAGATTTTTAAAGATCCCCCCCCGCCATTATAAAAGTAATTAATACCATTGTCTAGAACTTGGAAAATATAGACAAGTACAGGAAAGAGCAGGAAAATCACCAGTAACTCACCATAAAGAGCAACCACCATTGCTGTTATCAAGATTCTAGTGGTTGCGTGAGTTGGTGGTTTCCATTTCCTGGGCTTTTGTTAGAGTTGGGCATGGGTCTGGGCTGGGATATTGTTGCTGGCAGAAGAGAAAAGCCTAGATAGAGTTTGTAAGTTGTGTGCATCTTAGTGGCTTTGCTGGTGGTGGTGGTGATGCCTGTGCAAGCAGTGGGTATGACAGGAAGAAGGCGCATTTGATCTTATTTCAAAGGAAGAGTGATTCATTGTTTTTTTAAGGGCTTGGGAGATGGTGGGATTTAGTGTATTAAGACATGGAGGCCTGGGTTAGGGAGTGGGTAGTCTTGAAAAATAAGTTTTATATAGCCCACTTCTAGATAGATCTGTGGGTTTTACCAAGGGGATCAGAATTATGACTTTTTTTTGTTTGAGATGGAGTCTCACTCTGTCACGCAGGCTGAGGTACAGTGGTATAATCTCATCTCGCTGCAGCCTGTGCCTCCTCCTGGGTTCAAGCAGTTCTTCTGCCTCAACCTTCTGAATAGCTGGGACTACAGGAGCACACCACTACACTCCAGTAATGTTTGTATTTTCAGTAGAGACAGGGTTTTACTGTATTGGCCAGGTTGGTCTTGAACTCCTGACCTCAGGTGATGGGCCTGACTCAGCCTCCCAAAGTGCTAGAATTACAGGTGTGAGCCACCATACCCAGCTTATAAATTTTAAAAGTCATCACTCTTGGCCATCCAGCCTGGCCAACATGGTGAAACCCCTTCTCTACTAAAAATACAAAAAAAAAAATATATATATTAGCCAGGTGTGGTGGTACGTGCCTGTAGTCCTAGCTATTTGGGAGGCTGAGGCAGGAGAATCACTTCAACCTGGGAGGTAGAGGTTGCAGTGAGCCAAGATTGCACCACTGCACTCGAGCCTAGATGACAGAGTGAGACTCTGTCGCAAAAAAAAAAAAAAATGGTCACACTTCAGTCCCAGATGTTATGGGCACAGATACTGCTGCCTTCCTACTAGTTTAAAGAAGTGCCAGTTGCCAGTGGGCCTTGGTGCCTTGGAGGTGAGTGCCTCGGTAGTGCCCAGTTGCCACACCCCATCCCATGGAGAGGGCCATGCTGTCTCCCAGCTGTAAAAGACCTTTTGTGTTTCTCCTTAGGGAGGAATGGGAGCTGCTTTGCTGTCAGACCCTGACAAGATTGAGAAGGTAAGTCCTACATGGGTGAAAATAGGGGTCCTCAAATACAGCTCCAAACTACAGTTGTCTACAACACCTCCTTCCACCAATACCAGATTTACTGATGTCCACCCAGTTTCTCTACCTGTGGCCTAGTGATTTCCAAAAAATCTTCCCAGTGATTTTGACGTGCAGCCAAGTTTGAGAACCCCTGAGCCAGCCCACAGCAAGCTTGAAGTTCCTAAAAGGCCAAGAGCTAGGGACATGTCAACAAAGAGCCAGGGGTCCGGAGGACTCAGAACCTCTTCTGTATTGCCTGTCTCCCTTCTGGGAAGGTCTTGAGAGCAGAGGCCAGGCCACCTGTGGTGAGGACAGGCTAAGTGGCCCTGTGTGTTTGTATGTGTGTGGGTGGATTGGCCTCTCCCAGGGGGCTTGATGAGAACAGGAGTGGGTCTGCTGTGTCCTGACAGAGTCTACCCGAGCCCTTGGAGAGCAGGCCAGACCAGCGTCAGATGAGGCAAGCTGAAGTTAATCTCTCTGTTCCCCTTTCTTTGTTGATTCTGTAGGCTAGCTTAATGAGGCCCTGGGGACCGGTTGGCATTTACTACCTGGCATTGTGAGCTGTCAGGGCGTGTGGCGATGACATTCTCTGCCATGCCATCCATATCCTTTGTGTTCCCCTCCCAGTCTGCCAACTCTTTCCTTTTAGCTTCTTTGTTTTCCTTCTCATTCTCTTTCGCTAATTCCCTGTCTGGGCTTTAAGCCTCATCCTGCTTCCCAGGCTAGAGTGACTTGAGACTCAGGCACCACCAATGAGAGCTGACATTGCTGCTGGGTGCCGTGTCAGCAGCTCAACCCTGCATGTTCCTCCAGCCCTGCGGGCTCTGGGGCATAGGAAGACCACTGTGCTTGCTGGTTTGGTGCCTTCTCATTTTTCCCATGTGTAGCCAGAGATACTATATCTGTAGTGTACTTGTATAATGTCCCTTTCTTTTTTTTGATACAGAGTCTTGCTCTGTTGCCCAGGCTGGAGTGCAGTGGCATGATTTCAGCTCACTGCAACCTCTGCCTTCAGGGTTCAAGTGATTCTGCTGTGTCCACCTCCTGAGTAGCTGGGATTAGAGGCACCCACCACGACTCCTGGCTAATTTTTATATTTTTAGTAGAGACAGAGTTTTGCCATGTTGGCCAGGCTAGTCTTGAGCTGCTGACCTCAGGTGATCCCACCTGTCTCAAAGTGCTGGGATTACAGGTGTGAGCCACTGCACCTGGCCATAATGTGCCTTTCATTTGATCCTGAAACCCCTTAAAGTAAACAAGATTGGCATTTATCTCTATTTGATCAAGAACAATAAAGCACAGAGAGAGAAAATAATTTAGGACCATATAGTAAATAAGTGTCAGGCATAGCCAGCTTGTGAGCCATAGTCTTTTCTGACTTCTAGTGTCAGCACCCTCCTCAGTAGCATTTCAGGTTAAAAGTACCTGGGTATAATTCATAAGCGTCAGGTCAATAGGCACCTCAACTTGGAAATCTCCCGTTAGACACTTCTGTGCAGGGTGGAGTGGAAGTAGACATCGTGGATGTCAAATTGGTTTCCACACTTAGGAGAGGGGGCCCCAGCAGGGAGGATGTGGTTCACAACATGAGCACACAGGCATTTTTGTTATCCTCCAGTCTCCTCTCTTCTCAGACCCAGGATGTTGACTCTGTCCTCTCTACTGCCCCTCTTTGAATGAGGCAAATTTCATCCATGAGGCAGCAGAGCTACACTTAACCTCAGAAGCTTAGGTCATTCCACTACTCCTCTGGTTGGGTATTTAGATGGTCCAGGTTGGACTGATAGATGGGGTTTGCCCCATGGTGGGGAGGTTGCATGCTTCCACAACAGAGCCAGGTGTGGCTTAGGTGTAGGGGCTGGATTCAGTTCAGGTCCAGACTATGCTGGCAAACTGGGTGACCTGGGTGAGAGCTTTGTGGGTCCTTCCAGGCTTGGAGTTTTAGGCCCATGGTTCCATCTATGGGAGTATCTCAGGACCACCTCTAGAAATGTTCTCAAAGATTCTTGTTTGGGGTTATGAAAAACTTTAGAAATACATAATGTTGGCGGTTGTACAACATTGTGAATGTAATTAATGCCACTAAATTATACACTTAAAAATGTTTAAGATGGGCCGGGCGCGGTGGCTCAAGCCTGTAATCCCAGCACTTTGGGAGGCCGAGGCGGGTGGATCACGAGGTCAAGAGATCGAGACCATCCTGGTCAACACGGTGAAACCCCGTCTCTACTAAAAATACAAAAAATTAGCTGGGCATGGTGGCGCGTGCCTGTAATCCCAGCTACTCAGGAGGCTGAGGCAGGAGAATTGCCTGAACCCAGGAGGCGGAGGTTGCGGTGAGCCGAGATCGCGCCATTGCACTCCAGCCTGGGTAACAAGAGCGAAACTCCGTCTCAAAAAAAAAAAAAAAAAAAAAAAAAAAAATGTTTAAGATGGCAAATTTCGTGCTATTAATTTTACCCCAGTTATAAACAAAGGATGCTATCTGTTGAGAATTCTGCAGACTCTTGGGGTGAATAGGGGTGGAGAGCGGGATATCAATCTCTTTGAGAAAGCTTCTACCAGGTAACTCTGGTATACGCTCCCTGGATTAAGAATCTCCATTTTATTTTTATTATTTGAGAGGGAGTCTCACTCTGCCGCCCAGGCTGGAGTGCAGTGGTGCGATCTCAGCTCACTGAAACCTCCACCTCCTGGGTTAAAGTGATTCTTTTACATCAGCCTCCAAGTAGCTGGGATTACAGGCATGCACCACAATGCCCAGCTAATTTTTGTATTTTTAGTAGATATAGGATTTCACCATGTTGTTCAGGCTGGCCTCGAACTCCTGACCTCAGATGATCCTCCTGCCTTGGCCAAAGTGCTGGGATTGCAGATGTGCTCAGGGCATCCCCCTTGTGTACACTGGGCCATGGCTGACAATTGGCAGGGCCAGGACTTGAACTCAGGTCTCACTGCTTTCCAGGCCTATACTTTCTCACCTGCTGCCTCCCAGAAACCAGGGGAGTGAAGGAATCTGCTTTTCTTCCGTTGGCCAGTGGGTCTATTGAGGCAAGCCCGCTTGTAGGTAGATGTGCTGTTCTTCTGCTCATATATGGAACTGTCTCTCATTCTTTCTCCCCAAAGACTTGGATCTGGAGAGCTGGCATTCAGGAGAGTTTCATGCTAGAGCCTGGCCAGTAGACAGTCTCTAGTTGCCATTTCCCCTCAGTGTGACCCTTGCAAGTGGCTAGGGTTTTGGTTACCTAATTTCCTTCCTCGTCCTTAAAACACACGAAACACACAGAAATACTGAAGAGAGTACTTAAAGCTACTTGGATAAAATACAGCGAAAGGAAGTTCTACAAGATAGAGAATTGGATCAGACCAGCTGGTGTTGCTTAAATTGACAAATGTCAGAGGATTCTAAGTGAGCACTTGTAAAGGAACCTTTCAGAGATGTTGCTTTGAGCATGAAGGATGGGATTAGAATGAGAATTTTTATTGTATTTCTTGATGAACCTGACAGTCCCCCCCTTAAAAAGTAAGTGCCTCTTTAAGGCCTGCCAGGGTGACCCTAAGACCTCAGGCCCAGTCTGCCTCCTGGGGCAGCACCTGGGGACTGTTCCTTCCTGGTAGTTCCTGGCAATGGGGCCAGCAGGTCCTGTCTTGCTCACGAACTGTCTACCTGTCTGTCAGCCCAGCCTCTTGGTCTGATGTCTTCTGGCATGTCCCTGAAAGGCCTCCGTTACTGGTTTTTGCAACCTGACTCTCTGCTGCCTCTGCCTGTCTAGAATTAAAACTAGCAGCAGCCACTTAGATATCCCCCTGCTCTGCTAGACAGAGATCCAGTTATTGGAAGAGGGTTCTTGGGATCATCTTTCTTCCAGTTTGCCTGGCCTGAAATTTTTGATGAGGAAAGAAGATAGCAATGCCATGCAGTGTCATCTACACCTCTCTATCTCTAATTCTTGTATGGTCTGGTCTTCCTACCGCCCTGTTACTTTCCTGCATGACTTCTTGATCTTTCTTTGAAATCTTTTGCAATTGCTATGTGATAAGCACTTTTAAATATGTTAAGTACATTGTCTTTTCCTTTGCCAATTTCGCTCATGTATACCTGACTCCCCTAAAGGGGAATGCAGGCCCTTAAAAGCCTTCCTGTTCCCTCACCCTGCAAGTCCTGGAACAACACTCAGGGAACAATCTTTTCACCCAGGAAAGAAGCTGTTTGCCCTTCCCTTCTTTCTTTCTTTCTTTTTTTTTTTTTTTAATAGAAACAGAGATGGACTAGGTACAGTGGCTCCTGTAATCCCAGGACTGTAATCCCAGGACTTTGAGAGGCTGAAGCAGGTGGATGACTGTAATCCCAGGACTTTGAGAGGCTGAAGCAGGTGGATCACTTGAGCTCAGGAGTTCGAGACCAGCCTGGCCAACATGGTGGTCCCAGCTATTCTGGAGGCTGAGGTGGGAGGATGGCCTGAGCTGGGAGGCAGAGGTTACAGTGAGCCAAGATTGTGCCACTTTACTCCAGCCTGGGCAACAGAGCCAGACCCTGTCTCAAAACAAAGCAAACAAACAAACAAACAAAAAGGGAACAGGGTCTTGCTGTGTTGCCCAGGCTGGTCTCAAAATGCTGACTTCAAGCAATCTTACCACCTTAGCCTCTCAAAGCGTTGGGATTACAGGTGTGAACCACCACACCCAGTCAGCTATGTGTTGTTCTTTTTTTCATTTTCAGCCATGTGTTCTTAACCAAGACTAGGTCAGAATGATACTGAGGACGGGATGGAGCATATTGGGCAGAGCCTTTTGAAAACACACATTCCTAAGCCCTGCCCCTAGATACTCATTCAGGAAATAACAGTGTGGAATTCAACAGTTTGTATTTCTTTTTTTTTTTTTTTTTTTTTTTTTGAGAGTTTTTTTTTTTTTTTTTTTTTTTTTTTTTTTTGAGACGGAGTTTCACTCATGTTACCCAGGCTGGAGTGCAATGGCATGATCTCGGCTCACCGCAACCTCCGCCTCCTGGGTTCAGGCAATTCTCCTGCCTCAGCCTCCTGAGTAGCTGGGATTACAGGCACGCACCACCATGCCCAGCTAACTTTTTGTATTTTTAGTAGAGACGGGGTTTCACCATGTTGGCCAGGATGGTCTCGATCTCTTGACCTCGTGATCCACCCGCCTTGGCCTCCCAAAGTGCTGGGATTACAGGCTTGAGCCACCGCGCCCGGCCAACAGTTTGTATTTCTTCGGCTCTCCATATAATTCTGGTATTTGTCCAGGCAAAGGCTCACTGAGCTGCACACTGGTGTGCACGCATACCCGTTCACTCATTCATTCAGTATATTTGACAAATATGTATACACCACTAGGTGCAAGGCAGGTACTGGGGCTCCAGTGTAGAACAAAGACAAGCCCTTTGCCTCATGGAGCTTATGTTGTATATGTGTGTAACAAACACACACATGCATTCACACATACACAAACTGTTCATGCACCAGAATGCACAGTCTGTAGCAGAGTTAATTAGTACAGTCCTGTAGCGGTTTGTCCCAGAAGCCTTAGGTGGTCTTGTGTTTTCCTCTCTGCAGATCCTCAGCACTCTTGTTAAAGGGACACGCAGACCTGTGACCTGCAAGATTCGCATCCTGCCATCGGTAAGGATGGTGTGTTACATTTGAAGGTCCATCTTCTCTGGTGATGTTGGATTTGGGTTTGTGAATGATTCTTGAGGTGTTAAATTAGCCTGGGAGGAGAGAATGGAGTTGAGCCTACTTTAGAAGCCAGCAGCTGTTCCTTCCAGGAGCTTCAGTAACCATCCTGTGTGATCCTCTTCCTCAGCTGGAAGATACCCTGAGCCTTGTGAAACGGATAGAGAGGACTGGCATTGCTGCCATTGCGGTTCATGGGAGGTGAGTGGTCACCTTTCTAGTGACTGACTGCCAGGGAGGTTCTCACCCATCTTAGTGACCCTTCCTTAGTTGATCTGTCACCCCAAGTGACAATCAATTTCTCTTTTACATATTCAGCCTACCTCTTCCTAGCTGTTTGACATCCTATGGGTCTTGAGGACAGGCAGACCCTGAATGGGCTTGGGTTTGCCTTTGTTTCATTCATGGAGTGCCTGTTGTGGGTAGGTACTGAGGTTTAGAGACGCAGTGAAACTAAGAAAGGAGAAACATCTCTACATCAGGATGTGTAAATGCTAGAGATTGAGTGATTTGCTCAAAATCATACCATGTAGCCAGTACATGATGGAATTCTGACCTTCATGAGAAAACCAACCTCCCTCCCTCCCTCTCTTTCTCCTTCCTTCCCTCCCTCTCTCCCTCCTTTCCGTCCGTCCTTTTTCTTCTTTCCTCTCTCTCTCTTTCTGCCTCGGTGGAGTCTCACTCTGTCGCCCAGGCTAGAGTGCAGCGGCACAGTCTTGGCTCACTGTAATCTCTATCTCCTGGGTTCAAGTGATTTTCCTGCGTCAGCCTCCCGAGTAGCTGAGATTACAGGTGTGTTCCACCATGCCCAGCTAATTTTTGTATTTTTAATAGAGAGCGGGTCTCACCATGTTGGCCAGGCTGGTCTCGAACTCCTGATCTCAGGTGATCCACTCACCTCAGCTTCCCAAAGTGCTGGGATTACAGGAATGAGCCACTGGGCCCAGCCTCAATTTCTTTCTGTTATATTGAACAATGACTTCTCCATTGAATAATCACAGACAGATTGCTGTGTTTATTTGTTTTTCATTCTTGTTTTTCGAGACACTCTTGCTCTGTTACCCAGGCTGGAGTGAAGTGGCACAATCATAGCTCACTGCAGCCTCAAACTCCTGGGCTCAAGCAATCCTCCTAAGTAGCTGAAACTACGGTGCATGCCACCATGCCTGGCTAATTTTTAATTTTTTTTGTAGTGATGGGATTTCCTTATGTTCCGTAGGCTGGTCTCAAACTCCTGGGCTCAAGTGATTCTCCTGCCTCAGCCCCCCAAAGTGCTGGGATTACAGGCGTGAGCCACTGCACCTGGCCTATTCTTTTAAAGGCTCTACATCTCTTTTTTTTTCTCTTTTTCTTTTTTTTTTATTTTTTGAGACAGAGTTTTGCTCTTGTTACCCAGGCTGGAGTGCAATGGTGCAATCTCGGCTCACTGCAACCTCCGTCTCCTGTGTTCAAGCAATTCTCCTGCCTCAGCCTCCCAAGTAGCTGGGACTACAGGTGTGCACCATCATGCCCAGCTAATTTTTGTATTTTTAGAGACGAGGTTTCACCCTGTTGACCAGGATGGCCTCGAACTCTTGACCTCGTGATCCACTTGCCTCGGCCTCCCAAAGTGCTGAGATTATAGGCGTGAGCCACCGCACCTGGCCTAAAGGCTCTGCCTCTCTTGTCTGCATTTGTTGGACTGCCAGATATCACAATGACTAAACAATCCTTCTAGCTGTAGCTAATGTACTCTTTGCTGAGAGCTGAGGTTCTGAAGGCCACCCTTGGCTTATCAGTTGTACTTGTTTCCTGTGTCCAGGATGTACTTTTACAGAATCTCGGATCAGTAGACCTGGGCCAGAGTGACTTCTCTTCTCTAAGTGATGTTCCTTTGGGCTTAAGGATCTTACAGGAAGAGCCCAGGTTGTTGATTGTGCTCTTACAGCATTTTTAGAGAAGGGAACCCAGAACTCCCATCGTACAAAGCAGAGCAAAGCAGAGCTGCTTAGGTCGAAGCCAGGAGGGAGGAGTACATACATGTACACAAATGCTTCTTCTCACGAGGCACGGTGGCTCATGCCTGTAATCCCAGCACTTTGGGAGGCTGAGGTGGGCAGATCACAAAGTTAGGAAATTGAGACCATCCTGGTTAACATGGCGAAACCCCTTCTCTACTAAAAATACAAAAAATTAGCTGGTTGTGGTGGCAGGCGCCTGTAGTCCCTGCTACTCAGGAGGCTGAGATAGGAGAATCACTTGAACCCGAGAGGCGGAGGTTACAGTGAGCCGAGATAGTGCCACTGCACTCCAGCCTGGGTGACAGAGTAAGAATGCATCTCAAAAAATATATAAATAAATAAAATACTTCTTCCCAAGGCAGGAGGCTTTGGATTCAGACTCACTGGTTTGAGATCCCAGCTCTGCTGCTTCTTAGCTGTATATCCTTGGGAAATCACTTAACCTTTCTGAGCATAACATTCCTTATTTGAAAATTAAGATAATTTCTACTTTATAGGCTTGTCCCAAGGCTTTTATGAGATTGTGAATATAAATCCTTGGCACAGTGCCTGGCATGTAGTATTCTCTCTCTCTCTCTCCCTTTTTTTTGAGATGGAGTCTCGCTCTGTCGCCTGGGCTGGAGTGCAGTGGTGCGATCTTGACTCACTGCAACCTTTGCCTCCTGGGTTCAAGCGATTCTCCTGCCTCAGCCTCCTGAGTAGCTAGGATTACAGGCTCATGCCACAATGCCCAAATAATTTTTGTATTTTTTTTTAGTAGAGATGGGGTTTCACCATGTTGGCCAGGCTGGTCTCAAACTCCTGACCTCAAGTGATCCACCCACCTCAGCCTCCCAAAGTGCAGGGATTACAGGTGTGAGCCACCCTGCCCAGCCAGTGTTTTCTTTTCTTTTTTTTTTTTTTTTTAAACCTGGTTATCTAGTTTCTGTGGAAGCCAGTATTTTCTTAGTAATGGAAGCTATTATTTTTTACCAGTAGTTGGGAACACTGGAAAGACAGATTTGGGTGAGTTTGAGGAAGCCCCTTCTGACTATCAAAGCTGTTAGCATGGGCCAAATCTGACCACTGGGGATGTAGGGAGACAGAGGTAGAGGCTAGGTTGACAGGGCCCTCTGAGGCCCTGTGGCCCTTGACCCTTTTGTTGAAAAGTATAGCAGAGGGGTCATACTCAGACAAGAGCTGGACAAGGCTATCTGGTCGACTGTCTTGCCTGCTTTGCCTCTGAGCACAGCTCAGGTCAGGCCTCTCATCAGCAGCCCTAAAACTCACTCATGCATAAGAACTTGCAGTTGACCTTGGAAGGAGGGGCCCCAGGTTGTGGTCCTGCCTCCCTTGTGCCTTGGTGTGACAGCCATGGTCTGTGGCCTGCCCTGGGTGTGGGGCCTACCCTCAGGTGCCTCTCCCTAGGATCAGTTGTGCATCTTGGCTTTGGCATTGGCAGCTGTGTGGGAGTGGCCAGTCTGAGCAGCAGCAGCTGTTCCCAGTCCCTTGAAGAGGGCAGGACTGGAACAGTAGGGGCAGCACTCTTATGGCCCTGTCCCTCTTCTCTGGCAGAGGCAAGGGGAAGGCAGCAGGGCAGAGCAACACGACCTTGGGAGCTAGGCCACCCACCTCACCCCCCATGCAGCCAGGCCTCTCCTGCAGGCCTCCAAGAGCTGGACTTGCCATCTCAGCATCGAGCTGTGCTACTCCTGCCCGTCACAGTTCTTCTCCAGAGATCAGGGAGAGCCATCCCCTGCCACCTGTCCTTAATGGCCACATGGCCACCTAGCCTTCCTGAGGTTCAGTGGGGAGGACAATAAGGTTTGGCTGAGGTAACCGTGTGTGAGTGGTGACATGGCTTTTGGTGCTCAACTGTCAGCCCTCAGCCCCATCTCTCTATCTCCAAGGAAGCGGGAGGAGCGACCTCAGCATCCTGTCAGCTGTGAAGTCATCAAAGCCATTGCTGATACCGTCTCCATTCCTGTCATAGCCAAGTAAGCCCCTTTTCTTCATCATGTACTCTGTGTCCCACAGAGCCAAGGGCCTGGTGGTAGCCAGGCCCAGCCTTCCCTAGAGTGAAAAGTTTTGGGGTGGTTTGGAAAGAGCACGGCTTCCCACAAGATCCCAGACCCTGTTGCTTCAGCTGCCACCTAAGACCCTCCCCTCTGCATACCTGTCTCTGGACTGAGGCTGCCACCTGATTCCTGATGAAATGTATGGAGACGGAGCAGGGGATTCTTGGAGCAGCAGGCTGTGGGGAGGGCAAAGTATGACCTAACTGGGCCTCCTTCCTTCCTCTCGTAATCACTAAGGTATCTGTTCCCCTCGCCAGGGTTTTGACTTAGCCCTCAGAGAACATATAAGTGGTGCATTCAGCTTGGGGGTTTTCATGTAGCCCCAATAGCCCAGTAATAGACCCAGGTCTCCAGATGTGGGCTGGCTGTAGCCACTGTTTTAGATGAGGGGCAAGGAAAGTAAATTTCCTGGATTACCTGTTAAGTGCCTGGCACTTTACATATATTATCTCAGTTAGTGCTCCTAACTTCATAATGGGATATGGATTCTTTTTTTTTTCCCCCCCCCGCCTTTTTTTTTTTGCCCCCTTGCCCCGGGATATGGATTCTAATCTCCACTTTACTGAAGCGCTGATAGCTGAAGGGACTTAGCCAAATTCCCATTGTTAATCAGTGGCAGATCTGAGAGTTGCCTTTTTCTGAAAATGCTGATAGGTTCCATGACTGGGACACCCCTAAGCCTCCTGTTGCTTTTCAGTGGAGGATCTCATGACCACATCCAACGGTATTCGGACATAGAGGACTTTCGACAAGCCACGGCAGCCTCTTCCGTGATGGTGGCTCGAGCGGCCATGTGGAACCCATCTATCTTTCTTAAGGAGGGTCTGCGGCCCCTGGAGGAGGTCATGCAGAAATACATCAGATATGTACGTCTCTGTACTTTTTCAAAACAAGCATTTCTCACTGTCTACCACATTCCTGCAGAGAGCACTTTGTGTGAGCCCCCAGCGCTTGCTGTTCCTCTCCTTTTCTTTTTAGCTCATGTAGTGTAACTGCACTAGCTCACTGCTGTATTGGGTCTCCCCAGCTGTGGTGCTAAGAGAGGATGCTGGGGGGCATGCCCCTACCATTTCCTGAAGCTTCCAGAGGTTTGCAGGTCATAGCAAGGACCTTCTAGATCCAGGATGCTGTTGGAGCCCCAAACACATGATATATATCTTTCTTTTTCTCACATGCTGCATATACAAAAGCACATTCACTTGGACTGTGGGTTCTGCATCACTGAAGGCATGTGTGCCTATAGGTTGGCTCAGGAGCAGCCACAGCCAGGAGGAGCCATTGAGAAATTTCTCACCTGATTTGATTCATTTGTCAAAATCACTTCTAAAATTTTTCTATTGCTGGTTCCCCAAATGCTTTAACCATAACCCTCTACTTAGGAAACAGGTGTTTTTTTTGTTTTGTTTTTTTTTTTTTGAGATAGGGTCTTGCTCTGTTGCCCAAGCATGAGCCTAGTGGCATAATCATGACTCACTGCAGTCTTGACCTCTTGGACTCAAGTGATCCTCCTGCCTCAGCCTTCCAAGTAGCTGGGACTACAGACATGTGCCCGCACACTCAGCTAATTTTTATTTTTTAATTTTTTTATAGAGATGAGGTCTTTCTATGTTGCCCAGGCTAGGACTGGCCTTTTCTAAACCACTTTCTTCTTATTGAGAGTTCGATGGTAGTGCCAATGGCATTTCCCTATAAAAGAAAATGAAGAGTTCACTTGCTCTGGAACTCTGTGGGACTATGATCAGCTGCACATGTCTACAGGGAGAGGCAGTGAGTGGTCCTGAAATTCTTCAGTGAATTGAGTCGAGCAGAGGGTACAGCCATTGCCCAGAGCAGAGTTCCATCCCTTCCTCAGTCCTAGGGTCCATTCCTGCCTGGGAGTGCCTGTGGCTGCCATGGTATGTGAGTGTTCCCATGGCTGTGCAAGCTGGGATGGTAAGATGCCCTGAGGTCCGTGTCCAGAGCTGGGCAGCCTTTGTCCTATGTCCTGTTTAATGCTGCAGCCCTCACCCTTGGTTCTGGTGTCCTGCTGGGTAAGTAGGTGACCACCAGCTCTCCAATGGTCTGGGATAGCTCCATGGCAAGGGAGGGCTTGCCCCAGCCCAGGTCAGCTGTCCAGCTTTTTGGCCAGCTGGCAAGTCTGTGGCCAAGAAGATGTGCTAAGCAGCACTGAGCTTGCTCACTGGGTGAAAGGTGATGTTATCATTCCTGCTGAGCCGTCCCTTGGCAGCTCCTCAAGAGGATGTGTTATCACAGAGAAAGGGAGCGGCTTTCAAGCATAGGCAGGGCTGCTTCTGGTCCAGCCAGGTGCCTTCTTCCCAAACAAGCTGAATCAAGGACTTTCCGCCCCCGGCCGGGGCTTCCCCACTTACTTCCCACTTTGTCCTGAGCATGCTGTGGAACCTTTCCAGGCACTGAAGTCATAGGCCCAGGTGGAGTTACTAGAGCAGCCTAAGGGGTGGGGGATGGGAGGGTGTCCTGAAGGGCTGGGTAAGGCCACCTTCACCCACTACTGCTCTCCTGCCCTGCCCCCAGCCAGCTGGCTTCCAGTGGGTGTCCCTGGCAGTCATCTTGCCTCCCTGAGCCTTCGTTTCATAGTCTGTGGAGTGATGGTGACAGTTACACCTCACACTTGTATAGATAAATGTAGTGATGAGTAACACATGTGAACTAAATGGTGTTGTGCTTTACCCATGTAGAGGGAAGTTAGAGGCTATTCAAGATGTGGAAGGGAAGGTGCCCTTTCGGGTGAGAAGGAATAGAAGAATCTCACCCCTGTCCTTTTACTGGACCTTCCATGCCAGAATTTGGTGTTTCCCCTCCCTGCCCTGGAAAATACTTAGCAGTAGGTCCTCTGTGGTGGCTGAAGTAGGAGGGGGCTTCGGCATTTTGGGACAGTCAGGCTGTCCAGGAGAGCGTGCTCCTGATCGTGGGCCTTGGCTGTGATCCTCAAGCTTTGTACCACTATCTGGAGAAGTAGATGGCCAAGGTCGGGGTGACTCTATTTTTTTTGTTGTTGTTGTTGTTTAGAGACAGGGTCTTGCTCTGTTGCCCAGGCTGGAGTGCAGTGGCATGATCATAGTTCACTGTAGCCACAAACTCGTGGGTGCAAGCAACTCTCTTGCCTTAGCCTCCCTAGTAGTTATGACAACAGGTGTGTACCAACATGCCTGGCTAATTTTGTTTTTAATTTTTGTAGAGTTGAGTCTTATGTTGCCCAGGCTGCTCTTGAACTCCTAGCCTCAAGCACTCTTCCTGCATTGTTCTCTCAGAGTGCTGGGATTACAGATGTGAGCCACTGCTCCTGGCCAGTGGTGGTTCTTCTTTTGGGGGTCCCATTGCCTTGGCTGCACACAGAACTCTGATGCCTTCTTGGAACCCCTTTCCCTGCCATTAGAGCATAGCTCAGGCCTTAGAGCCTGCCTGGGCATCAGGTGAGTCATTTCTTCTCTCAGGCGGTGCAGTATGACAACCACTATACCAACACTAAGTACTGCTTGTGCCAGATGCTACGAGAACAGTTGGAGTCTCCCCAGGGAAGGTTGCTCCATGCTGCCCAGTCTTCCCGGGAAATTTGGTAAGAGGCACAATGAGATGTCCATCTGTCCTTGTGTACATTGCCCAGGTTTGACTTTAAGCCCTAAGCTGACTCCACTAGGGGACCAGGGACACAGCTTCTGGATGTGGATGTAGAGGAGTGGAGTGATGGTACAGCTTTGCCTCCCAGAAGAGGATTCTTTGAAAGCTTTGAAATGTCCCATCCCTGGATGGATCAGCAGAGTTCTGGGAACTAGGGCATTAGGAGGATAGAAGAATGCAAAGGAAGGGGCTTTTCCATAAATGGGATGGTCACAGGCCAGGCCACCAGGAACCAGTGGTCAGAAGAATTGGGCTGTAGAATGGAACCTCTGGCTTAAGCTTGCAGTCACACCCGTAACTCTACAGTTTGAGAGGCCACCCTTTGGTCCTCTAGATCAGGTGCAGCTCTAGCTCAGATGGTTGACACTTAAGGCCCTTTACAAGTTGGCCTAGCCACTACTCCCACAGCTCCCTGTCTACCTGTCTGCTTCCAGACCTCCACACCTGTGTTTGTAATGGGTCCTCTGACTGGAAGGCTCTCTTCCTCTCACGTGAGTGATCTGTAGCCTCCCTCTTTCATAGATGCCTTTCTCAATCACTTTTGCCATCAGGAATCCATCTTCGCTTGAGTCTTCCAGCCCTTAAGATGTTTCCTAGAAGGAAAAAACCCTTGCTAGAACCCTTCTTCCACCCTTGGCTTATGGCATTGGTTCAATCCCTACCCCACATAGCTTAATCAGTTTGACCCAGGTGCCTTGTAAGCTCAAGAGAAAAAGTATAACTCTGTAGCTCTGGGTGGTACCTCAGTGTCAGCTGAAAACCGTGTATAACTGCTCGTGGCTGGGCAGGAAGTGGGGAACCACTCAGTGGTCAGGCCTCTGTCTCTTCCTCCCATGGGCCCATGTGCTTTATCAGCATTGGTCAACTCAGTCATGGCTGGCTGGGGACACCATCTGTGTGCTTCTCCTCAGGAGAGAGACTGCAGGTGGTGGGGGTGACCTTTACAACCTTTGCTACCCAGCCCAGCTTCCCTCCAGTGTCCACACTTGGGTTCACATTCACTTTCCATCTTCTAGTCCAGGGTGATCTCAGGGCTGTGCAGGGGGCACATTCTGATGGCCAGGCCCCGGTGATGGTGTGATGTATATGTTAGAGGAGTTGCTCAGTGGTGGGGCCTTGGGTTTCTGCAGTAGCCTGGATGCTGGCTCCACTAAAGTGTTTGCTCTGATCTGCTTCTTCCTCCTTAGTGAGGCCTTTGGCCTTGGTGCCTTCTATGAGGAGACCACACAGGAGCTGGATGCCCAGCGGGCCAAGCTCTCAGCCAGGACTTCAGAGGAGACCAGGGAGCCAGCTGAAGATACCTCTGGTGTCATTAAGATGGCTGTCAAGTTTGACCGGTAGGTCTCCAGCTTAGCTTCAGCTTAGCTTCAGCTTGGGCTGGGGCCAGCACTCTTGGGTTCCACTGGGCCAGCAAACTATCTGCTATATGGGCTTAATGTCAAACTTAGGGACCACAAGTCTTCTTGATTTGGAAACTTGTTCTTAATTTGCAACATCCCATAGAAGGTGCTTACAGGGAAGATAGTTCTTGAAAGTCTATCCCAAGTTCAGTGACTGAACTCTACTTTTTCCCTAACTCACTCCCTCCCACAACTTAGGGCAGGGGGAACTTGTCTCCTGTTCCTGAAAGTCTGTGCTTCTCCAGGGCCCTGAGGAGCTGGCTGCTGCATGGAGCTCCTCAACAGCAGAAGGACCCTAGCCCTCATTTGGCTCTGCAGCCCCTACCCACACCCAGTGCCCCTCACCAGCCCTGTGGTGCCCTTTCAAGCTGCTTATGCCTCAGATTGTGACCCAGCTTCGAATGGTGCCCTCTTCTGGGATCTGAGCCTTTCTCCAGTCCCCAGGACCAGACAGGAGCCAGTCTTATCTGGCAGGGGTGTGGGGGGTTGGGGCGGAAGGGATAGCTGTTGGGCAGTCAGATGGCAGGGAGAGTTCCAGCTGGGAAGTTGGAATATGTCCCCTCCTACCGTGTCACTGTGTTACCTTGTCACAGACTGACTCTGAAACCAGATTCCATGCGTCCATGGCCTCAGCAGATGATCCTGACCCTTGGCAGGCGTAATCAGGGTGGGCGCTGAGCAAGATCCCCGAGACCATTGTCTGGTCACCTCCATTGCCCACCTCCACCCACTCCCTACTGATTTTGTCTTGACTGTCAAGCTTCCTTCTTGGATGTTGAAGATTATATTTCCAGGCTGGACCTCAGAGTATTGGGAGTTCATTCCCCCTTTTCCCCACTATTTCGCGAACATGCCAAAATTTATCTTCCCTTTAAATAAAACCCAGGTCCAAGCTGCTGGTGGGACAGGAATGGGAGCCTATGGGAGTAGGTATAGAAGCCTTAAGGCAGCAGCTTGGTATCTCAGTTCCTCTCGTTCTGCTGCTCCTATCAGGGGCTGAGTAGTGCGCTGACTGAGGGAGTGGTGATGGTGGGTGAGCCCCAACTGCTTCCCTTCCTTTCCCCAGGAGAGCATACTCAGCCCAGATCACCCCCAAGATGTGCCTGCTAGAGTGGTGCCGGAGGGAGAAGTTGCCACAGCCCATGTATGAAACGGTGAGTCCCTGGCTATGTCCTGCCCTGCAGCCAGCTACGGTGCTCCCACAGCTTATGCCCTCAACTTGCCAGGCTAGAGCCTGGCCTTGCCCTCTGTAGGCATGGAGAAACTGCTGGTGGCCAGTTCAGTTGCTGATAGCCCCCACCCTCTTATAGTGGCCTGTTGTCCAGTTCAGCCAGACATGTCTTTAGTCTAATTAGTATTTTTTTTTTTTTTTTAGAAATGGGGTCTTGCTTTGTTGCCCAGGCTGGTCTCAAACTGTTGTGTTCAAGTGATCCTCCCTCCTTAGCCTCCCAAAGTGCTGGGATTATAAGGTATGAGCCAGCCATATTAATTTTTTAAAAATTTTATTTATTTGATTTTTTTTTTTTTTTTTTGAGACAGAGTCTTACTCTGATGCCTAGGCTGAAGTGCATTAGTGTGATCTCAGCTCACTGCAATCTCTACCTCCCAATTCAAGCAATTCTCCTGCCTTAGCCTCCCAAGTAGCTGGGATTACAGGCACACACCACCATGCCTGGCTTACTTTTTGTGTTTTTAGAACAGACAGGGTTTCACCATGTTGGCCAGGCTGGTCTCGAACTCCTGACCTCAGGTGATTCACCTGCCTCAGCCTCCCAAAGTGCTAGGATTACAGGCATGAGCCACTGTGCCCGACCCAGACATGTCTTTGGATCAGGCCTCAGCCAGTGGAGCATAAAATTGGGCCCCAGATGTGGTGCCCCTGGAGTGGAAACCGTGAGATAGTCTTGCTTCACTTCCTTTGGTCTTCATGGCCGTGCCTTCCTTAGGCTGCTCTGCCTTGTCTGGAATCATCTTCTGGCCTCGAGGTTTATACCTTCTGGGGATTGTGTCTGTCCCCCTGCCATAGTGACTTTTCCAAAACAAATCTAACCTCTGTTTCCTCAAGTCAGCAGCTCCCTAGCGTGTCTGTAGAATCAAGCCAGCACCTCAGCATAGAGCCTGAGACCCTCCCATGTGCCTCTCTCCTTCCAGTTTCATGCCTGCAGCCCTTTGCCCCAGCCATGTCACCTGGTCCCTCTGCCAGTGCCTTCTCTGCTCTTAGCTTGTTCCTTCTCACCCTTTTGGCATCTGGTGACTCTTTGTTTTGGGGACCTGGCCTATCCAGCTGTCAGCAGGAGGCTCTGTAGTCATGTGCAGCTAAAGGCTCTGCTGGCCTTTGCTCAGGTCCATGACAGCTCCAGACGCTTGAGGTCGTTGTCTATTTGTACATCTGCCTTTCTGCACTGGGCACTTTTGCTTGGGAGGAGCATGTGATATAGGCAGCCTTCATTTGACTTAAGCTGGAAATACTTCCTTTTATCTGCCTTTAATTTGACCCCAGCAGGTTGGCTTCCAGGGCTCATTTCTCTGGCCATGTGTTTCCTTTAATCTTTGTACCAGGTTCAACGCCCTGTAGACCGCCTGTTCTCTTCTATTGTCACCGTTGCTGAACAAAAGTATCAGTCTACCTTGTGGTAAGTTTCCTTATCATAGGGAAGGAGGCTTGGGGTGGGGAGGAGAGTGGGCATTCTGCCCATCATTCAGCATTGTCCTAGGAGGGTTGGGCAGATGGTATATGTGGGCAGTGGCATCCCTGGATGGTGACCCCTTACTCAGTTTTGTCAGAATCTGCCAAGGGTGTGTAGAGTCAGGCCTCACAGCCCTGTACCCTGCCTACATGCCTTATTGCCCTCTGTCTCATCTGCCCAGGGACAAGTCCAAGAAACTGGCGGAGCAGGCTGCGGCCATCGTCTGTCTGCGGAGCCAGGGCCTCCCTGAGGGTCGGCTGGGTGAGGAGAACCCTTCCTTGCACAAGCGAAAGAGGGAGGCTCCTGACCAAGACTGTGGGGGCTCCAGAGCTCAGGAGCTAGCACAACCTGGGGAGCTGTGCAAGAAGCCCTTTGTGGCCTTGGGAAGTGATGAAGAGAGCCCCTTAGAAGGCTGGTGACTACTCTTCCTGCCCTAGTCACCCCTCCATGGTCTGGTGCTAAGGTGGCTGTGGATACCACAGCACGAACCAGATGCTGTTGAACAATTTGCGGTCTTGCCTGGCAGGAGTTAGATGTCCCAGCAGGGGCCATCAGCCTGGACCATGGACCAGGGGCTGCCCAAGGGTGGATCCTGGCTCCTTTGGTGGATCTGAGTGACAGAGTCAAGTTCCCTTTGAAAACAGGAGCTTTTCTGGTGGCACCTCCCCAACCTGGCATTGGTACTGTGCAATAAAGACACCCCCTACCCTCACCCACAGCTGGCTGCTTTAGCCTTGGGCATCTTCATAAATGGGCTTGTGTCCTGGCATGATTATTCTACTCCCACCCTCTGTGCAGAGCTAAAGCTTCCCAAAACCTTTCTTCTGCCCATCTCTCTGGGTCTGGTGGAGGTGGGAAATGGGGTATCACTGGACTGGAGCCAAGCCAGGAAGGCCCAAGAAGCTCATTCTACTGACCGTACACCTAAGGCACTGGGCATCAATTGTCTGTCCTGATGAGAGGTGATATGGGATCTGGAGGAAGGACCAGGGCAACTGGTGCCCCAGTAAGGGACTAGTCTAGTGGGGTGGGGAGTGTTGGTCTGATCCCCAGAGTCTCCTTCAAGCCTGACAGCTGCCTGGAGCTCAGACCTGATGAGGTGCCTGCCCTGGGCAGTGGGGCACTGGAGGCTGCTGATGACAGCAATTTGGGGCCCATATGTTTGGCAGATCACACCACACAGTCCCTCCCGTCCCCCGCCTTCCTCATCCCACTTGGGGCGGAAGGAAGTGGCAGATTCTCTTTAATTTCCTCCTGGCAGTGAGAAGCAAACAAACGGCTACCGCATCTCATGGGGCCTCCCCCGCTTACTGGGAGGGGCGTTCTGACCAAAGGTCCCTGCCCTGTCCTGCCCCCGCTTCCTCAGCTGTAAACATGCTGCTTCTCATCCCTTTTCCAGGTTCTATTGGTGTGGTGGGGAGGGGAGGATTCCCCTCTGGGTCAAGGCTGTATCTCCCACATCTCCCTGTGTCAGAGCCTCACTGTTTTGTGGCAACTTAACACAGGATCAGGCACCTGTGCCAGCCAGCAGCCCCTGCCCTGCTGGCCTCTGAGTCTAGGGTTTGGTGGGTGAGGCCTCTGTCTCAGTCCCAGCACTGACCCCATTCACCCTGCCACCCACGCTTGCCTTTCTGTGTACAGATAAGGATACCACACTACCCACTGCCTCCCAGAGCCACTGCTGTTCGACCTTGGGCAACTCACTTCAACTCCTTTCTGTCCTGAGGGCCCTCCTCTGAGAAGGGATCAGCTGTCCTCTGCCTGTGTGAAGCTGACTGGAGGACAATAGGCTGGCCCTTTGATAGGACATTGCATGGTTAATGGGGTTACTCCATGCCAGGGTGCCCTAACTGACTTCCCAGACCAGTGCTCCCAGAGAAAGGTCTCTACCCAGGAGAAAGACCGACGCTTGGTCCAGTCTCAGTCACCAAGCTTTAGGCACAATTTCTTTCTTTCTTTTGTTTTTTTTATAGAGATAGGGTCTCACTATGTTGGCCAGGTTGATCTTGAACCCTTGTCCTCAAACAGTCCTCCCGCCTCGCCCTCCCAAAGTGCTGGGATTACAGGCATGAGCTATTGCACCTGGCTTATTTCTGATTTTTCATACTAAAAACAATCTCAGTCAAAATGCCTCCTTTGGCTGGGCATGGTGGCTCACAGCTATAATCCCAGCTCTTTGGGAGGCTGAGGTGGGCAGATCACTTGAGCTCAAGAGTTCAAGACTAGCCTGCTGGGCAACATGCCAAAACTCCGTCTTTACAAAAAATATAAAAATTAGCTGGGTGTGGTGGCAGGCGCCTATAGTCCTAGCTACTCAGGAGGCTGAGGTGGGTGGATCTCTTGAGCTCAGGAGGTTGAAGCTGCAGTGAGCTGTGATGGCACCACTGCATTTCAGCCTGGGTGACAGAGTGAGACCCTGTCTCAAAAAAATATAAATAAAAAACAAAACAAAATGCCCCCTTTGCCTTTTCTTATACTCCTACTGGAACTGGTCAGACAGAAGCTACAGTGGCCCCTCCCAAGTCACTGAGTACTAAGATCTACCTTCCCTGTGGAACTGGGCTTTGATCTCAGGCCACTTCTCCCACCAGTATGGTTTCCCTGCGGAAGCCCCTCCTCTGGCAGGGTCAGGTTCATTTCTGGGCTCTGGGGTAGGAGTGGCAGGGATATAGGTATGCTATTAAGATAGAGGCTGGAATGTGGGGGCTTTGAGGGCCCTGGGAAGCACTAGGGAGAGAATCCTTCACAGAGGAGGAAGGTGGGGCAGGTCTAGTATATATTCTGTAATTGAGGATGTCTGGCAGGGATCCTGGTTGAATATGTTGGTCCTCAATCTCACTTTAGCACACCTCAGTATTGTCTTTCCTGGTCTCAAAGTGACCTGCCCAAGGATGGGACTGACTGGGGGGGAGGGACAGTCAGGCCTGAAAGCCTTGTCCATTGTTCTCACTGTGTCCACCTTAAATTAGGCCACTTAGACTCCCAAACCTCTCCCTGGGCTAGTAGCCACAACACTTATCCATTCCAGCTAGCTTGATTGAGGATTTCCCCTTAGCTCATCATGTTTGGGGAACAAATGGTTTTGATACGAGCATGAGAGGGAGGGAAGAGTAAGAGTGGAGAGGGTGGCAGGTCTCTCAAAGGCCACAGCAAAAAGACTGGGCTGTGTGCAAAGAATCTCTTCCACCTGCAGTCCTGAACCCTTGGGTCCTTCCAGGTGTTATTCTGCTTAGAACTGTTTTGTGGCTCTCTGAGACTGCTCTCTGGACCAAGTCCAAACTCCTCAGTATTTGAGAACAAAGTGCTGACCATGTCTTCTCAGCACCCTGTGCTGACTTCAGCAACTAACTTTCTGTGATTGTAGTTGGCTGGTCTTATCCTCTCCTCCCAGATTGGGAGCTGCTCAAAGGCAGTCCTGTGTCCCCTATGGCCACCTTGGCATGGGGCTAGGGGCAGACACAGAAGAATCCAAGAGCTTGGGGCAAGGGGGATGTTTGGCATGGAGAGGAAGAAGTTTTTTAAACTCTGAATTTCTTCAAAGGCTCCTGTTTTGCCTAATGTGGAACAAGGGACTGGGGTAGACTAAACCGTACCTTCCCCTGGCTCAGAGGGCACTGAAGAACTACAACAATGGGTGCTTAGGGTCAGTCCTGTGACAGCTGATGATAAAGATGGCTTTCCCTAATTCCCAGGCTTGGCTAGCATTCACACAGGGAGAGTGGTTTTATGGTGACTCACATAGCCCTTGTCCACCCTGGGGTTCTACCTACTGCACTGGTCCTGTGGGCCTCCTGGTTTCACAGGGCTCTCAGCGGGCTGGAGGTGGACCCAGATGACCTGCAGGAGCTTTGGAACTGCCTGAGGAAGAGCTTATGGGGGGACGTCCTGGTCTTGGCTGGGGCAAAGGGCTGAAAGAGTATGTATACATCGGTGTGTGTGTGTGCGCAGGCCCCTTCACAGCCTGCAGAGCTCCCAGCCATTGCTGACTTTCTTACACACATGGTGACTCTTCCTGCAGTTGGTGCCAATCCCTGTCCCAGCCCTCACCATTCCTTGGTAGCTTCTCAGTTTACCCCAGGCCAGAAACTGTCCCTACAATGTAACCTCTTCTAAGAGTTCTCTGGTGCTCAGTGGCTGGGAACACAGATGCATAGCTGAGCATTTGATGAGTGGGTGAATTTTTCAAGCCATCTACACCTTCTCTGTGGCCTCTTCTTAGTGGAGGGGCTGACTGGCCCAGGGCCTCCCTCCTGCCTGCTGTCTGGTCTGATTATGGCTGATCCCATGGTTTGGGTGAAGTCATGTCTGCAGGGACTTCAGATGAGCTGGCCAACCCTCTGGGACCTTTTACTGTATCAGGATCCTGTTACAAATAGGTGGGCCGGCAACCTGCTTAAGGCAGAGGACTACAAGTTCCACACTCAGGCCCTCAAGGTTGTAGATTTGCAGGCAGGACAGGTTATTGGGAAGGATGTTCCACTCACCTAATGCTTGTTGTTTCCTCTCCTTCACCACTATTATCTTCTCCCTCTAACTTCATTCACCCTTGCCCCAGTCAAATCCAGTAATCCACCCAGAATTCTGGCCATGTAAATCCCCTGCTCTAAGTCCTTCCACGGCTCCCTACTGCTGTCAGCATAAAGTTCAGACACTTTGCAGTGGCCTGCAGCATTCTGCCCACTCATCCAGCCCCACCTTTGGCTTCTGCTCACTGCAGGTACTTTCTGGTTTCCAAGTCTTTGGAAATCTGTTCTCTGTCTGGAATGAAACTTGCTCCCTTCTTGCCTGTCTCTCCAGTTCCTACTCACCCCTGTCAAGGCCCTGCAGCCAGTGAGCTTATGAACTGTCTCTGAGTTCTGGCACAACCCTCATTTCTTTGCACAGTAATTATAGATTTGCTGGTCCCCTCTCCCTTACCCCTGAAGGGAGACTTAATTTATTAATTCATCTCTGAATCCCCAGGAGCAGCACAGGTACTGGCACAGAACACTGGGCGGAAATGAACCAATCCAAGATGAACGTCTTGGATGCTCTGGACATTCCCTGTCTTCTAACCTAAAGTCTAGTTTGGCTCCCTCTAGGGCTCCCTGGTAGCTCAAGTGTCAGTCCAGACTTTGAGACCTCTACAAGAGGCTTCCCTTTACCCTCACTTCCCACTGGCTTTTGTGGGTGGTGTGGAAATGTGCTGTAGGCCTCGAGAGTGGCATTTCTTTTTTCTTCTTCTCTCTTTAACAACCTATTGTATCCTGAGAGGGCAGTATTTCTTGGGCGCACCTGCACCCAAGTCTCTGACAGCTCCCTGGGTTCCTCCAGCAACACGCCTCTAGGGATGCTATGCCCTGTGGGCCTTGTGCCCGGGGCACGGAGCTAGGGGAGGCGGTCACCCTGCCTCTCTTACCTCCCGGTCCACCTTGTGCCTCAGTGGAGCCTTAGGTCAATAAGCCAGGCTCCCAGTCCCCAAGGACGCCTCCACCCCAGACCCCAGGAGGAGGCATCTTGGGCCATCTTGGGAAGGCAAGCTGCTCGGGAGGGGCAGATCACGAAAACGGTTCTTTAGGCGGTGTCACTTCCTCTTCACTGCCAGCCAGCCAATTTGGGCGTCTCCATCCTTCCCTCTTTCATGGATATGCACTAGGATGCAGAGATCACAGAGCCGTGACTGGCGCGAGCTCACAACGGGCTTTCCCGCTCAATCTACTCAACTTCCAGCAAGGGACAGGCCCTGCCCACTGGGCTTCGCCGAGGCCTCAAACGCGCACGCTGTCACGGAATCAGCTGCGGGGACTCGCTAGTGGGGACAAAGGCCCAGCCGCCTAGGCGCAGGCTCCGCCCCGCAGAGGGTGGGCCTGCGGCGACCGCGAGCTCAGACTCCGGACCCATAGCGCAACCTATCTTCTTCGGTTCCGCCCCAACCTAGCTGGACTCTCGGTCTGGTCCCCACCTTCTGGAGAGTCAGACATTAAAGTTGAGGTGAGGGGGATGAGATTGTGGGCGGCGTCCAGGTAAACCAGCCGGGCCCTGATGCCTTCCCTAAAGCCAGCCATCAGGAGTAACACGAGGAGGCCCCCACATCACCGAACCCAGAACGTCAGTGCTTCGGCACCCTTTCCTCGTCATGAGCTCCGTCCAATGAGGAAAGGGGTCTTCTCCATTGGCCGGCGATGGTCCCCTATCCAAGTAGAGCAATCAATCGGCCTTATACCCCATAGTGTAGAAGGAAACGCCGTGGGAATACAGGCCGAACTACAACTCCCGAGCAGTAGCTGGGTTCTTCGGGTCTGCGTGTTCACGTGACTTCCTTCTCCCGTAGACCGAGTTACGCGATAGGCTTGTGAGGGAGCGGGGCCCGGCCCCTGTTCGCCGCGCTAGTGGCCAATAGGCAGCCGGGCCGGATGGGCGCGCGTAGGAGGCGGGGCCGGGCGCGCGGCAGGGTGCGGGAGCGCGCCCGTGGTGGCGGTGGCGGCGACTGTGGCGGGGGGGGGGGCGGGGAACGTTGGCTAAGGCGACAGTGGCGGCTTAGGCACTGGCAGCGGGCGGCTGGCGTTCCTGGTGCTGCTCGGCGCGCGGCCGACTCTTTAGTTCGGGGCGGAACGCTCGGCGGCGAGGGCCCCGCCCGGAAAGTTTGCTGCGGAGTCGCGACCTCCTGGCCCGCGCGGCCCGACATGAAGCGGCGCTGAGGAGCTGCTGCCGTTGCCGCTGCCGCTGCAGCCGCCGCCGCCGCCGCCGCAAGCCGCCGCCACCTGAGGAGGAGCCGCAGCACCTTGGGCCACGCCGATGACTACTGCAAACTGTGGCGCCCACGACGAGCTCGACTTCAAACTCGTCTTTGGCGAGGACGGGGCGTCGGCGCCGCCGCCCCCGGGCTCGCGGCCTGCAGGTGGGTGCCGGGCCAGACGGGAAAGAAGAGCAACCCCTCTTCTCGCTCGCAGGATCTCTCGCCCCCTCCCTGTTCCCTTGGATGACCGGAGACCGATAACCCCGAGTGTGTGCGCGTGCGTGTGCGTGTATGTGTGCGCGCGCCTGTGTGTGGTGAGTTAAAAACGGATTTAAATCTCTGAGGCTGCGTGTGGGTCGCTGCGACGTGGAAGTGGTGGCGGGCTTGGCTGGAAGCAAACTAGTGGGGAACTTGACTCCGGGACGCTCGGGGTTTGGAGGCCCAGGGTCCGGGCTGCTGCCCAAGTGGCGTCTGGTTGTTCCTCCTTTGCCAGTGTGTTGCAAGGAAAATGTCCCTGTAAAGTGTAAGCGCACTGGGTTTTTCATCTATTCTAGGTTGTTTCTTGAAATTTTCGTTTGAAAGATGCTTATTTTTCAACGATAGGACCCCTCTAAAAATCACGAACATAATTAAGTCTACTTTGCTAGGAGAGTAATGCTTTCGAGTTAACGTCCACTTGTGCAAGTTTATGGCCCACAATTAATTCGAAGTGTACTGTAACGGGATTTTTCTGGAAACTTAATTTCCTTACTTGAATAAAGATTTTTTAAAAATAGTGGATTGCTTTTTTCATAATTTTCCTAGAAATTCTAGAAGTTGATTTTTGTTTAAAGAAAAACTTCTTGGAAGATATTTTAAAGGAAATCTTGAATTGGGAAAGCTGGGCACCATAATGCTTGCACGTCAGACCAATCAGGAAATAGAAACAGGATGACTGGGGAGTTGGAGCTCTTTTGTGACCTGGTTTGGAGTACTGTGGTTCATTAAGTTCAGTGTCCCTATTACATATGCATGCGAACTTCAAAAAGGAAATGGATAAGAGCAATCCCTATTTTTTCTTGCCTGGTGTGAGGTAAATTCCTTAATGTTCATGTTGATGTTCAATAGACTGTTCTGGAGAGTTGCATTGTAAAACATACCTGAGTCCCGGAGTTCCCCGCTAGTTTGATTCCAGCCAAGCCCGCCACCACTTCCACGTCGCAGGAACCCACATGCCTCCTCAGCGATTTAAATCCATTTTTAACATACTTGAAAGTGAGGCATGAGGATCCTTTAGTTGGTACTTGTTTTATCGGTCCTTTTAGTCGTCACAGGCTAGTTGTCTTTTTCAGTGTAATACATAATTCATAATAGCTATGTGTTGCCTGCGTTTATTTTCAACTCCGTTAACATAGTTTGAGCGCCTATTACATTGAACTACTGTTACTGATCTTGTAGTGTTATGATGATGCAGAGGACTGAGGCTTTTCAACTAGTTTGGGAAATAGTTGGAGGAGACACATAGTCCAAGTAATAACTGTGCTACTAGGAAGTCTGTGAATGGTGATGCATTTTATAGTAGACGAAGAAACAGGAAAAGTGGCATTTGTGGAGAGTGTAGCATTGAATTGTACCTAGATTATCCGGACTTGAAAGAAAAACAGCTTGTTTGAATATTTTTATTGTAAAAAAGATAAATAGTTGAATGTCAGCAAACTTTTATTGGGCATAAATTGATTAGAACACATTGTGTACCAAATATGTGATGGGTAAGGGTGTTAACCAAACATATGAATAATAAAGGAATTGAGTATAAGTAGTAATTGTATATACAACCAAAATATTGGATAACATTTAAAAGCTATGAAAATGCTTTGTAAATGGTCTTTACTGTACACAAAAGCCATTTTGATATTAAAATAGGTCTAAAAGTAGTTAAAATCGGTATAACTTGATTTATAACTGAAATTTCCAAAGGTAAATATCAGGAGTTTCATTTGTGACAAAAAGTCCACTTTAAAATATTCAAGCTGGTAATTTTTTTTACAAGTTTTTTTCCAATATTAAGGCAAAATACATATGAAACAAACCGTCTTAAAGTGAACAATTTAGTGCATTCGGTGTTGTACAGCTACTGCTTTGGTCTAGTTCTAAAACATTTTCATCCGAAGGAAAACTCAGCACCCATTAAACAGTTGCTCCCCATTTTCTCTTGCCTCCGCACAACCCCTTGCAGCTACCAGTCTGGGATCTGTCTCTGTGGTACCTATTCTGGATATTTTATATAAATAGGATAATATAATATGTGAACGTTTGTGTCTGACGACCTCATTCCTTTCTGTGGCTGAGTAATATTCCATCGTGTGTGTGTATAAAGGAACACAATTTGTTTACCACTTGATGGACCTTTGGGCTTTTTCCGCCTTTTGGCTATTGTGAATAGTGCTGCTATGAACACGTAGCAATTAATTTTGAAATTCTATTGAGGAGGATGTGATATATTCACAGCTAAGTTTTCAAAATTAATTGTTCACAAAATTAGTTTTCATTTTACTAAGCATTATTATGATTATGTAGTTTGAAGGAACAAAGTAGAATCACCGAAATGATTTTAGGATAATATATGCAGTAAAGTGGAAAATAAGAATAGAATCGTTGGTAGAATTCAGATCATTGCTGGGTTGTATCAGTGTGTTTGCCGAACTCTTTTTGGATTCTCTTCCTCACTGGAATGGAAGTTCCTTGAGCGCAGGGGTGGCGTCTGTAATCCTTTTCAGTTGTATTATCAGTGCCTAGTACAGTGCCTTTACACGGTAGGCACTATATACGTATATGTACATATATACACATATATGTATATATACTTTTTTTTTTTTTTTT
>NW_016107433.1:1465223-1468453 GCF_001604975.1 Cebus imitator
GGGGGTGGGGGTGGGGGGTTTTCTACTAACTTTAGTGACACTAACATTAATACATTCTAATAATCCACTACCATCAGACCAGCCTACCTTGTTGTTTTTTTTTTTAAATATGACAGTACTGTCTCTGATTTTTCCAGTTAAAAATGAACCATTTTGTTAAACATTCTTTTACTTAATATCTAGCTCCAAATAGATGATATACCTTAGTAGTAAATAGGAAATTTAAAATAGGTCCATGTTTAATGTATTCCATTAACATTATTTGCCATTATAAAGGACAGCCTCTGGTACTCTATTTTAGTATAGTGATTGTGTATCTTTAAGTTTGATGTTATAACAAATAATCTTACTTTGCAAATTCAGAGTTTCATTTTCAGGGTTCATTACTAAATATTGACTTTCTAGTCCTGAATGAGAGTTACTGGGAGGAATGTGCTATATACTGTGTGTAGTATCTCATCTACTGCTGTTTTTTCAAAGGACAGAAATATCTTAGATACAATATGTCTTTTTGTAAGAAGTTTACTTGATTATAAGATATGTGTAATTTTTTTTTCAGATATTCCTTTAATACACAACTTTTTCATATATCAAGTTGAGGAACTTTTCCTAGAAGTTGTCTTAGAATTTAATCTACAATGTTTTTACTTTGTTTACTGCTTGGAGAGCTGATCCAATTTACTGTCTCTTAGGTAATTTTATTTTCTTACTTTTCAGTTTTTATTGATCATTTTTAGTCAAGATTTTTGTTTTATCTGTGTAAATGAGATAATGTATTTAAAGCACTTAGCACAGTCCTTATTTAAGTGGTAGTAACTAAAATTTCTTAAAAACACACACGCAAGTATGCACGCGAATAGGCTAGTTTTGACTTCCTTCTCTTTCCTAGACCGTTCTCCATATACTAAATTAAAACAATGAGAGACAGTAGGGCATTTTCAAACAGTAGCAGTTTAAAAAGAAGAAAAAAGAGATTAGGGCAGATGAGAGTCAGCAATTTAAACTTACATGAGTTAGAATATTTGGTCTTAAGACATTTTATCTGTTTAATTTCAGTCTTTTAAATGTTACCTCTTATATTTTATCAAATACTGAAAGTAATATACTTTTAATTAAATTTTTCCACTTTCTTGATTGAAATTCTTACCCAGTATGTTGTGAGAGATGGTTGATTTGCTAAACATTTAAGTATATAATTGGATATTTAAATCAGTATGAAAAGGGGGAAGTTGCTTAGTTTCTTGTAACAAATTTAATTGTTTGTTTGTACAACCCATTAGGTACTGTAAAGGAGGTTTTGGATGCTGCTTAGTAGTAGCCTTGTTTTCGTACCTTAGATCAGCATTTTCTGTAGAGCTGATTGTAGTGAGAATACGTATTAGACGACTGAGTCGATGATAAATATTTTAACATTTCATTTGGAAGAATAATACTCTGTTTCTTTGACACATTTCCTGATGTTGAAGGATGCTTCTAGGGGTACTGGCAGAATTTTCTGGTCGAGATTAGTGAATAAACGTTTTTCAGCAAGTATGGGGAAAAATGAAAAAATTTCAACATCATATTTTTGTTAAAAACATTCATCTTTGTTAGAGCTGTACTTTCTTAGGTGTTCCTGTTTGCTAATATGGAAAGGATATTTTGGCATATGTTTTGAACTATAATAGAAGTAGTACTGTAGTAGTTTCATTAGGTGTTACAAAAATTAAAACTTGGGTATTATGTACATAGCCAAGAAGTTGTGGGGATTAAGTAAGGCCTGTATCTTAAGCGTTCAAGATAATAATTTACAATAAGCTGTAGAATCAACTTATAATAATGACTTGCCTTTTTTGCAGCCAGTGAACTTTGCCTAAAATTGTATTTATTTTTATTGAAGGCGTAGTCCAAATTCTGCTTTTGAGGTTTGCTCTATATTTATTTTTTAAATGAAGTGGAATCATAAGGACATTTTTGGTGAGAAAATGTAGTATTAGTTTTTCTTCAGAGAAAGTCATAAATAGCGGTATATAAAATGGAGAACTTTTAAGAGAAGATAATGAGTTGTATCACTGATTTCCTTCTCATTATTGCTAGTTGAGTAGTAGATGATTCAGTGTGGTAATGTTTTGTTTTAAATAAGAGGTGGGGTTGAAGAAGCCATAATATAGTGAAGGCAGCCACATTACTCTTAAAAGATAGGAAACCTGAGGAGGTTGAGCCTTGTTTGATAGTAAGCAGTAGTTTGCTTACAACAGTAACATAAATAAGGAAGGTGTTTGTCTAAAGCTGTCCTGGTGGGTCAGGGGAGTAGACACAGCAGACTTGGCAGTAGGCCTGGCTTCTAAAACAGAATCCAAGTCATCAAATTTGCCCAGGCATGCCATATGAGGTTCAAGTAACAGTGGAATTTAAGAGGAGTGAGTTTGTTCAGGGAGGCTTAGGAGAGTCACAAGCAGGAGCAGGCCTTTTTAAGAACCATCATTTAAACTCAGACGTAATGTGGGTCTGCATATATTTCAGCATTTCTAGTAATGTTTATTTAATTACATTGTATGACTTTCACCTGTTGGCAACTGGAGCTGTAAGATTTAAGCACTGTAGCCTAATTGAAAGTTTACCAACAGCTGAAATTTAATTTTTGGGACAGTTCTAGTTAATATTAGTTAATATTCATGTGTGAGGCTGGAAGCAGTGTCTCACACCTGTAATCCCAGCACTTTTGGGAGGCTGAGGCCGGTGGATCACCTGACGTCAGGAGTTAGAGACCAGCCTGGCCAACATGGCAAAACCCTGTCTCTACTAAATATACAAAAAATTAGCTGGGTGTGGTGGTGGGTGCCTGTAATCCCAGCTACTTGGGAGGCTGAGGCAGGAGAATTGCTTGAACTCGGGAGGTGGAGTTTGCAGTGAACCAACGTCGTTGTTATTGCACTCCAGCCTGGAGGACAGAGTAAAACTCTGTCTCAAAAAAAGAAAAGACTGGGCGCGGTGTCTCACACCTGTGATCCCAGCACTTTGGGAGGCCAACGCAGGCGGATCACCTGAGATCAGCAATTTGAGACCAGCATGACCAACATGGAGAAGCCCCTTCTCTATGGATACAAAGTTAGCTGCACGTGGTGGTGCATGCCTGTAATTTCAGCTTCTCGGGAGGCTGAAGCAGGAGAATCACTTGAACCTGGGAGGCAGAGGTTGCAGTGAGCCAAGATTGTGCCATTGCACTCCAGCCTGGGCAACAAGAGTGAAAC
>NW_016107433.1:1469413-1476785 GCF_001604975.1 Cebus imitator
GAGGATAGGAGAAATATTACCTTTTAAAAATGGCATTGTGAAGTTAATAGAATTTGTTGTGTATAGTTAAAACTAGCTTAACAAATTAACAGAAAATAAAAATTATCGTGATAGGTCTGATTTACAAAACTCATTTCTCCCTTTGATTGTGTAGTGTTAACAGTGAGATGGTGGGGTGAGTCAGTGGTGTACGGAAATAGGAAGTAAACTGATCTTATGCTTTTGAGTATGTGCTTTTCTGTTATTTATTTATTTATTTAATTTTTTAAATAAAATGACCATCCTTACAGACCACATTTGAGACCTTGGCTGCCCATCACTGGCAATTCTGGCAACATATCACACCACCTTGACAGAATTTGTGTTTTTAAAATATTTTCTAATTAACTGTATTATACTAGAAAAATCCAGTTATCTAGTAATTTAAGAGCTTGAAATTGTTTTAAAAATTTTAATGTTTGATCATGTTGCTTGTGTCTATCAGTCTCATGTTAAGGGCTTGTCATTTCTCTTGAATTTTTCGGTTTATTCATGATGAAAGGAAGCTAGATAACTTGTTCATGATTTTAAGACTACATTTTTAATCATTTTTAATTTTTAATCTACATTTTTAATAATTGGTAGAAATTAACTCCAAAATAATAGACATATAAGTTCTTTTTGTGAACATTTTAGAACAGAGTCTCAAATTTGTATCTCACATCTTGTCATTTGTGAGATCATACTGAATACTAAAGTTTGTTTTTGTTTTTGTTTTTTGAGACAGAGTTTTGTTCTTGCTGCCCAGGCTGGAGTGCAGTGGCGCAATCTCTGCTCACTGCAACCTCTGTCTCCTGGGTTCAAGCGATTCTTCTGCCTCAGCTTCCGGCATAGCTGGGGTTACAGGCATGCGCCACCATGCCTGGCTAATTTTGTATTTTTGGTAGAGACGGGATTTCTCCATATTGGTCAGGCTGGTCTTGAACTCCCTATCTCAGGTGATCCGCCCACCTTTTCCTCCCAAAGTGCTGGGATGACAGTCATGAGCCACGATATCTGGTCGAATACTAAAGTTTTAACCTTGTCATTTATGTAAAAGATATCTTTGGGGAAAATAGAGAAAGTTTAATCTAAATTTTACTTATTTTTTATCGCATATAAAAGGTTTAAGGAAACTTGATAGCTCCTCTATCAATACTTCTTTATAATTTTCACTTTCTTTCAGTAAAGGTTGTTCAAATAACACTCAAAAAAGATGATCAGAAATTGTTGAGGCAAGATGGTAGGCATATGGGGGCTCTCTACTTTGGGTATATTTGAAAACTTCTGTTATACAAAGTTTTGAGGACTTTTTTTTTTTTCTTTTTTGAGGCAGGATCTTTCTCTGTAACCCAGGATGGAGAGCAGTGTTATGATCACAGCTTACCGTAGCCTCAACCTCCTGGGCTCAATTGATCCATGCACCTCAGCCTCTCGAGTAGCTGGGACCACAGGTGTGCCACCACACCAGGCTAATTTTTAAATTTTTTTGTAGAGATGAGGTCTCACTGTGTTGCCCAAGCTGGTTTCAAACTCCTGGATTCAAGTGACCCTCCAGCCTTGCTCTCCCAAAGTGATGGGATTAATAGGGGTGAGCTACCACGCTTGGCCTTTGAGACCTCTTAACCATGAGCCAGAGCAAGAAATATATTTTGTTTCAACTCACCACACACATACATGTTTATATACACAAACTGAGATAGATGTTTCATGTAAAACAGTGATACTTTATTGCTTGGCATTACTCTGACATTTTCATTACATTAAAAAATTTGCTACAGTACAGCTCACAGATTACTTACTACCTTCAGTTTGAAAAACAGAGATCTAGCAGATGATTTCATGGTTCTTTTTCTTTTTTTATTTTTCTTTTTTTTAATAATAAAGACGGGGTTTCACCATGTTGGTCAGGCAGGTCTTGAACTCCCGCCCTCAGGTGATCCACCCACCTTGGCCTCCAAAGTGCTTGGATTAGAGGTGTGAGCCACTACACCCGGCCGATTTCATGGTTCTGATTAAAACTGTTAGTACTTCAAAGCTGGGTACCATGTCCTGCACCTGGAGTCCCTGCTACTTGGAAGTATCTCTTGAGCCTAGGGACTCTAGGCCAGCATGGACAACATAAGGAGACCTCGTTTCTTAAAAACAAAAACAAACTATTAGTGCGTCGAGTTGTTCTTATTATTCAAACCGTATTTCCCATGTCTGTAGTTCTTTAATACGTTAAACTTTGAAAATCGATTTAGCTTATTGCTATCCTTTTGTTGGGTAAATTGGCAGGTAAATTTTGGCCACTTCCTGAAAATGACTTTTATTTCTCCCTTTCTGTCTGCCCTGTGGCCAGAGTCAAAGTCTTGATCTAGATTCATTTCTGTTGCTAATTGTGCGATATTGCTGAAAAGCACAGAATAGTTTCAAGCTAATTCAGTCCTTCCATTTTACAGGAGAGGAAATTGAGGCGCAAATTGATTTGCCCAAGGTCATTTAACTGGTTAGTATCAAAACAGACCCAGTAAATTGCTCTTTTCCAGTAAATTGTTTAATTTTTGCTTTAAAATCCTACAGTTCCTTCTTGTGGATTAAAAACAGCAACAAAGAAAATCCTACAGTTGTTATTTTTGCACAACCTGTAATTCTGATCATTTTGTAACTTTTTTTTTTTTAATGGAGTCTCACTTTCTTTGTCCAGGCTGGAGTGCAATGGCACAATCTTCTCTCACTGCAACCTCTGCCTCCTGGGTTCCAGCAATTCTCCTGCCTCAGCCACCCAAGTAGCTGGGATTACAGGCACGGGCCAGCCTGTAAAAATAGCTCAGCTAATTTTTATATGTTTAGTAGAGACGAGGTGTCACCATATTGGCCAGGCTGGTCTCATCTCCTGACCTCAAGTGATTCACCCGCTTCAGCCTCCCAAAGTACTGGGATTACGGGTGTGAGCTACAGTGCCTGGCCCATTTTGTAACTTGTTTGTGATACATTAAATATTTAACCCAGTGTTACTGAGTACTTATTAGGTGCAAGGTATTTTTATGTGCATTATCTCATGATAACCTAGAGAGAGGTATTGTTTCCATTTAATACATGAGAAAACAGAAATGTAGACGGATTTCACCATTTAGAAAGTGGAATTCGCTGGGATTTGAACCTTGGTTTTCTGACTTCAAGTTTTGAGCTATGCCAGCTTCTTGCCTTGCTATTTTCAGAAGGAGTTTAAAGTACAGAAACATTCAGTTTTTCCTATGGTGAAAGCAAAGTTTATGTTGGGTATATAGAATCAAACATATCTGAGTCATGACTTACAAATTACGTGTGTTCCTGTGACTAGATTTTCTGCTTTGGGCTCAAAATAGCTACTTGAGGGATGCTTCTTACTCCTGCCTGCGCTAGAAAATTTTAAAAGGTAGCAGTGATACAGTTAGACCAATAGAGGGTACTGCACCGCTAACTGTGCTAGGCCCAAATTTAGCTCTTTTGGGCCTTTTCTCTTTGCTGCTTTGTGGATCTGGAGGTCAAGAGGTGATATCGTTTTAGGTTTCAAAGCAGTTTATTCTAAGGAGGATTTGGCCTTTGTCTTTGGCATCACCCCCCACCCCACCACATTGTCTTGATTAGGGACTGATTTGTCATCTTGCATGCTGCTTTGCTTTTAAATTTTAAAGCATTTAGATTTGTCATCAAAAGTGCCCTAAACCTAAATGAGGAAAAATTCAAAATTTAAAAAATGCTCAATTGTTAGGGTAGTTTTATTTTTCAAGGTTAACGTTTTGCTTTCACATGTTCCCAAAAAAAATGAGTACTATTTATTTGGCTTAATTTAGGTTGCAAGGAAAACTGTTCTACCTGCTACAGCCACTAGGACTGATACACATTTTTTTTTTCTTGATATTTTGATCTATTTGCCATCTGCCATTTATTCTTATCTCCCAAGATTAGTACTCGTTTGGATTTTCTGTCTAATACCTCTCCCTTTTATACATACCCTTGAGTTTTTTTTCTACATAGTCTCTTGAGTTTTACCTTTTGAAGCAAAGGCAAGAAAGAAAGCTCTTTTGTCATACACGTTACCTAACAAATGTTGACTGATCATGGTTTTAGAACTTCTGTTTATTTTTTAATCATCTGGTTATTATTTGAAAGAATTAGTAAAATACTCTTAATTTTCTATTTTAAATATATGTAAATAGTTACATTTAGATTGTTATTTGCTGAGGGGAAGGAAAGAGAGAGATACAGATGCTGGCTTCACACAGCTCTTTTCTTTTTAAGAGTGACGAAGGACTTTTCCAGAAGCCTTCAGCAAACTTAACCTTGCATTTCATTGACCAAAATTGGGTTACATTACCTTTCCTAAGTTAGTTACTGGTAAAGATGAGTGGAATTATTCTTAGCCAACCAGACCTGTGCCTTGGCCTGAGGATGTGGTTGGCTTCCCTGAACACGTGGCTGCATGGGAGAGGAGTGGATACAAGTTAGAAAATCTGTTAGGGATGAAGAAGGATAAAATGGATGCTGGGGGGTGGGCAACCAAAAGAATCATCTTCAGGTACTCTCCACAGTATTCTAGCAATTGAGGGACCTTTTTTTTTTTTATTTTTTAATTTTTATTTTTTTAAAGAGAGAATCTCACTCTATCGCCCAGCCTAGAATGCAACCTCTGCCCCCTAGGTTCAGGTGATTCTCATGCCTCAGCCTCCCAAGTAACTGGGATTACAGACATGTACCACATGCCCAATTAATTTTTTTTTTTTTTTTTTTTGAGACAGAGTCTTGCTTTGTCTCCCAGGCTGGAGCATAGTGGCACCTTCTCTACTCACTGCAACTTCTGCCACCTAGGTTCAAGTGATCCTCCTGCCTCAGTCTCTGGAGTAGCTGGGATTACAGATGTGCGCCACCATGCCCGGCTATTTTTGTATTTTTCGTAGAGATGGGGTTTCACCATGTTGGCTAGGCTGGTCTTGACCTCCTGACCTCAGGTGATCCGCCCACCTCAGCCTCCCAACGTGCTGGGATTATAGGTATGAGCCACTGTGCTCAGCCATAATTTTTGTATTTTTAAGGGAGATGGGGTTTTGCCACGTTGCCTAGGCTGCTCTCAAACTCCTGGCCTCAAGTGATCTGCCTACCTCGGCCTCCCAAAGTGCTGAGATTATAGTAGTCATGAGCCACTGTTCCCAGCCAGTTGAGGGACTTTAAAATATAAACCTTACTTTTGGTATGCAGTTACTTTTTCTGGCACTTGCTTTTTCTCTTGCTTTGTCAGAGTCCTTGGAGATTGGCATGGGAGTTGACAGAGGTGCCAAGAAAGAGAAAGAAGCATGGCTGTTGATCCTGGATTAATAACAGTGGGCTTGGTGTCTGATGGTGGGAGATCTGGGACACAAAATTCATTTTTGTTGTGTGGTTCAGGTGGAATCTGATGATTATGCAGACTTACAGAAGTATAAAGACAGTGTCATCGAGTTAAGTGAATCCTGATTTGTCAGAATAGAGATAGTAAAGTGTTCTTTAAATGCTTATTTTTTTTTTTTTAATTTATTTTGAAACAGGGTCTCACTCTGTTGCCCAGGCTGGAGTTCAGGGGCTCAAATCACAGCTCACTCAACTCAGCTTCTCAAGTAGCTTGAGCCACAGGTGCTTGCTACCACATCCAGCTAATTTTTAAAAATTATTTTTGGTAGAGACGGAGTCATTCTGTGTTTCCCAGGCCGGTCTCAAACTTCTGGACATGAGCAATCCTCCTGCCTCTGCCTCCCAAGGGACTGGGATTACAGGTGTGAGCCCCCATGCCCAGCCTAAATATGCTTTTTAAAGTGTTCTGTTTCACTCTTTTTAAGTCTAATCTGAAAGAAACTAGTTATTGTTAAAGGATAAAATAGAAGAATATGTAGAAGAAGAGAAAGTAGTAACCAGAGGGGAACATTGTATGAGATCTTAGAGTAATTGAACTGGAAGGGACCTAAAGAAAGTCCCCTTCCCTTAGATGGTAAATATACTAAACTGTTTAACCTTTTAATTAAGTTTTGCTAATTGTCAATATTATTATGTGCCAAATACTGATAATACAAATTAAATGTAAGTCAGTCTATTGGAGTAGACATGTAAATGACTACAACAATATTAATGTAATAGAGGTACAGAGAAGGTTCTCTGAGCGTATAATGACACAGAGATTAACTCTGGGTAGAGAGGTCAGAAAAAAGAGTACAATTGAGCTGAATCCAGTGGGATGAGTTCACCAGATGGATAAAGGAGGACGTAACATTTCAGGCCAGTTGTTTATCGTACCTAAAGACAGGTTAAAGAGCATGCTCCTTTAATTTGGAAAGGCGGAAGATCAGGGTTCTGTCATGTCCAGATGTGACTGGATAGAGAGAGACTGTTATACTGTATTGAGGAGTTTGGATTTTAGTTTGAAGACAGCAGGGAGCCATTGAAGGATTTCAAATTGGGCAGAAATGTCAGATTTGTAGCTCCATCATTCTGCTATACTGTGGATAATAGATTGGGGAAAACAGAAATGGAAGCAGGAACACATGTATCTGAGAGATGATAAGGGCAGAGCAGTGGAGACGACAAAGTGGGAATAGTACTGAAATAGATTTATAGGAAAGAAATCAGTAGGACCTGGTATCAGTAGAGTAAGGAAAGGGAAGGAGGCAGGATTATTTCTGTTTTTCTAGTTTGGGTCAATTGTTTAATAAAATGTGCTATTATGAAAGATCTGTGGAAATAGTTGTGAACAAAACATGATCCTTACTCATGAAGTGCATAGTGTAGTAGTTATTAATGTAACTAATGTCATAAAAGTGAAAGTATAAAGTGCCATTACAGTATATAGTAAAAAGATAAGGAGTTCAGTTTTGTGTATATCTAGTTTGAAGCATCTGTAGTTTTGTTAGGCAACTGGAAATACAAGTAAAGAGCACAAAAGAGAAACTTGCACAAAAGAAATTTGAAAGTTATTGGTCTATAGATATAGATGATAGTTGAAGTCATGGGCATGGATGAAGTCACTGCAAGAGAGTGTAGATTAGAATGAGAAAAGCTGGCTGAGAACAGAATTCTGGAAACAACAGTATTGCAAGGATGGCAAGGAGAGGAGAAGCCTGAGAAGATGCTGTCAGAGAGTTAAGTTAGACAGTAAAAAGAATGGTGTAGGGAAAGCCAAGGTAGAAAAGGATTTTATCCATTTAGTTTTAAACAGCTTTATTGAGGTAAAATTGACATTTTATAAACAACATTTAAAGCGTACAATTTAAGTTTTGGCACATGTAGAAACCCATGAAACTTTTCCCAGATTTAATATAGTGAACATATCCACCACCTCCAAAAGAAGTTTCTTTTTTTTTTTTTT
>NW_016107433.1:1476830-1478554 GCF_001604975.1 Cebus imitator
TTTTTTTCTTGCTCTGTTGTCCAGGCTGGAGTGCAATGGTGCAGTCTCAGCTCACTGTAGTCTCCACCTCCTGGATTCAAGTGATTATCTTGCCTCAGCCTCCTAGTAGCTGAGATTATAGGCATCTGCCACCATGCCGAGATAATTTTTGTAGTTTTAGTAGAGATGGGGTTTTACCAGGTTGGCCAGGCTGGTCTAGAACTCCTGACCTCAGGTGATCCATCTGCCTCAGCCTCCCAAAGTGTTGGGATTACAGGCATGAGCCACTGACCCAGCCAGAAGTTTCTTTGCGCCCCTTGGTAATCACTCCCTCCCATACAACTTTCTACCTTTCCCAGGTATCGCTGAACTCACTAGAACATTTGTATAAGTGGAATTGTAAAGTATATACTCTTGTTTTTTATTTTTATTTTTGATATGGCTTCTTGTCATTTTTTTTTTAAATTGCATTTGATGTTTTGGGGTACATGTGAAGAACATGCAAGATTGTTGCATAGGTATACACGTGGCAGTGTGATTTGCTGCCTTCCTCCTCATCACCTATATCTGGCATTTCTCCCCATGCTATCTCTCCCCAACTCCTCACCCACCACTGTCTCTCCCCTATTTTCCCCAACAGACCCCGGTGTGTGATGCTGCCCTCCCTGTGTCCATGAGTTCTCATTATTCAACACCCACTTAAGAGTGTTTGATTTTCTGTTCTTGTGTCAGTTTGCTGAGAATGATGGTTTCCAGGTTCATCCATGTCCCTTCAAAGGACACAAACTCGTCGTTTTTGATGGCTGCATGGTATTCCATGGTATATATCTGCCACATTTTCCCTGTCGAGTCTATCATCGATGGGCATTTGGGTTGGTTCCAGGTCTTTGCTATTGTACACTGTGCCGCAGTGAACATTTGTGCGCATGTGTCCTTATAGTAGAACGATTTGTACTCCTTTGGATATATACCCAGTAATGGGATTGCTGGGTCAAATGGAATTCCTATTTCTAGGTCCTTGAGGAATCGCCACACTGTCTTCCACAATAGTTGAACTAATTTACACTCCCACCAACAGTGTAAAAGTGTTCCTATTTTTCCACATCCTCTCCAGCATCTGTTGTCTCCAGATTTTTTAATGATGGCCATTCTAACTGGCGTGAGATGTTATCTAAATGTGGTTTTGATTTGCATCTGTCTAATGACCAGTGATGGTGAGCATTTTTTCATGTTTGTTGGCCTCATGTATGTCTTCTTTTGTAAAGTGTCTGTTCATATTCTTCGCCCACTTTTGAATGGGCTTGTTTTTTTCTTGTAAATCTGTTTTCTTTGTAAATTCTGGATATCAGTCCTTTGTCAGATGGGTAGATTGCAAAAATTTTTTCCCATTCTGTTGGTTGCCGATTCACTGTAATGACTTTCTGTTGCAGTGCAGAAGCTGTGGAGTTTGATTGGGTCCCATTTGTCTATTTTGGCTTTTGTTGCCAATACTTTTGGTGTTTTGGTGATGAAGTCCTTGCGTATGCCTATGTCCTGAATGGTTTTGTCTAGATTTTCTTCTAGAGTTTTTATGGCATTAGGTCTTATGTTTAAGTCGTTAATCCATCTGGAGTTAATTTTAGTGTAAGGTGTCAGGAAGGGATCCAGTTTCTGCTTTCTGCACATGGCTAGCCAGTTTTCCCAACACCATTTATTAAACAGGGAATCCTTTCCTTATTGCTTGTTTTTGTGAGGTGTGTCAAAGA
>NW_016107433.1:1479619-1495076 GCF_001604975.1 Cebus imitator
TGTGGTGAATTATGTTTATAGACTTGTGTATGTTGAACCAGCTTTGCATCCCCGGGATGAATCCTACTTGATCATGGTGGATAAGCTTTTTGATGTGCTGTTGCAATCGGTTTCCCAGTATTTTATTGAAGATTTTTGCATCTATGTTCATCATGGATATTGGCCTGAAGTTTTCTTTTCTTGCTGAGTCTCTGCCGGGTTTTGGTATCAGGATGATGTTGGTCTCATAAAATGATTTGGGAAGGATTCCCTCTTTTTGGATTATTTGGAATAGTTTCAGAAGGAATGGTACCAGCTCCTCTTTGTATGTCGGGTAGAATTCGGCTGTGAACCCGTCTGGACCTGGGCTTTTTTTGGGTGGTAGCTTCTTAATTGCTGCCTCAACTTCAGCCCTTGTTATTGGTCTTGGGTTTCGACTTCTTCCTAGTTTAGGCTTGGGAGGATGCAAGTGTCCAGGAATTTATCCATTTCTTCCAGGTTTACGAGTTTATGTGCATAGAGTTGTTTGTAATAATCTCTGATGATGGTTTGTATTTCTGTGAAATCTGTGGTGATATCCCCTTTATCGTTTTTTATTGCATCTATTTGATTATTCTCTCTTTTCTTTTTTGTTAATCTGGCTAGTGGTCTATTTTGTTGATCTTTTGAAAAAACCAGCTCCCGGATTTATTGATTTTTTTTGAAGGGTTTTTTGTGTCTCTATCTCCTTCAGTTCTGTTCTGATCTTAGTTATTTCTTGTCTTCTGCAAGATTTTGAGTTTTTTTGATCTTGCTCCTCTAGCTCTTTCAATTCTGACGATAGGGTGTTGATTCTAGGTCTTTCCTTGCTTTCTTGTCATTGTTATTTTTGGATCTATGTTATTGAGTGTATCAGTAGGTCATTAATTTTTATTGGGAAGTAGTTTCTAATATGTATATGTAATACAGTTTGTTTTATCCATTCACTTATTGATGTACTTTTGAATTGTTTCCTTGTTTTGGCTGTTAGAAATAAATCAGCATTGAATATTCATGTATTGTTTTTATATGGACACATTTTTCCCTTTGGTGAATACCTAGGAATGTAATGGTTGGGTCATTTGGTAGGTGTACATTTAACTTTTTAAAAAACTGCCAAGCTGTTTTCCAAAAGTGGTTATATTATTTTAAATTCCCACCAGCAGTGGAGATACATATTTTGACATCCTTACCAACATTTGATTTAGATAGTCTTTTTAATGTTAGCCATTCTAACAGGTGTGTAGGGATACAAAGAAACTTGTGGCTGGGCGCAGATACCAACTGTAGTGGTATCTTCTGTGGTTTAGCTTATTATTTTAGTTATATTTCCCTAATAACTAATGCTCTTTAGCATCTTTTTATGTACTTATTTGACATCTGCATGTCTTTTTGGGTGAAGTGTCTATTTAAGCATTTTACCCATTCAGAAAAGCTTTTTATTTTGAGATAATAAATCCACAGGAAGTTGTAAACAAAATACAAAGAGGTTCTGGGTACCCTTCACTTAGTTTCTCCCAACGATAACATCTTGTATAACTATAGTACAATATTGAGACCAGGAAAATGACATTTGTACAATCCACTGATTGAGTACCTGTCTGAAATTCCACATTTATTCTATCACAGTGCTGTTCAATATGTTATTGAGTGAAGTGAATTTCTGTTGCTTAATGAATTTAAGGTATAAATTAGTTCACTTTCTCCCTTTTTTTGAAACAGGGTCTCACTCTGTCACCCAGAGAGTGCAGTGGGAGCTATCTGGGTTCAGTGTAACCTCTGCTCCCTAGGATCAAGCGATCCTCCTACCTCTGGAACCACAGGCGTGCACCACCGTGCCCGGCTATTTTTTTGTATTTTTGGTAGAGTCAGGGTCTCGCCGTGTTGTCCAGGCTGGTGTCCAACTCCTAAGCTCAAGTGATTCGCCTATGTTGGCCTTTCAAAGTGCTGAGATTACAGGCGTTTCTTTTTTTCATTATTGGCTTTTTTTGTACACCCTAGCTGTGCTAATAATCGGATTATTAGATTATGCTGATCTCATTTTCAACAAATTTTTTTGTCATGTTTTCATTTTCCTTTCTAATTTTCTTTTTTTTTTTTTTTGAGACGGAGTTTCGTTCTGGTTACTCAGGCTGGAGTGCAGTGGCGCGATCTCGGCTCACCGCAGCCTCCGCCTCCTGGGTTCAGGCAATTCTCCTGCCTCAGCCTCCCGAGTAGCTGGGATTACAGGCACGCGCCACCATGCCCAGCTAATTTTTTGTATTTTTAGTAGAGACGGGGTTTCACCATGTTGACCAGGATGGTCTCGATCTCTTGACCTCGTGATCCACCCGCCTCGGCCTCCCAAAGTGCTGGGATTACAGGCTTGAGCCACCGCGCCCGGCCTCAAACTCTGTCTTACCTTCCTTTCTCTGCTGCCTAGAGGTAGCTGCTTTCAAATTCTTTTAGCAGTTTCTTTTGGTATTTGCCTTCATTTCTAGATAACATGCTTATACTGCTGTAGCTGTTATTTACTGACTTCTCATTATGAAAAATGACGTTTAGCAGACTTTTACTCCTAACTCTATACAGGCACCATTCTCATTCCCCAGTATGGTTATATCGTAATAGATTTAATGTCAATTTGTTTATATTATTATGATTGCATATTGTGCTAGTCATAGGTCAGCCACATAGTATACTATACTATTTTTCCTTCCTTGTACAATTTAATATTGTTTTAAGAATGAATGTTGTTATTCTTTGTATTTATGAGAATTCATTCTAAAGTATCTTTTAGGTGCCTGAATCTCAGCATTTTTGACACATCAATTCGTCTATCAGCTTTATTTTCTTGGAGACTTTCCTTTCTCCCAGAGCCTTCTAAACAAATCTGGATTAGTGGATACCTAGGGTGTTGTACATCGGTCATTGTGAGACCTCACTTTTCTGTCACCTTGAGTCCCTTTGCCTTTCTGTTATTGTGTTGAGTCATCTGTTTCTTTACAACTCATTTTGATGGAGTACGTCCTTCAGTAGCTTACTAATGGTAATAGGAGGTAAATTTTTGTGACCTTATATATTTAAAATTTGTCATTCTCTCCTCACACTTAATTATGGCTGGTTGTAGAATTCTAAGTCAGATATCATTTTCTCTCATAAGTTTGAAGGCATTGCTCTCCATTTTCTCCATTTTCTTCCATTGTTGTTGAAAAGTCTGATGCCATTCTGATTCCTGATTCTTCATGTGTAACCTGTTATCTGATCTCTGAGTCTTTTAGGTTCTTCCCTTTGTCCTTTGTGTTCTAATTTTTTTCAGTTCCATTGTAACCTCAAGGGACCATTTTCACATGGTGGTCTGTTGTTGACCAAAACGTCATCAAGCAGTACCTGACTACCTACAAATGGAATTGCTTGTAATACGGTAATTACATTGCCATTAGTAATATATGAGAGTTCTTATTTATCTGTATCCAAATACTTGTTACTTTCTCTTTGTTTTTTTTAAATTAAAACTATCCTAGGGGGTGTGAAATGGTATCTTTCTGTAGTTTTGATTTGCATTTCCTAATGACCAGTGATACTGGACATCTTTTCATGTGCATGTTAGTCATTTGTATATCTTCTTTGTAGAAATGTCTATCCACGTGCTTTGCACATTTTTTAATTGAGCTGTTTGACTTTTTGCTGTTCAGTTACTCTTGATATATTCTGGATACTAAAGCCTTATCCGATCTAAGATTTACAAATATTTTTTTCCCATTCTTCTTCCTCCTCCTTGTCTTCTTCCTCCCCTCCTCCTCCTCCTCCCTCCTCCTCTTCCCTCCTCCTCCTCCTCCTCTTCTTCTTCATACTCTTTTCCTCCTCCTCCTCCTTCCTTTTCCTCCTCCTCCTTCCTTTTTTCTTTCTTTCTTTCTTTTTTTTTTGAAACAAGATCTCACTCTGTTGCCCAGGCTGGAATGCTGTGGTGTGATGTTGGTTCATGGCAACCTTAACCTCCTGAACTCAAGTTAACCTCCCACTTAAGCCTTCCAAGTAGCTAGACCTATGGGTGCATGCCACCATGCCCAGTTAAGTTTTGTATTATTTTGTGGAGATGAGATTTCACCATGTTGCCCAGATTGGTCTCAAACTTCTGGGCTCAAGTGATCTGCCCACCTCAGCCTCCGAAAGGGTTGGGATTACAGGCATGAGCCACTGGGCTTCGCCTCACTTTCTAGATGGTACCCTTTGGTGCACAAAAGTTTTTAATTTTGACCAAGTTGTATTCATTGAGTTCTTTTGTTGCTTGTGCTTTTACTATTAAGAATCTATTGCCAAATCTGAAGTCGTGGCAGTGCACTGCTATTTTGACTTCTAAGAGTTTTGTGCTTTTAGCTCTTATATTTTGGTTGTTGATCCTTTTTGAGGTAATTTTTGTATATGATATGAAGAAGGGGTTCAGCTTCATTCTTTTGCATGTGGTAATCCAGTTGTCCCAGTACCATTTGTTGAAGGAGCTATTCTTTTTTAATTTAAAGTCTTAGTAACTTTGTAAAAAATCAGTTGGCCATAGATATTTGGGTTTATATCTGAACTCTCAGTTCTGTTCCATTGATCAGTACATCTCTTCTTATGCTAGCACTGCACTGTTTTGGTTACTGTTCCTTTGTAGTAAGTTTTGGAGTGTGAATCCTACTTTGTTTTATTTTTCAATGTTATTTTGGCTGTTCAGAGAATATTCTGGGCCCCTTCCATTTCTGTATAAATTTGAGGATTGGCTTTTCCATTTCTACAGAAAAGGCCGTTGAAATTTTGGTAGGGATTGGGTTGTACATTACTTTGGAGAGTACTGCATGTTAACATTATTGTTTTTCAGTCCTTGAACACAGGAAGTCTTACCACTTACTCAGATCCACTTACTCAGATCTTCTTTAACTTCTTTCAGCAATGTTATGTAGTTTTTAGTGTAAAAGTCTTTCACTTCCTTGGTTAATTTATTCCTAAGTATTTTATTCCTTTGGAGGTTATTGTAAATGGAATTTTCTTAATTTCCTTTTCAGATTGTTCATTGCTTGCGTATAGAAACACAACAGAATTTTATGTGTTGATGTTTTACCCTGTACCTTTAATGAATTCATTTATTAGCCAAAGTTTTTTTTTGTAGATCTTATGGGTTTTACTATATATAGAATCATGTCTTCTGCAAGTAGAAATAGTTTTACTTCTTCCTTTCCAATGTGGATGTCTTTTAATTTCTTGATTGCCCTGGGTAGGACTCCCAGTATAGTGTTGAAAAGTAGTGGTAAAAGTATGCATTCTTTTCTTGTTCCTCATCTTAGGGGTAAGGCTTTGTTTTACACCACTGTGATGTTAGCTGTGGGCTTTTCATAAACACCCTTGGTCATGTTAAGGAAGTTTCCTTCTGTTCCTAGTTGGCTGAGGTTTTTGTTTGTTTGTTTCAGTTTTAAAATGATGTTGAATTCTGTCAGATGCTTTTTCTGTCTGTTGAGGTAATTGTGTGTGTTTTTGTTTTGTTTTTCTGAGACGGAGTCTCCTTCTTGTTGCCCAGGCTGAAGTGCAATGTCTCACTGCAACCTCCGCTTCCCAGGTTCAAGTGATTCTCCTGCCTCAGCCTCCTAAGTAGCTGGGACCACAGGCATGTGCCACCATGCCCAGCCAATTTTTGTGTTTTTAGTAGAGACGGGGTTTCTCCATGTTGGTCAGGTTGGTCTCGAAACTCTTGACCTCAGGTGATCTGCCTGCCTTGGCCTCCCAAAGTGCTGGGATTACAGGTGTCAGCCAGCTCGCCTGACTTTTTTTTGAGACAGATTCTCACTTTGTCATCTAGGCTGGAGTGCAGTGGTGTGATCTTGGCTTACCGCAACCTTCGCCCACCCCGGTAAAGTGGTTCTCCTGCCTTAGCCTCCCAAGTAGCTGGGATTAGAGATGGCTGCCAACACACCTGGCTAATTTTTGTATTTTTAGTAGAGACAGGGTTTCACCATTGGCCAGGCTGGTCTCAAACTCCTGACCGCAAGTGATCCACCTGCCTCGGCCTCTCAAAATGCTGGGATTACAGGCATGAACCACTGTGCCCAGCCCCTGATTGTGTGGGGTTTTTTCTTCACTCTATTAATGTGGTATATTATTTTATTTTTATTTATTATTATTTTTTTTTTGAGACGGAGTTTCGCCCTTGTTACCCAGGCTGGAGTGCAATGGCGCGATCTCGGCTCACCGCAACCTCCGCCTCCTGGGTTCAGGCAATTCTCCTGCCTCAGCCACCTGAGTAGCTGGGATTACAGGCACGCACCACCATGCCCAGCTAATGTTTTGTATTTTTAGTAGAGAGGGGGTTTCACCATGTTGACCAGGATGGTCTCGATTTCTTGACCTCGTGATCCACCCGCCTTGGCCTCCCAAAGTGCTGGGATTACAGGCGTGAGCCACCGCGCCCGGCTAATGTGGTGTATTATATTATATAGTTGATTTTCATGTGTTGAGCCACCCTTGCATTCCTGGGATAAATCACATTTGGTCTTTTTAATGTGCTCTTGGATTCAGTTTGCTAGTATGTATTTTATTGAGGATTTTTGTGTTTATATTCATATGGGATATTGATCTGTAGTGCCTTGCTTTGGTATCAGGAAAATACTGGCCTCATACATGTGTTAGGAATTATTCCCTCTATTTTTTGGAAGAGTTTAAGAAGGAGTGCTATTAATTCTAGTCTAACTGTTAGAACTGACCAGGGAAGCCATCTGTTCCTGGGTGAATTTTGTGTATGATTCAGTCTCTTTGCTTGTTAGAGGTCTGTTGTGATTTTCTTTTTCTTCTGAGTCAGTTTTGGTAATCTCTGTGTTTCTAGGAGTTTGCCCATTCCTTATAGATTTTTAATTTGTTGGTGTGCAATTGTTCATAGTATTCTTCTTCTTTTTTTTTTTTTTTTTTTGAGATGAGGTCTCACTCTGTTGCCCAGGCTGGAGTGCAGTGGGGCCGTCTCGGCTCACTGCAACCTCTCCCTCCTGGGGTCAAACGATTTTCCTGCCTCAGCCTCCTGAGTAGCTGGCACTACAGGAACGCACTACAACACCAGGCTAATTTTTGTGTATTTTAGTAGAAATGGGGTTTCACCACGTTGGCGTGGATGACCTTGAACTCCTGACCTCAAGTGATCCTCCTGCTTCAGCCTTCTAAAAGTGTTGGGATTACAGGCATGAGCCACCACGTCCAACCCTGTTCATAGTATTCTTTTTATCATAGTATTCTCATACATATTTTTGCCAACACCAATTGTAGTATATTCTAACAAAAGCCACTTACATTGTTTTGAAGTAGTTTTTTGCTTGTTTTTTTTTTTGAGATGGAGTTTCACTCTTGTTGCTCAGGCTGGAGTGCAGTGGTGTGATCTCTGCTCACTACACCCTCCACCTCCTGGGTTCAAGCAATTCTTCTGCCTCAGCCTCCTGACTAGCTGAGATTACAGGTGCCTGCCACCACGGCCAGCTAACTTTTTTTTTTTTGTATTTTTAGTAGAGATGGGGTTTCACCATGTTGTCCAGGCTTGTCTCGAACTCCTGATCTCAGGTGACCCTCCTGCCTTAGCCTCCCAAAGTGCTGTGATTACAGACATGAGCCACCATGCCTGGCCTTCTTTTTTTTTTATTTTTATTTTATTTTTATGTAATTTAAAGTTCTTGGGTACATGTGCAGGATATGGAGCACATAGGAAAATGTGTGTCATGGTGGTTTAACACACCTATCAAGCCATCACCTAATTGTTAATTAAGCCCAGTATGCATTCGCTGTTTTTCCTGATACTCTCCCTTCACCACTACCCTGACCCACAGATAGGCCCCAGTGTGTAGTGTTCCCCTCCCTGTGTCCATATGTTCTCCTTGTTCAGCTCCTACTTATAAGTGAGAACATGTGGTGTTTGATTTTCTGTTCCTGCATTAGTTTGCTGAGGATAATGACTTCCACCTCCATCCATGTTCCTGCAAAGGACATGATCTCATTTTTATGGCTGCACTGTATTCCATGGTGTGTATATACTAAATTTTCTTTATACAGTCTGTCATTGATGGGCATTTGGGTTGATTCTATGTCTCTGCTATTGTAAATAGTGCTGCAGTAAACATATGCATGCATGTACCTTTATAATAGAATGATTTATATTCCTTTGAGTAATGGGATTGCTCGGGCAAATGGTATTTCTGGTTCTAGGTTTTTGGGGAATTGCCACACTATCTTCCACAATGGTTGAACTAATTTACATTTCTACCAACAGTGTAAAAGTGTTTCTGTCTCAACCTCACCAACATCAGTTTTTTCTTGACTTTTAAATAACTGCCATTCTTGGCCGGGTCTTGGGGCTTACGCCTGTAATCTCAGCACTTTGGGAGGCTAAGGTGGGCGGATCACTTGAGGTCAAGAGTTTGAGGCCAACCTGGCCAACATGATGAAACCCCATCTCTACTAAAAATACAACAATTAGCTGGGTGTTGTGGTGCGTGCCTGTAGTCCCAGCTACTTGGGAGGCTGAGGCAGGAGAATCACCTGAACCCAGGAAACAGAGGTTGCAGTGAGCTGAGATCATGCCATTGAAGCCTAGCTTGGGTGACAGAGTGAGACTCCATCTAAAATAATAATAATAATTATAATTGCCATTTTGACTGGTTTGAGATAGTATCTCATTGTGGTTTTGATTTGCATTTCTCTGATGATCAGTGATGTTGAGATTTTTTTTATGTTTCTTGGGCTGCATAAATGTCTTCTTTTGAGAAATGTCTGTTCATGTCCTTTGTCCACTTTTTAATGGGAATTTTTTTCTTGTAAATTTGTTTAAGTTCCTTGTAGACTTTGGATATTAGACCTTAGTCAGATGGATCAGTAGCAAAAATTTTCTCCCAGTCTATAAGCTGCCTGTTAGCTTTGTTGATAGTTTCTTTTGCTTTGCAGAAGCTCTTTAGTCTAATTAGATCGCATTTGTCAATTTTTTATTTTGTTGCAATTGCTCTTGCCATTTTCATCTAGAAATCTTTGCCCATGCCTATGTCCTGAATGGTATTGCCTAGATTTTCTTCTAGTGTTTTTGTAGTTTGGGGTTTTACATTTAAATCTTTAATCCATCTTGAGTTAATTTTTGTGTAAGGTGTAAGGAAGGGATCCAGTTTCAGTTTTCTGTATATGGTTAGCCAGTTCTCCCAGCACTACTTGTTAAAAAGAGAATCCTTTCTTGATTGCTTGTTTTTGTCAGGTTTGTCAAAGATCAGATGGTTGTAGATGTGTGGTATTATTTCTGAGTTGGCTATTCTGTTTCATTGATCGATGTGTCTGTTTTTATACCAGTACCATGCTGTTTTGGTTACTGTAGTCTTGTAGTATAGTTTTTAGTTGGGTAGAGTGATGCCTCCAGCTTTGTTCTTTTTGCTTAGGATTGTCTTGGCTATACGGGCTCTCTTTTGGTTCTATCTGAATTTTAAAATAGTTTTTCTAATTCTTTGAAGAATATCAAGACTAGTTTAATGGGAATAGCATTGAATCTGTAAATTGCTTTGGGCACTATGACTGTTTTCATAATATTGATTCTTCCTATCCACGAGCATGGAATGTTTTTCCAGGTTTGTGTCCTCTCTGATTTCCTTGAGCAGTGGTTTGTAGTTCTCCTTGAAGAGGTCCTTCACTTCCCTTGTTAGCTGTGTTCTTAGGTATTTTATTCCCTTTGCAGCAATTGTGAATGGGAGTTCATGATTTGGCTCTCTGCTTGTCTATTGTTGGCGTAAAGGAATGCTTGTGACTTTTGCACATTGATTTTGTATCCTGAGACTGCTGAAGTTGCTTATTAGCTTAAGAAGCTTTTAGACTGAGACTGTGGTGTTTTCTAGGTAGAGGATCATGTCTTCTGCAAAAAAAGACAATTTGACTTCCTCTCTTCCTATTTGAATACCCGTTATTTCTTTCTCTTCCCTCATTGCCCTGGCTAGAACTTCCATTACTGTGTTGAATAGGAGGGGTGAGAGAGGTCCTTGTCTTGTGCCGATTTTCAAGGGGAACACTTCCAGCTTTTGCCTATCCAGTATGACATTGGATGTGGGTTTATCATACATGGCTCCTAATATTTTGAGGTATGTTCTTCCAATAACTAGTTTATTGAGAGTTTTTAACATGAAGCGGTATTGAATTTTGTCGAACTCCTTCTCTGCCTCTATTGAGATAATCATGTGATTTTTGTCTTTAGTTCTGTTTATGTGATTAATGATGTCTATTGATTTGCATATGTTGAACCAACCTTGCATTCTGGGAGTGAAGCTGACTTGATTGTGGTGGGTAAACTTTTTGATATGCTGCTGGATTTGGTTTACCAGCATTTAATTGATTATTTTTACATCAATGTTCATCAGGGATACTGGTTTGTAGTTTTCTTTTTTTGTTACATCTCTTCAGGTTTTGATATCGGGATTATGCTGGCCTCATAAAATGAATTAGGGAGGAGTCCTTTCTTTTCAGTTGTTTGGAATTGTTTCAGAAGAAACGGCACCAACTTCTCTTTGTATCTCTGGTAGAATTCAGCTGTATATCTGGTCCTGGGCTTATTTTGGTTGGTTATTTATTACTGCTTCAATTTCAGAACTCATTGTTGGTTTATTCAAGTATTCAACTTCTTTCTGGTTCATGTGGCACTGAGAAGAATGTATATTCTGCCGTTTTTGGGTGCAGAATTCTGTAGATATCTATCCGGTCTATGTGATCCAGAGCTGAGTTCAAGTCCTGAATATCTTTGTTATTTTTTTGTGTCGATCTAATTTGACAGTGGGGTGTTAAAGGAGGAGGAGGTTATGTTTTGTTTTGTTCTGGAGATGGAGTCTTGCTCTGTCGCCCAGGCTAGAGTGCAGTGGCACGATCTTGGCTCACTGCAACCTCCACCTCCCGGGATCAAGCAGTTCTTCTGCCCTCAGCCTCCACAGTAGCTGGGATTACAGGTGCCTGCCACTGTGCCTGGCTAATTTTTGTATTTTTTAGTAGAGACAGAGTTTCACCATCGTGGCCAGACTGGTCTCGAACTCCTGACCTCGTGATCCACCCTCCTCGGCCTCCCAAAGTGCTGGGATTACAGGTGTGAGCCACCGTGCCCAGCCTAAAGTCTCCCATTATAGTTGTGTGGGAGTCTAAGTCTTTTTGTAGATCTCTAAGAACTTGTTTTGTGAAACTGAGTGCTCCTATATTGGGTGCATATGTATTTAGGATAGTTAGCTTTTTTTGTTGAATTAAACCCTTTATCATGGTGTAGGCCCTTCTTTTTTTTTTTCTTTTTTGAGACGAAGTTTCGCTCTTGTTACCCAGGCTGGAGTGCAATGGCACAATCTTGGCTCACCGCAACCTCTGCCTCCTGAGTTCAAGCAATTCTCCTATCTCAGCCTCCTAAGTAGCTGGGACTACAGGCTGCACCACCATGTCCAGCTAATTTTTGTATTTTTAGTAGAGACAGGGTTTCACCATGTTGACCAGGATGGTCTTGATCTTTTGACCTCTTCTTTGTCTTTTTTTTCAATCTTTATTGGTTTAAAATCAGTTTTGTCAGAAACTAGGATTGCAACCCCTGCTTTTTTGCTGCTTTCCATTTGCTTTGCATATTTTCTTCCATCTCTTTATTTTGAACCTATGTGTGTCTTTGCATGTTAGCTGGGTCTCTTGAATACAGCACACTGATGGGTCTTGTCTTTTTAGCTATCTTGCTGTTTTGTGTCTTTTAATTGGGGTATTTAGCCCATTTACGTTTAAGGTTAATATTTTTATGTGTGAATTTGGTCCTGTCATCATGATGCTGGCTGGTTATTTTGCAGACTTGTTAATGTAGTTGCTTTGTAGTGTCGTTGGTCTATGTACTTGAGTATGTTTTTGTAGTGGCTGGTAATGGTTTTTCCTTTCCATATTTAGTGCTTCCTTCAGGAGATCTTGTAAAGCAGACCTGGTGGTATTGAATTCTCTTAGCATTTGCTTTTTGGAAAAAGGACTTTATTTCTCTTTTGCTTATAAAGCTTAATTTGGCCAGATATGACATTCGTGTTGGAAATTCTTTTTTTTATTTTTAAAGACAGGGTTTCACCATGTTGGTCAGGCTGGTCTTGAACTCCTGACCTCAGGTGATCCGCCTGCCTTGGCCTCCTAGAGTGCCAGGATTACAGGCATGAGCTACCGTGCCTGGCAGAAATTCTTTTATTTCTTTTCTTTTCTTTTTTTTTTTTTCTTGAGGCAGAGTCTCACTCTGTTGCCCAGGCTGGAGTGCAGTGGTACGATTTCAGCTCACTGCAACCTCTGCTGCCCGGGTTCAAGCAATTCTCCTGCCTCAGCCTCCCATGTAGCTTGAGATTACAGGTGCCTGCCACCGTACCTAGCTAATTTTTGTAGAGACAGGGTTTCACCATCTTGGCCAGGCTGGTCTTGAACTTCTGACCTCGTGATCCACCTGCCTTGGCCTCCCAAAGTGCTGGGATTACAGGCTTGAGCCGGCCAGAAATTCTTTTCTAAGAATGTTGAATATTGACCCCCAGTCTCTTCTGGCTTGTAGGGTTTCTGCTGAGAGGTCCACTGTTAGTTTGATGGGCTTTTCTTTGTAGTGATCTGTCCTCTCCCTCTTCCTGCCCTTAACCTTTTTCCCTTCATTTCAACCTTGAAGAATCTGATGATTATGTGTTTTGGGATTGATCTTCTCATGGAATATCTTACTGGATTTCTCTGGATTTCCTGAATTTCAATGTTGGCCTGTCTTGCTAGGTTGGGGAAGTTCTTATAGATGATACCATGAAGTATGTTTTCCAACTTGGTTCCATTCTCCCCATCCCTTTCAGATACCCCAATCAGTTGTAGGTTCGGTCTTTTTACATAATCCCATAGTTCTCAGAGGTTTTGTTCATTTCTTTTCATTCTTTTTTTCCTATAACCTTGTTTGCCTGTCTTATTTCAGCAAGATAGTCCTCAAACTCTGATATCCTTTTCTCTGCATGGTCTACTCAGCTGTTGATACTTGTGGTCGTATTGTGAAGCTCTCTTGTGTTTTTCAGCTCAATCAGGTCATTTATGTTCCTCTCTAGACTGGCTATTCTGGTTAACAGCTCCTGTAATGTTTTATCATGGTTTTTAGCTTCTTTGCATTGAGTTAGAGCATACTCCTTTAGCTCAGCAAAGTTTGTTATTACCTACCTTTTGAAGCCTACTTCTGTCAATTCATTCAGCTCAGCCTCAGCCCAGTTCTCTGCCCTTGATGGAGAGGTATTGCAATCATTTAGAAAAGAGGCACTCTGGCTTTTTGAGATTTCAGCATTGTTGCATTGATTCTTTCTCATCTTTGTGGATTTATCTGCCTTCAATCTTTGAGGCTGCTGACCTTTGGATGGGGTTTTTGTGGGATCTTTTTTGTTGATGATGTTGTTGCTTTCTGTTTGTTTTTGTGTTAAACAGTAAGGCCCCTATTCTACAAGGTAGGACTGCTGCAGTTTACTAAGGGGACCACTCCAGACCTAATGCATCTGGCCTCTCCCGCAGCAGGAGATACCACCAGTTGTGCAGAACAGCAAAGATGGATGCCTACTCCTTCCTCTGGGAGCTTCATCCCAGAGGGGCACCAAGCTGATGCTGGCTGGAATGCTTCCGTATGAGGTGTCTGGCCACTGCTGTTGGGAGGTCTCACCCAGTCAGGAGGCACGGTATCAGGGACCTGCCTAAAGAAGTAGTCTGGCTGCTCCTTGGCTGAGCAGGTTTGGCTGTGCTGGGGAGAATTTTCCTCATCTGGACTTCCAGTAGGCGGGAAAGACTAGGTCAGCTGAACCGTGAGACCATGGCCACTCCTACCCACAGAGGCTCCTTCCCAGGGATATCAGAGTTCTGTCCGTAAACCTCTGGCTAGAGTTACTGCAGTTCCTGCAGGGAGGTTCTGCCTGGTGAGGAGGGATGGATCTGGGTCCCACCTAAAGAAACAATCTGGCCATGATCTGCCACAGCCACTGTGTTGTACTGTGGGGAATTCCTCATGGTCCAAACCGCCCAGTCTCCCCAACACCAGCAGGGGAAAGTAGCAGACTGGAGCCTCAGTGATGGCGACTGCCCCTTCCCCCAGGAACTTAATAGTTTTAGACAGTGTTCAGCCTGCTGCTGCTGGCTGCAACCTGAGCAAGTTGCAGAGCTCTGTGCTTGGGACCCAAGGCCCTGGTGGCGTGGGCTCATGAGGGAATCTCCTCATCTATGGGATGCACAGATCTGTGGAAAAAATCTGGTTTCCCATGCAGAGTAGCACAGTCACTCACCACCTCCCTTGGTTGGGTGTGGGAGTTCGCCTTGGTTGGGTTATTGCTCCAGCCTGCATTTCTTTGCTCTGTGTGGGTCACACCAATCACCTAGTTAGTCCCAGTGAGAGAACTTGGTTACCTCAGTTGATGGAGCAGGATTCCTGGCCATTTTTGTTCTCTGTGGGAGCTGAAGACTGGAGTCGCTTCTAATTGGCCATCTTGGCTCCTCTTATCTAAACTAGTGTTTTCTTAACTTCGTTGAAAATGTTTTTTCCTGGCTGCGCACTATGGCTTACTCCTGTAATTCCAGCACTTTGGGAGGCTGAGGCAGGTCATGACGTCAAGAGATTGAGACCATCCTAGCCAACATGGTGAAACCCCATCTCTACTAAAAATACAAAAAATTAGCTGGGTGTGGCAGCACACGCCTGTAGTCCCAGCTACTTGGGAGGCTGAGGCAGGAGAATTGCCTGAACCCAGGAGGTAGAGGTTGCAGTGAACGGAGATTACACTGCTACACTCCAGGCTGGCAACAGAGGAAGATTCCGTCTCAAAAAGAAAAAAATAAAAGAAAAAAAAATGTTTTTTCTTGAAGTTGTTTCTTTCATACTATTCATGGGGGCTAATTCTTTAGTCACTTTAAACTCTGCGTTGACTCTTCAAATAAATAACTGAGCAGAATTGGTAACATCTGGCAGCACATCATGAGCCAAGAAAAACTACTTTTTTTTTTTTTTTTGAGACAGAGTCTTGTTCTGCTGCCCAGGCTGGAGTGCAGTGGTGTGATCTTGGCTCACTGCAACCTCCACCTCCCAGGTTCAAGTGATTCTCTTGCCTCATCCTCCTGAGTAGCTGGGATTACAGGTGTGTGCTACCACACCTGGCTCCTTTTTGTATTTTTAGTAGAGACGGGGTTTCACCATGTTGGTCAGGCTGGTCTCGAACTCCTGACCTTGTGATCTACCCACCTCCGCCTCCCAAAGTGCTGGGATTACAGGTGTGAGCCACCTGCGCCTAGCTGGAAAACCACTTTTTATTTTTATCTTTTGAGGTGGAGTCTCGCTTTGATACTAGGCTGGAGTGCAGTGGTGCAATCTTGGCTCACTGCCACCTCCACCTCCGCCTCTGGGTTCAAGTGATTCTTCTGCCTCAGCCTCACAAGTAGCTGGGACTATAGGTGCTTGCCACCATGCCTGGGTATTTTTTTTTTTTTTTTT
>NW_016107433.1:1495821-1499642 GCF_001604975.1 Cebus imitator
TTGAGTTGGAGTCTTGTAGGCTGTTTTTCTATAGCCTACAAACTAGCGGTTTTAAATGGTTTCAAATTTGGCCTACCATTTGGTGGTAGGCCAAATTTGGCAAATGGACTGTGTTTTGCCAACCTCCGATTCATACTGTACAAAAAAACAGTCATAAGACAACTTGGGTTGTCCAGATTACAGTATACTTGCATGGGGCCTTCTGGTGGTTAAAGGAACATACATAGAACAAGCAAATCTTGAGATGGTGAAATTTCTGAAACACCTTGAATTTGAAAATTCTAGACTTGGAAATCTGGATCTAGGACTGTTTGTCATAGCTAGATTGTAGTAGCAACTTATATCATTTCCAGAGCTTGGACACTTGGGAAAAGGATACAGCAACATTTCCACAAATTTTATGTTCAGGTCTCTGCAATACTTTAAGACATAATTCTGACATAGAATATGTTTGCTTCATCTACAGTTTATTTGGGAGAAGGGTATGGATTTCAGTATTAGTCATCCACTGAAATGGCTAGTACAGTAATTACATTTGAATAAATTGTAAAGTCTTCCATGGGTGAATTTCTGTTCTTTTTTCTTTTTCCTGAAAGGGCTGGGATTTAATTAATTTTTGCTGTTTAATCAAGTACATTGTTAAGTAAAGGAAAAAGGCAGTTTGAAAATAAGCAATATGATTAGATGAGATTGGTAAACAACAAGTTGTTCTGGATGACCTCAAGGTGCTTTTGAACTGTTTGCTTGTTTTTCCTGTCTCTTTCCTTTTCTTTGCAGCCATCTTCTCTCATTTTAGATTTTCTGCTTCGAATCTGTGGACTAGATGAGCATATAATATTATGGGATCTAAAATAGAGTAGAGGCTAGGCGCGGTGGCTCACGCCTGTAATTCCAGCACTTTGGGAGGCTGAGGTGGGTGGATCACAAGATGAGGAATTTCAAGACCAGCCTGGCCAACATGGTGAAACCCCACCTCTACTAAAAAAAGGAAAAATTAGCTGGACGTGGTGGTGGACGCCTGTAATCCCAGCTACTCGGAAGGCTGAGGCAGGAGAATTTGCTTGAACCAGGGAGGTGGAGGTTGCAGTGAGCCAAGATCACGCCACCGCATTCTAGTCTGGGCGACAAACGAAGACTCCATCTCCCTACCCCGCCCCCCCCCCAAAAAAAATAGAGTAGAGAGGATCTGAACAAGGGGACAAGGAAAATTTCTATGTGTTAAACACAAGAGCTTTTATGCTATATATTTTGAGTGTTCAGAGGCTTGTTTTGCTTGAGCTCCTTTTAAATAGGTGACATTGGCAGGGTGTGGTGGCTCACACCTGTAATCCCAGCACTTTGGGAGGCCGAGGTGAGTAGATTACAAGGTTAGGAGTTCCAGACCAGCCTGGCCAAGATGGTGAAACTCCGTCTCCACTAAAAATACAAAAAAATTAGTCGGGCATGGTGGCAGGTGCCTGTAATCCCAGCTACTTGGGAGGCTTAGGCAGGAGAATTGCTTGAACCCCAGGAGGCGGAGGTTGCAGTGAGCTGAGATTGTGCCACGGCACTCCAGCCTGGGCAACAGAGTGATACTCTGTCTCAAAAAAAAAAAAAAGAAGTGACATCGTGAGCTAAATTTAGAAAATTTTAGCTATCATCGTAACTCAACAGGTTGGCAGCATTGCCAAGAAACATGGTTCAGAAATTCCTAATTGAGGATTTTGCTGATATAACTTAGGGAGTAACAAAGATTCTCTAAGGGAAGTGATTCCAACAACTTTATCTATCTATCTTATTTATTTATTTATGATGGAGTCTCGCTCTGTTGCCAGGCTGGAGTTTAGTGCTACGATCTTGGCTCACTGCAACCTCTGACTCCTTGGTTCAAACGATTCTCCTGCCTCAGCCTCCCGAGTAGCTGTGATTACAGGTACATGCCACCTTGCCCAGCTAATTTTTGTATTTTTAGTAGAGACAGGGTTTCATCATGTTGGCTAGGATGGTCTTGATCTTTTGACCTCATTATCCACCCTCTGCCTCCCAAAGTGCTGGGATTACAGGCGTGAGCCACTGCACCCAGCTTATTTATTTATTGAGATGGGTCTTGCTATGTCACTGAGTCTGGAGAGCAATGGTGCTATCTTGGCTTATAGCGACCTCTGAATCTCAGGCTCAAACAACCCTCCTGCCTCAGCCTCTAACATAGCTGGGACTAAAGGCATGTGCTGTCATACCTGTCTCATGTTTTTTTTTCTTTGTAGAGATGGGTTTTTGCCACGTTGTCCAGGCTGGTCTCGAAGTCCTGAACTCAAGCCATTTGCCTGCCTCAGCCTCCAAAGTGCTGGGATTGCAGGTGTGAGCCACCACACCTGTCCCTAACAACTTGAACAAATGATTTATTATAGGCCTAATAAATGTCGGGGAGTTACTTGGTAGGTACTGGAGATACATCAGTTGAGGGTGTTCTCAAATATAATGTAAATCATGTCATTCCCCTTTTTAAAACTCTTACATGGTTTCCATTATTTTTTGAATAAAATCCAAACTCCTTACTATGATTCTTCTAGGTCTTGTTCTTCTAGCTCTCCCCTTTTAGTTGTTAACTCTAGCCACATTGGATGTTACAATTCCTCCAAGAAACCAAGGTGTTATTTGACTCAGACTGTTTGCTTAAGCCTGTTCTCCTGTGTCGGAATCATCACCTTCTCTCCCCTCCCCCACTGACTCCATTTATTTGCTTGCCGGTTCCTATTTATCTTTCAGGTTTAGCTTACATGCTGCCTTCTCAAAAAGGCCATCTCTGTAAAATAAGTTCCTTCTGCAAGTCTCTTTTTTTACACTTAGTAGCACTTACCATTTTTATTTTTTATCATTACTATTGTTTTTTGAGACGGCGTTTGGCTCTTGTTTCCCGGGTTGGAGTGCAATGGGGTGATCTCGGCTCACCGCAACCTCCACCTCCTGGGCTCAAGAGATTCTCCTGCCTCAGCCTCCCAAGGAGCTGGGAGTACATGTGCATGCCACGACGCCTGGCTAATTTTTTTATTTTTTGTAGAGACCAAGGTTTCATCCTGTTAGCCAGGATGGTCTCAATCTCCTGACCTCGTGATCCACCTGCCTCAGCCTCCGAAAGTGCTGGGATTACAGGCATGAGCCACCACACCTGGCCTTACCGTTTTTAATTTGTGTTTTTGTCAGTCTCTCCTGAGACTGAGACTATGCTTAATGAGGGCAGTGACCATATGTATCTTATTTATTGCTTATGTACCAACCATCCAGAACAGTTTCTATAAAATATTAATCACATTATTAATAGCTGGTGAATGAATGAGCACCTTTTTCACTTGGCTTCTTCGATGCTGCATTCTTTTGGTTCTTCTATTTCACTGATGTCTCTTCTAACCTCTTAACTCATTCTTCTTTTTCTCCCTGATCCTAAACTTTGGAGTTCCCTGTGCCTCAGTTGTGTGTTTTCTTCTCTACTTGTACTAATTTCTTAGTGATCTTTTGGTCTTATGGCTTTAAATGTCATGTGTACATTAATGACTCCCAGATTTACATGGCTTGCTTGTGCTCTTATGTACAAATATCTACTTGGCATTTCCACTTGGAAAGCTTACTGGAATATCATATTTAATATATACAAAGTAGAAGTTTTGATTTCTTATCTCTATCGTCTTTATTTCAGTAATTGCTGTTCTTTCAGAAATTTCAGAAATTAAGAAAATTTCAGAAATACTGTGTTTCTAATAATAGTTCAGGCTTTAAACCTTGGTGTCATCCTTGACTTTTTTTTTTTTTTTTTTTTTTTTTTTCAAACCCAAAAGGTCCATTAAAAT
>NW_016107433.1:1499672-1509452 GCF_001604975.1 Cebus imitator
TTTTTTTGAGACAGTTTTGCCCTTGTCCAGGCTGGGGTGCAATGGCACGATCTCAGCTCACTGCAACCTCCGCCTCCTGGGCTCAAGTGATTGTCCTGCCTCAGCCTCCTGAGTAGCTGGGATTACAGGCATGCGCCACCACGCTTGGCTAATTTTGTATTTTTAGTTGAGGCGGGTTTCACTATGTTAGTCAGGCTGGTCTCAAACTCTTGACCTCAGGTGATCCACCTGCTTTGGCTTCCCAAAGTGCTGGTATTACAGGCATGAGCCACCGTGCCCAGCCACCCTTGACTTCTTTCACATCCAGTCATCAAGTTCTGTCAGCACCACCTGAATCCAAAATCTGACTTCTTAATGCTACTTCTACTTTTATAGCCCACTACCGATTAGGTCTTGTATTTCATCATTTCTCACCTGGATGATTACAGTAGCCTCCTAAATTTATATCAGATCATACATATCAACAATGATGATACTTGTCTGTTTAGAACGCTCTAGTGGTTTCCCATCTCAAAAGGCCTTACTTGACTAGCCTGTCCCTGACCACCCCCAGCCCTCATCATTCTGTCCCTTACTCAGTTCAAGTCTCACTGGCCTTGCCTTTTCTCATACAGTACACTTCAACAGTGTTCCACTCAGGCCTTCCCACTTAACCATTATTCTCTGCCTGCATTATACCCCTGAATTTCTGTATAGTTCAGTTACATTAATATTCTTCTGCTGTATTCCCTCAAATATTAGAAAAGCCTTTCCAGACTTTCCTATTAAATTAACATCTTCACGTCCTCTATATTTTTTTACACTGTTTTATTTTCCCTTATAGCAAATATCACTACCTGACATATTTTAGTAGAATGTAAGCTTCATGAAGCAAAGACTTTATTTTGTTTACCATGGTGTTTTCAGTATCCAGAGCATACTTGCTTATATAGTAGTTGCTAAAAAAAAAAAAAAAAAAACCTTTGTTAAATGAATAAATTGAATCATGTTGTTTCCAGTATAGACAGAATAGGTATATTTGGTTTAAAAATGAACAGCACAAAGTTAGCACCCCAAAAATGGCAAAGTGAAATAAAGAAACATTTCTGAAAGACATCGTTGAACTGTAATCCCAGCACTTTGGGAGGCTGGGGCAGGTGGATCACTTGAGCCCACGAGTTCAAAATTAGCCTGGGCAACAAGATGAGACCCTGTTTCTATTAAAAAAAAAAAAAAATTAACTGGGAGTAGTGGCATGTACCTGTGGTCTGAGCTACTCGAAAGGTTGGGATGGGAGGATCGCTTGACCCAGGAGTTTGAGGCAGCAGTGAGCTATGATTGTATCACTGTGCCCCAGACTGGGTGATGACAGTGAGACCTGGTCTAAAAAAAAGAAAAAAAGAAGCCCAGTCATGGTGGCTCACACCTATAATCCCAGCACTTTGGGAGGCTGAGGCAGGTAGATCACTTGAGGTCAGGAGATTAAGACCAGTCTGGCCAGCATGGTAAAATCTGTCTCTACTAAAAATACAAAAACTCAGGAAGACAATTACTTTTACTTGTTATTTATAAAGAATGCAACTCAGGAACAGCCAAATGGAAGAGATGCATAGGGCAAGGTTTGGGAAGGGTTATGTGCATGCTTCCATGCCCTCTCTGAGCATACCACATCCTAGCACTTTATGTATTCACCAACCTAGAATCTCTTCAAAACCCCACTGTTCAAAGAGTTTTAATGGAGGTTTAATTACATAGGCAAAATTGATTAAATCATTGGCCATTGGTGGCTATCTAGGGGCCAAAATAGTCACTTCTTTAGCATAAACTCAGGTATAGTTGAAAGAGATTTTTATGAATAACAAAAGATGCTATCATTTAGGATATTCCAAGGGTTTTAGAAACTCTGTGCCAAGGACTGGGACAAAGAACAATGTATATTTTCTGTTATGCCACAATGAGTGATGGTATAGGAGTTGTTGTCTAGAAGTTTAAGTGGAATAATCATTTGTACAAATAATCATTTGGAAAAGGATGCGCATAATGAAATTGCATGATTTCACTGTTTCACATAGATTAGTGTTTGCCAGAAGCTGAAGGGGGAGTAGAGAGTGACTGCTAATGGGTATGCAATTTTTTTTGGGGTGATGAAAATATGGAATTAGATAATGGTGATGGTTGTACAACTTTGTGAATATAATAAAAACAACTATCGTTTTATTTGAGATGCTACCTTTATTAGTATATGAAATTTCTCTGTACTTGGTCTGTTTCTGAACTTTCTGTTATTCCACTGGTCAGATTTTCTATACTAGTAACACTTCTATCTGGAGGCTTCAGAGTATGTATTCATGCTTGGTAGGGCTAGTTGTCCTTATGTTCATGGCTATTCTTGCATGATTTTTATTTTCCATATGAACTTTAGTATTTGTCTAACTTCAGAAAATAGCTTGTTGGTATTCTTGCTGGGATTATATTGAATTTATAAATCAATTTAGGGAGAACTATCATCTTTATAATGTTAAGGTCTTTTTTTAAAATTGCATTTTAGGTTTTGGGGTGCATGTGAAGAACATGCAAGATTGTTGCATAGGTACACACATGGCAGTGTGATTTGCTGCCCTCCTCCCCGTCACCTATATCTGGCATTTCTCCCCATGGTATCTCTCCCCAACTCCTCACCCCCCACTGTCCCTCACCTATTTCCCCTCAACATACCCCAGTGTGTGATGCGCCCCTCCCTGTGTCCATGTGTTCTCATTGTTCAACACCCACCTATGAGTGAGAACATGCGGTGATTTTCTGTTCTTGTGTCGGTTTGCTGAGAATGATGGTTTCCAGGTTCATCCGTGTCCCTACAAAGGACACGAACTCATCATTTTTGATGGCTGCATAGTATTTCATGGTGTATATCTGCCACATTTTCCCTGTCGAGTCTATCATCGATGGGCATTTGGGTTGGTTCCAGGTCTTTGCTATTGTAAACTGTGCTGCAGTGAACATTTGTGTGCATGTGTCCTTATAGTAGAATGATTTGTACTCCTTTGGATATATACCCAGTAACGGGATTGCTGGGTCAAATGGAATTTCTATTTCTAGGTCCTTGAGGAATCGCCACACTGTCTCCCACAGTGGTTGAACTAATTTACACTCCCACCAACAGTGTAAAAGTGTTCCTATTTTTCCACATCCTCTCCAGCATCTGTTGTCTCCAGGTTTTTTAATGATCGCCATTCTAACTGGCATGAGATGGTATCTCAGTGTGGTTTTGATTTGCACTTCTCTAATGACCAGTGATGGTGAGCATTTTTTCATATGTTTGTTGGCCTCATGTATGTCTTCTTTTGTAAAGTGTCTGTTCATATTCTTCGCCCACTTTTGAATGGGCTTGCTTGTTTTTTTCTTGTAAATCTGTTATAGTTGTTTGTAAATTCTGGATATCAGCCCTTTGTCAGATGAGTAGATTGCAAAAATTTTTTTCCATTCTGTTGGTTGCTGATTCGCTCTAATGACTGTTGCTTTTGCCGTGCAGGAGCTGTGGAGTTTGATTAGGTCCCATTTGTCTATTTTGGCTTTTGTTGCCAATCCTACTTGATCATGGTGGATAAGCTTTTTGATGTGCTGTTGCAATTGGTTTGCCAGTATTTTATTGAAGATTTTTGCATCTATGTTCATCATGGATATTGGCCTAAAGTTTTCTTTTCTTGCTGAGTCTCTGCCAGGTTTGGTATCAGGATGATGTTGGTCTCGTAAAATGATTTGGGGAGGATTCCCTCTTTTTGGATTATTTGGAATAGTTTCAGAAGGAATGGTACCAGCTCCTCTTTGTATGTCGGGTAGAATTTGGCTGTGAACCCATCTGGACCTGGGCTTTTTTTGGGTGGTATGTTAAGGTCTTAAAAACAACAAATGTTCGGATTTTTGGAACTTCAATTTAAAAAAAAGAAATCAGATCTCAGGAACTTCAGTTTTAAAAAAAGAATAACCAGTATCTTTGGGTTTGTTCAAGTTGACTTTTGTGTCTCTCAATAGTGTTTTAACATTTTCCTGCTATTGGTTTTTTATGTTTCTTAGTACCATTATTTTATTTATTTATTTATTTTTCTTGAGACGGAGTTTCGCTCTTGTTACCCAGGCTGGAGTGCAATGGCGCGATCTCGGCTCACCGCAACCTCCGCCTCCTGGGTTCAGGCAATTCTCCTGCCTCAGCCTCCTGAGTAGCTGGGATTACAGGCACGAGCCACCATGCCCAGCTAATGTTTTGTATTTTTAGTAGAGACGGGGTTTCACCATGTTGACCAGGATGGTCTCGATCTCTTGACCTTGTGATCCACCCGCCTCGGCCTCCCAAAGTGCTGGGATTACAGGCTTGAGCCACCGCGCCCGGCCAGTACCATTATTTAATCTTTCTTGTTATTGTCAATGGGGTTTTCTCTCCCATTAGCTTTTCTATTTATTATATGTTTTTATGACAGCCTTAAGATATAATTCATATAATATATACTTCACTTATTTAAGATGTACAGTTCGTTGATTTTTTAGTATATTTACAGAATTGTGCAGCCATCACTGTAGTCAATTTTAGAACATTGAATATGTTCTACAGTCAATCATTAACACCCAAAGAAACTCAATACCCACTAGCAGCCACTCCCCTTCCCCCCATAAATTCTTTATTATTTTTATTGTTATTGACTTTAATGGTTTGTTGTTCTTGTTGTTGTTGATACATAAAAACTGTTTGTTTGCATCACTTTCTTCAGAGTAACAAAACCCCCTTCAGAGGGCCCTCCTGCCGGGATATCGTGCCTTTGCTCTGAGCTAGGATGCTGTCAAGTCTGTGGTGTTGGAATCCAGAGCCGTGGACTTAAGTGTTTTTTTTGTTTGTTTGTTTTTCCAGCTTTTTGTCTCAGTCACATATAGATTTTCTTCTTTGGAGCTCTCACTTCTTATTTCTCCTGATTCAGTAAGTGGAGGGGTGAGAGAGTAAGTTGTATACTTAAACAGATGTTTTAATTTATTAGGAAATATTTCAAAGTTTAAAGTATAATATAATATGCCCATCCTAAATTCTAAAAGGGAGAAGAAAAGAGAATTTACATGTATTGCATTCTTGCTAAATGTTAGTCATTGTGTTAAGTTGCTTTTCTTAAAATGGTCTCTTGCATTTTGGATGATACCTTACTCAATTCCTGCCAGTTTTATGACCAGGAAACTGAAGTTCAGTCAGGTTAAATAACTTGTCCAAATTCATACACCTATGAAATGGTAGAGCCAAGGTTTAAATCTGGATGGTTTTGTTTTGTTGTTTTGATACATGTATAAAAACTCTTTAGTGAAAATATTTACTTACTGTAGAGTATCTTAAAAGTTCCAAAATCATCTGGGCACGGTGGCTCACACCTGTAATCCCAACACTTTGGGAGGCTGAGGCAGGCAGATCACAAGGTCAGGAGATCAAGACCAACCTGGCCAACATGGTGAAACCCCATCTCTACTAAAGATACAAAAAAACTAGTTGGGTATGGTAGCATATACCTGTAGTCCCAGCTACTTGGGAGGCTGAGGCAAGAGAATTGCTTGAACCCAGGAGGTAGAGATTGTGGTGAGCCGAGATCACACCACTGCACTATAGCCTGGGCGACAGTGTGAGACTCTGTCTGGAAAAAAAAAAGTTCCAAAACGTAGGACTTACAGATATACATTAATTAAAGGTTGCTGCCTATGACAGCAATATCAGGAGCCTAAAGAAGTGTACGTTATTTTCTAGGGGTACTAATGTAATGAAAGAAATATGGTCTTCTTGAGTACTTTTGAGAAGAGGATAAAGTACTTCTGTTTGTTTTATCTATGGAGTTTTATCTTTGATCTTCCAGTCTCTTTGGAAAAAGTGAAGGTTTTCAGACAGCCCCTTGTATGAAGGCTTTGTACTTGTGCCTTTTTGGAAATGAATAATCAGTCCTTCCTAAAATTGTTTTCTTTTTTAAAAAATTTAATCTAATTTTTGGTTTGTTTGTTTGCTTATTTTTTCCTTCCTAAAATTGAAGTTGCAAAATACTGTTACTGCTGCAAACGTTCTCAGTAGATAATCTGGCAAGGTTTGTTTAGTGTTAAATATTCCTGCAAAGGGATGAATTGTAAAAGTTCTGTCCTTATGAGGATTATTTTAATGATTGATCATAAATTAAAAGCCCTCATGTGTTATTTTCTAGTGATGTAAAGGGTCTAGTGGTTTCATGTGGGTGTTGTAACCTAGTCTGCTATCAGTTAAGATAGTTCTTGATGGTATGAATGTCAAGAAAAGAGTTTTCACTGTTAATCATAAAAAATTCCTTAAAGAAAAGAGAAATCTCAAATTTTACTGCAAGGAAAACGAGGCCTTGAGAGGGTGAGTGATGTGATAAAGAGCTCATAATTAATGGCAGAGGTATACTAGATTCTAGGTCTCCTGTTTCTATAATCCTTTTTGCTAGTAAACCTAGTATGTATAGATATAACTAAAATAGACTTTCAAGGACTGATTTTTCCTTTACTCCATTTTAACCTGCAAATCCCAAATGAAACCCAATTTATATGATTATATCATTTTGTTATTCTATGAATATTTTTTAGAATTATGGATGTGATTTTTATTTTTGTTTTTAATAAACACATTTATTGGGCTAGGCACAGAGGCTCTCACACCTATAATCCCAGCACTTTGGGAGGCTAAGTTGGGGGTATAACTTGAGCCTAGCCTGGGCAACAAAGCAAGGCCCTGTCTCTACCAAAAATGACAATAAAAAGTAACCAAGAGTGTGGCATGCACCTGTGTTCCAGCTACTCTGGAGGCCAAAGAGAAGATTGCTTGAGCCTGGGAGGTTGAGGCTGCAGTGAGCTGTGATCACATAATTACACTCCAGTCTAGGTGACAGAGTGAGACCCTGTCTCAAAAAAAAAAAAAAAAAAAAAGCTTTTCAGAGTATAATGTTTCCTGATTATCTTTTTAGCAAATGTAGAACTAAAAAGGAAAAATTACATATATAGTTCTATATGTAATAATTATACATATCTGCAGAAATAATCAGATGCATCAAAAAAAACACACACATGCCACCTGTTTTGTGGAGCTAATGACGTACATTTTATAACCCACTTTTCTCTCAAGATTGTTGTTAACTTTCTTATTAGTAATTTATACATCTGAGTTTTCTAATTTCTTGTTTTGTTGGTTTTTTTTTTTTTTTTTTTTTGGCCTTTCTCATAGATCTTGAGCCAGATGATTGTGCATCCATTTACATCTTTAATGTAGATCCACCTCCATCTACTCTAAACACACCACTTTGCTTACCACATCATGGATTACCATCTCACTCTTCTGTTTTGTCACCATCGTTTCAGCTCCAAAGTCACAAAAACTATGAAGGAACTTGTGAGATTCCAGAATCTAAATATATCCCATTAAGTGGCCCAAAACCCTTTGAGTGCCCAAGTATTCAAATTACATCTATTTCCCCTAACTGTCATCAAGAAATAGATGCACATGAAGATGACCTACAGATAAATGACCCAGAAAGGGAATTTTTAGAAAGGCCTTCTAGAGATCATCTCTATCTTCCTCTTGAGCCATCCTACCGGGAGTCTTCTCTTAGTCCTAGTCCTGCCAGCAGTATCTCTTCTAGGAGCTGGTTCTCTGATGCATCTTCTTGTGAATCACTTTCACATATTTATGATGATGTTGACTCAGAGTTGAATGAAGCTGCAGCCCGGTTTACCCTTGGATCCCCTCTTACTTCTCCTGGTGGCTCTCCAGGGGGCTGTCCTGGAGAAGAAACTTGGCATCAACAGTATGGACTTGGACACTCATTATCACCTAGGCAATCTCCTTGCCACTCTCCTAGATCCAGTATCACTGATGAGAATTGGCTGAGCCCCAGGCCAGCCTCAGGACCCTCATCGAGGCCCACTTCCCCCTGTGGGAAACGGAGGCACTCCAGTGCTGAAGTTTGTTATGGTGGGTCCCTTTCACCCCATCACTCACCTGTTCCTTCTCCTGGTCACTCCCCCAGGGGAAGTGTGACAGAAGATACCTGGCTCAATGCTTCTGTCCATGGTGGGTCAGGCCTTGGCCCTGCAGTTTTTCCATTTCAGTACTGTATAGAGACTGACATCCCTCTGAAAACAAGGAAGACTTCTGAAGATCAAGCTGCCATACTACCAGGAAAATTAGAGCTCTGTTCAGATGACCAAGGGAGTTTATCACCATCCCGGGAGACTTCAGTAGATGATGGCCTTGGATCTCAGTATCCTTTAAAGAAAGATTCATCTGGTGATCAGTTTCTTTCAGTTCCTTCACCCTTTACCTGGAGCAAACCAAAGCCTGGCCACACCCCTATATTTCGGTGAGTTGATGGAAATGACTATTGGTCATTTTTCATGTTTATGGGTCATTGGTGGCATATCAATATATATGACATTATAAATATGTAATGGTTTGACCATTTCTCCTCTTACTATTCAAAATTTCTACCAAATAATGTTAATTTTTATTTGCATCTTAAAAGTATTTTTAGATAGGTTAAATATAATTTTAAAAGTGTATAGCTAATGAATTGATGATAATAAATTACATTTAAAAATCCTGGCTGGATTTGGAGGCTTATCCTTTGTAGTCCCAGCACTTGGGAGGCTGAGGCAGGTGGATTGCTTGAGCCCAGGAGTTTGAGTCCACCCTTAGCAACATAGCAAGACTGTCTCTACAAAAAAAAAAAAAAAAATGACCAGACATATTGGTGTGTGCCTGTAGTCCTAGCTGCTTGGGAGGCTGAGGTGGAGGATTGCTTGAGCATAGGACTTCAAGGATGCAGTGAACCATGATCATGCCATTGTACTCCATCCTGTCTCTACCAAAAAAGAAAAAACTTTATTGCAAAAGTTGTATTATAATGTGAATTTAATAACTAAGAAAGCTATTTGGGAGCCAGGCGTAGTGTCTCATGCCTGTAATCTGAGCACTTTGGGAGGCCCTGCCAGGTGAATCACTCGAACTCAGGAGTTTGAGACCAGCCTGGGTGACATGGCAAAACCCTGTCTCTACAAACAATATAAAAATTAACCAGGGGTAGTGGCACACACCTATATAGTCCCAGGTACTAGGGAGGCTGAGGCAGGAGCATCCCTTGAGATAGGAGATGGAGGCTGCAGTGAGCCAAGATCGTGCCACTGCACTCTAGCCTGGGTGAAAGTGAGACCCTGTCTGCGTGAAACTCCATCTCAGAAAAAAAAAAAAAAAAAAAGTAAAAGATCAACCTATTAATTACATTTACAGAATCAATCTAGTCTTAATTGATTAGAAAAGACAAATTTCATGTATTGAATTCCCACATAGAGTTGTGCCTGTTAGGATTTTTGTTTTGTTTTTCAAGACAGTGTCTTGCTCTGTTGCCCAGGCTGGAGTACAGTGGTGCAATCATAGCTCACTGTAGGCTCAACCTCCCAGACTCAAGCAGTCTTTATACCTCAGGCTCCTGAGTATCTGGGACTATAGATGTGCACCACCACACTGAATTATTTAAATTTTTTTTTTTTTTTTTTTGTAGAGAAAGGGTCTTGCTTTGTTGCTGAGGCTGATCTTAAACTCGGGGCCTCAAGCGATCCTCCTTCTCAGCTCGCAAAGTGCCAGGATTACAGGCAGGAGCCACTGTGCCTAGCCAGCGGTCAGTCCTTCCCTCCTTCCTGCCTTCCTGCCTTCCTGCCTTCCTGCCTTCCTGCCTTCCTGCCTTCCTGCCTTCCTGCCTTCCTGCCTTCCTGCCTTCCTGCCTTCCT
>NW_016107433.1:1510922-1514650 GCF_001604975.1 Cebus imitator
TTTACAGGGTCTTGCTCTGTTGGCCAGGCTGGGGTGCAGTGGCACGATCTTGGCTCATTGCAACCTCCATCTTGCAGGCTTAAACAATTCTCCTGCCTCAGCCTCCCGAGTAGCTGGGATTTATAGGCGTGTGCCACCAAACCGGCTAATTTTTGTATTTATAGTAGAGACGGGGGTTTCACCATGCTGGCCAGGCTGGTCTCAAACTCCTGACCTTAGGTAATTTGTCAGTCTTGGCCTCCCAAAGTGCTGGGATTACAAGTGTGAGCCACTGCGCCTGGCGTTTATTTTTATTTTCTACAGTTTATTTATCTTTAAGCACATACCACCTTTGGGAAATAAAATAGATTTTATCCTAAAGATGAAATAATTACTTATTAAGAACTTACCATAACCAGAATTATAACTTACTAAATGAAGTTTTATTTTGTAATACATTGTTTCAAAGATCACAGAAAGAAATGTTGGTGCTGGTAAAGAAGCCATTTGAATCATTGCTTGGCAATAATAGCTTGGTGACCTGCATCTTTGTGTGTTTTGTTTGTAGCACATCTTCATTACCTCCGCTAGACTGGCCTTTACCAACTCATTTTGGACAATGTGAACTGAAAATAGAAGTACAGCCTAAAACTCATCATCGAGCCCATTATGAAACAGAAGGTAGTCGAGGGGCAGTAAAAGCATCCACTGGGGGACATCCTGTCGTGAAGGTATGAGACTTTGGGGCTTGTGTTGCAGATACCGTACAGCTAGTGATGATAAGACAAGTCTATTCAGTTAGGTACTAGAGAGCACAAGGAACAAAAACTCAAAACTAGAGAGCCTCTGTTGTTTTGGGGGCTGTTTGATATGATTACACTTCCGCACTAAGTTATATTTGCTGGGCTAAAAGATGTTCTTTCCTGGACTGCTGATTTTCCTTCGGGGGAGACTCAGGAAAGATTACAGTGGCCAAATAGCTGTTTTTCTGACTTAAAAAAATATGGCCGTATTATGTTTATGAATAAAATATATGCCTATTTAAAATTTAATATAGAAAAATGAAAGAATAAAGCAACAAATTACCCAAAATCTAACCGTCTCAGAAATAGGCAGTGTTAACATTTGATTAACAGTTCAGATAATTCTCCGTGTGTATATTTAGCAGAAGACTGGATTAATAGCTAGAAGAATGAATGGATTTTTTTTTTTAAGGAAAGATTTTTTTTTTCTTTTTTTCTCCTTTATCTTCAAGAATTTTTTTTTTTTTTTTTAGACAGAGTTTTACTCTTGTTTGTCTAGGCTGGAGTTCAGTGTGGTGGATATGGGCTCTCACCACAACCTCTGCCTTCCAGGTTCAAGTGATTCTCCTACCTCAGCCTCCTGAGTAGCTGGGATTACAGGCATGTGTTACCATGCCTGGCTAATTTTTTGTATTTTTAGAGATGAGATTTCTTCATGTTGGTCAGGCTGGCCTCTTCCCAGCCTCAGGTGATCTTCCTGATGTGGCCTCCCAAAGTGCTGGAATTAGAGGCATGAGCCACTGCGCCCGGCCAAGGAAAGAATTTTTTAAGGAAAGAGATTATGCCGGTAGTGCCAGCAATTTGTGAGGCTTGTGGATTGCTTGAGACCAGCCTGGACAACATAGTGAGACCCAGTCTCTTAAAAACATACAAAAATTAATTGAGCATGGTGGTGTGTGCCTATAGTCCCAGCTATTCTGGAGACTCAGATGGGACTATCATTTGAGCATGGGAGGTTGAGGCTGTCTGTAGTGAGCCATGATCATGCCATTGCACTCCAGCCTGGGCAACAGACCAAGCCCTTGTCTCAAGAAAAAAAAAAAAAAAAAAAAGTCCTAAAAGAAAAGAGATTAAATACATTATTGAGAGATTGAAGTCATTGTTTCAGATTTAAATGGCATGGATCGACTTCTACTCTGAAAAGTAAGGTAATTGTCTCTCTTAAACTTCTTCCCCCTTTTCTACTCTACCTCCTGAATTTTCTTGCTTATACTATTTTTCCTTTCAAATTTACATCCTCCCTAACTTCTCCCCCAATTATTTAGCCTTAGTTCTATTTCTGGTTAGAGTTAATGCTCACTACTACTTTTTTATTTATTTCATTATTAAATTTTTTTGTTTTTATGTGAGGACGGCTTTGGATTCTATGTTCCATGGGTTCTTTCATGTTTGAAAATGTGTTTGTTGTCTTTATATACTCAAATATAGAAATGACTGTAGATAACAATCTCTTAGAACTGTATAGACATTTTTCCCTCTTGTGTTAATGGTATTTATTGAATACTGTACTGGAAAAACTAATTACGCAGAAGTGATGTTTAACAAATCAAATTTATGAACTATCATCTCTTTTATGAGCTATGCTTTATGATTATTATCTGAGCATGTTTTATAGTTCTTTACAAATAAAGATTTACATTTTAGATGGTTTTTTAATTGATTTGTATTAAGAAATGCCAGGAAAACAAAACATAAGAGTGTTGCCATTTTGTTCATAAGAGTCATATTTTGTTGTTAAATGAGTTTATTTCATTTTGATAAAGGAAGCAGATTTGTTGCTTAGTTTTCTGTATCTTTTAGTTTTCATAGCAATAAACAAATTATTTACAAGTGTATAAATGAACAAGTCTTTTGGGAGGGTACATGATTTGTTTCAACAGTTTTCCTTTAATGAAAAAAATGATGCATGTGCTGTGGTCAAAAGAAAAAACAACGTTAAAAAACAGAATTTTTAAAAAGAATTTTAATTAAACAACAACAACAACAACAACTGAGCCAGGAACAATGGTGTGGGCTTATAGTCCCAGCTACTGGGGAGGCTGATGCTTAAGGATCGCTTGAGGAGTTCAGGGCTGTAGTGTATGATGATTGTGCCTGTAAATAGCCACTGTACTCCAGCCTGGGCAGCTTGTCTCTTTAAAAAACAAAAGCAGAACTGGTGCTGTGGCTCACGCCTGTAATCCAGTTGACTTGGCTAGCTGGGATGCTGAGGTGAGAGGATCGATTGAGGCCAGGAGTTTGAGACCACACTGGCCAACAAATAAAATTAGCTGGGCATTGTGGCACACACTTGTAGTCCCAGCTACTCCAGAGGCTGAGGCAGTAGGATTGCTGGAGCCGGGAGTTTGAGGCTGCTGTGAGCTGTGATTGTGCCACTGCATTCCAGTCTGGGCAGCAGAGAGCGACACCGTTTCTACAAAACATTTGAAAAATAGCCAAGTGCGGTAGCATGCGCTTGTAGTCCCACCTCTTTCAGAGACTGGGGTGGAAGGATCATTTGAGCCCAGGAATTTGAGGCTGCAGTGAGCTGTGATCACATCAGTGCACTCCAGACTGGGTGACAGAGCAAGGCACTTTTCAAAAACAAAGAGAAAACAGCTGAGTCTCTGCTTAAGGGAAGACTAAAACTTCTGGTACCAGCAGTTTTTGTTTTCTTTTTGTTAAATGGCTTTTTGTTTTCTAACTTACTGCTTGAAGAATTATTTCATTATACTTGAAATGACTGACTTAACCAGAGTATGTCTGGATGTTGATATTCTTTATCAGTCTTTGCCAGTACTTTTGATGCTCCCTTTCTGAGATTCTTGCTTCATGCCAGAAAAATGTGTATGTTTTCTTTTCCATTTATTTTGTTGTTTACTTAAGTGACTATAATTGTTATTCAAATGTTGGCTTACCTTAGGTCTTGCTATGTAGCCCAGGCAGTTCTTGAACCCTTGGTCTCAA
>NW_016107433.1:1515035-1517122 GCF_001604975.1 Cebus imitator
TTAGTAGAGACGGGGTTTCACCATGTTGACCAGGATGGTCTCGATCTCTTGACCTTGTGATCCACCCGCCTCAGCCTCCCAAAGTGCTGGGATTACAGGCTTGAGCCACCGCGCCCGGCCCCCGACTTCTTTTTTTAAGAGATAGGGTCTTGCTCTGTTACTTAGGCTGGTGTTCAGTGGCATGATCATACCTAACTGCAGCTTCAAACTCCTGGGCTCAGGCTATCCTCCTGCCTTAGCCTTCCGAGTAGCTGAGACTGCAGGTGTATGCCACTGCATCTGGATAATTTTCAAATTTTCTTGTGGAGACAGAGTCTTGATTTGTTGTCCAAGCTGGTCTTGAAACTCCTGGCTTCAAGTAATCCTCCTGACTTGTCCTCCCAAAGTGTGAGTTGCCAGGCCTGGCTGATTTCTCTTTTCTTGTGGTGGAATAGTATTACATTGTGTATATATATCACATTTTAGAAATCCATTCACTTATTGATGAACACTTAATTTGGTTCCATATCTGACTGTTGTGAATAATGCTGCAAGAAATGTAGGAGTATAAATATCTTTTTAATCTACTGATTTCATTTCTTTTGTATATATACCCATTGCTGGATCATATAGTAGTTCTATTTTTAATTTTTTGAGTAAGCTTCATACTGTTTTCTATAATGGCTATACTCATTTACATTACCATAACAGTGTACCAGTATTATAATTTTCTCCCCATTCCCGCCAGAATTTTCCTTTTTTTGCGTTTGATAAATAGCCATTCTAACTGGATTGAAATTATATCTCATTGTGGTTTTGATTTGTATTTCCCTGATGATTAGTGATGTTGAGCATTTTTTCATATACCTGTTTGCCGTTTATATGTATTCTTTTGAGAAGTGCCTTTTCAGATCCTTTGTCCACTTTTAAATTCAATTATTTGGGGTTCTTTGGCTGTTGAGTTGAGTACCTTGTACATTCTTACTATTAGACCTTTGTTGATGAATAGTTTGCAGTTATTTTCTCCCATTCTACAGGTTGTCTCCTCATTCTGTTGATTATTTCCTTTGCTGTACAGTAGCTTTTTAGTTGATAGAGTTCTATTTCTCTATTTTTGTTGGCTGTGATTTTGTAGCATTACTCATAAAATCTTTGCTTAGATTAATGTTATGGAGCTTTTCCCTTACGTTTTCTTCTAGTAGTTTTATGGTTTTGGATCTTAAATTTAAGTCTTTAATCCATTTTGAGTTGATTTTTTTTGTATATGATGAGAGATGGGTGTCTAATTTCATTCTTCGGGATGTGGATATCCATGTTCCCAGCATATTTATCAAAGAGGGTATCCTTTCCCCAGTGTATGTTCTTATTAGCACCTTTGTCAAAAATGAGTTAGCTGTAACTACATGAATTTATTTCTGTGCTCTCTATTCTGTCCCATGAATCTGTGTGTCTGTTTTTATATCAATACTGTGTTGTTCTGGTTACTGTCATTTTGTAATATATTTTGAAGACAAATAGTATAATGCCTCCAGTTTTTTTTTTTTTTTTTTTTGTTTTTTGTTAAGCTTTGGCTCTTAGGGGTCTTTGGTGGTTCAATTCAAATTTTAGTATTTTTTTTTTTATTTCTGTGAAAAATGTCATTGGCATTTTGATAGAGATTGCATTGAATCTATAGATTGTCTTTGGTAGTATTTATCGATACATTCTTATACAACAACAAAACTTTTTCATTTGTTTTTGTTTTTTGAGACAGAGTCTCATCTGTTACCCTGGCTGAAGTGCAGTGGTCTGATCTTGGCTCACTACAACCTCTGCCTCTTGGGTTCAAGTCATTCTCCTGCCTCAGCCTCCTGAGTATCTAGGACTGCAGGCACACAGCACCACACATGGCTAATTTTTTGTATTTTAGTAGACAGGGTTTTACCATGTTTTCTAGGCCGGTCTCAAACTCCTGACCTCGAGTGATCCACCCACCTTGGCCTTCCAAAATGCTGGGATTACAGGCGTGAGCCACCCTGTAATCCCAGCATTAAACTTTTAAAAGCCAAAACAAATTTTTAAAAGAAGCAAGATAGCACATACTGAGCACAATCAAGGTACCTTCTTTT
>NW_016107433.1:1517240-1520171 GCF_001604975.1 Cebus imitator
ACAGGGTCTTCCTGTGTTGCCCAGTTTGGTCTTGAACTCCTGGGGTCAGGCAGTCCTCTTGTCTTAGTCTCCCTACGTGCTGGGATTACAAGTGTGAGCCACCCCCCCCAACCTAAACATACCATGTTTACGTGTGAGGCTCAGACCAGTCTGGAATAACTGATGCCTTTTTCTCTCTTTCTGATAATTAAAAATCCTCAGAATAGTGGAGAAATCTACCACCTCTGTTATTGGGAAAAAATGTGGTCTCAGAAGTGGGCATATACTGTGTAGTGTTCCATACATTGCACAACTCTGCAAATATGATGGAGCATATAGAATCAGATGTCAGTTCCATTTTCTCTTTTAAATGACCTGCTCTCATGTGGACTGCTTATTTTTTCCTTGATGTTAGAAAAATAACTTTTAGATAGACAGTAAAATGAAGTAGTATCACAATCTTCCCCCAATTACTAACAAAATAAACAAAATGTATGTGTGTACGATGTGAGGAAACAGCCAAAAATCTGGTAACACCCAAACAAGCAAAGAAGAACACAATAAACTTCAAAGAGTAGTAGTAGAGGATGGAGGGTGGGATAGGCCGAGGAATGTGAAGTAGAAGAGATTCTGGTATAATATATAGCAGAGCTGCTAATCCACACATACTTTTATCCTTCAGGAAGAGTAATAAGTCAAGGAAAAACCCTCAAGAATAAAAGAATAAAAGATCCTTTACACTGCTAGTGGGAATGTAAATTAGTATAGCCATGATGGAAAACAGTCTAAAGGTTGCTCAAAAATTTGAAAAAAGAACTACCATGTGATCCAGCAATTCTGCTGTTGGGAATTCCTCTGCAGGGAAGGAAATCAGTATATTGAAGAGATCGACTGGGCGCCGTGGCTTATGCCCGTAATTCCAGCACTTTGGGAGGCCAAGGCGGGTAGATCACAAGGTCAGGAGTTCAAGAGCAACCTGGCCAACATGATGAAACCCCATCTCTACTAAAAATGCAAAAATTAGCTGGGCGTGGTGGCAAGCATCTGTAATCCCAGCTTCTTGGGAGGCTAAGGCAGAGAATTGCTTGAACCCGGGAAGTGGAGGTTGCAGCGAGCCGAGATCGTGCCACTGCACTCCAGCCTGGGCGACAGAACAAGACTCTGTCTCAAAAAAAAAAAAGAGAGAAATGAAGAGATCACAGTAGCCAAGATATGGAATCAACCTAAATGTCCATCAACTGATGAATGAATAAAGAAAATGTGACATATATACACATCCAATACTATTCAGGTATAGAAAAGAATGAAATCCTGTCATTTGTGGCAACATGGATGAACCTGGAAGACATTATAATAAATGAAATAAGTCAGGCACAGAAAGGTAAATAACACATGTTCTCACTTATACGAAGGGGCTAAAAAATTTGAGCTCACAGAAACAGAATTTTGGTTATCAGAGGCTGAGAAAGGGTTGCTGGAGGTAAGGATGGGGAAAAGTTGGTCAATGGATACAAAATTATAGCTAGAGAGGAAGAATAAGTCTTGTGTAGCACTGTAGGGTGAATATAGTTAACAAAAATTTATTGTGGCGGGGCACAGTGGAAGGCCGAGGCAGGTGGATCACTTGAGTCCAGGAGTTCGAGACCAGCCTGGCCAACATGGCAGAACCCTGTCTCTACTAAAAATAAAAAAATTAGCTGGGCATGATGGCATGTGCCTGTAATCTCAGCTACTCGGGGGGATGAGGCAGGAGAATTTCTTTATAAGTTGTGAACTTTTAAAAAATCTTTTGTCTTTTGTAATAGCACTTAGCTTAAAATACGGACATACTGTATGGCTCTACAAAGGTATTTTATTTCTTTATATTCTTATTCCATAAGCTTTTTTCTATGTTCAAAAATTTTTAATTTTTTTTACTTTTAAAACTTTTTTGTTAAAAATGCTGACACAAACACACATTAGCCTAGGCCTTCATAGGGTCAGGAACATCAAGATGTCACTAGGCAATAGGAATTTTTCAGCTCGATTGTTACCTATGAGACCACTATTTTTTTTTTCCTTTTCTCTTTTTTTTTTTGTACTGTTCTGCACTTATTGGTGTAAGATATTTGGGACCACTATTATATATGGTCTGTCACTGTGCGTAGCTCATGACTGTACATTTTACAGGTCACCTGAGGGTATGTATATTATAATTGGCAGAGAGATCTTAAGCCCAGGTCTTTTGACTCTGCTGTTTCTCTTTCCGTTGTAGAATGTTTCTTCTTACACTGTAGTTATCTCATAATTTCTTAGTATGTTTCCTTTTTTAAAGCACTTTCATGTTATTTAATTCTCCAGATAAACTCTTTTAGAAAGCCTGGTCTTTGACTAAAAGTCAGATGCTCTTTCTACTACCTTTATAGCCCCTGTTAAAAATTTTTTTTTTTTCCTTTGAGACGGAGCCTCGCTCTGTTGCCCAGGCTAACGTACAGTAATGCAATCTTAGTCGACTGCAACCCCGCCTCCTGTGTTTAAGTGATTCTCCTGCCTCAACCTCCCAAGTAGCTGGGATTATAGGTACCTGCCAACACATCCAGCTAATTTTTATATTTTTAGTAGAGATGGGGTTTCATCGTGTTGGCCAGGCTAGTCTCGAACTCCTGACCTCAAGTGATGCACCACCACCACCCCCCCCCCCGCTTAGATTCCCAAATTGCTGGGAATTTATAAGTGTAAGCCACCGTGCCTGGCCCCTGATAAAACTCTTAATGCTTGTTTACTATTATTACAGTTCAAGCTCTCCTTCCTTGGATTAATCATGGTAGCCTAACTACTATAACTAATTTAATCCCCAAAACTCTGTGGCTTAAGACCCCACCCTGCAAAAAAAAAGTTTGTTTTGCATTTTCTTTCAAATTGTTATTCAGGAATCCAAGATATGTTCATCTTTTGATGCTGTCTTTGATGCAC
>NW_016107433.1:1520191-1525214 GCF_001604975.1 Cebus imitator
CTACTGTCCCTGGGAAAGAAGAAGGTATAAGGAAAGCACTCAAGATACTTAACTACGCTAACCTGGAAATTACTATCAATTATCACCACTTACGATTTTTGGCCAGAACTAGTCACATGGCCCTACTTAAATGCAGAAGTACCAGGAAAAGTAGCCCCAGGAGGTGGGAGGGCGAGCAGCCTTTCCTCAGGAAAACTCTGTATTATCTAGTATAATGTAGAACTCTATACTTAAATCTTTGGTGGTTAGCTTGCCTTCTTTGCCACATGCTCCACACAGGAATAAATCATGGCTAAGTCACTAATATGGGCTCTAGACCCAGACTGTTTAGGTTGAATCCTGGGTTTTACTGTATTCTTGGCCGAGTAAGTTAACCTTTCTTTCTAGACCTTTTATTTAATTGTTCATTGCTTAATGAATTCATCGATCTATCCATTTACTCATTCAATATGTATTTTTTGATTGCTCATTTTTGATTGCTTACTACATTATAGACAGTATCGTAGGTGCTAGGGATGCAGAGATGAACAAGACAGACAAAACCCCTGCCCTTAAGGGCCTTTCTTACTTGATAGTGATAGAGACAATGAGTAAATAAAATAATAAAACATTAGAATATAATAAGTGCTATATTGGAAATTAGTATGTGATGCAATAGAGGTTAATCATGAAGAGAACTTTACCTTGGGATTTTTTTCTCTATAAAATGAGGATGATATAATATCATCTACCTCAGAGCTGTTGTGAGGAGTAAATGAAACATTGTAAGGAACATGGGGTGGTACCTTGCACATTGTAAATGCTCAGTAAAAGTTAGCTAGTATTATTACTTAGGTTTCTTTGAACAGTTTGACCAACACTTCAACCCTGATGAAGAGTATGTGGCAGAGTAAGATACCTACACTGGCATCCTAGAATTCAGCTAGGTTTGTTACTGGTATTTTAAGGAGTTGTGAATTAATGGGCTACTGATATGTGAAAATGGAACTGAGAAGGGTACTTAAACATCAGTTATAATGATATTCCTGTTATTCTGCAAAGGACAATTTCAAGAGAGCTAAGAAATTTCTGAAATAGATATTTTCTGAAATTATGAAGGAATCCAAGCTGTGGTGCTATTGGAAAATACCACCTACCTTGTAGCCAACTGACAAGTTAACTGTTTCTTTTCTTCAAAATAAGTTATTTTTTGATTCATTAATATGGTCACTAAATACTTAATACATTCAAAGCAGTTTGCTAGTGTAGCTGGGAATCCACTGAGGGAAATCAGATATGTTGCCTACTCCCATGAATTTTATTGTCCATTGAGACTTGCAAATAAGATAGTACCAGTAAAGTATGATAAAGGTTTAGTGGAAGAAATTCAGATCTTTATGAGAGCAAATAGACACCTGAAATTTGACGGAGTTGAATCAGGTACTTATTTTTTATTTCCTCAAGAAAGGGACTTTTATTTTTAAATTATTATTATTATTATTATTTTGAGCCAGAATCTCACTGTGTCATTCAGACTGGAGTACAGTGATGCAGTCTTGGCTCACTGCAACCTCTGCCTCCTCAGAAGTTGGGACTTGGATTCTTAGCCTCCTCAGAGGTTGGGACTTCAAGGTGCATGCCACCATGCCTGACTAGCTTTTTTGTATTTTTAGTAGAGACGGGGTTTTACTCTGTTGGCCCAGCTGGCCCAGCTGGTCTCGGAGCTCCTGGCCTCAGGCGATCTGCCCACCTTGGCCTTCCAAGGTGCTGGGATTACTGGCATGAGCCACTGCACCTGGCCAGAAAAGGGACTTCTTATTTGAAGATAGCCTCTAGCTAATTAATAAGCAGACATTCTAGGGAAAATGTAGATACTAAGGAGGGAAAAGTATTAAGTAGAGGAAAGGGTTTAGAGCTGCACTGTCCGAAAGTGGAATCCAGAAGCCACTAGCTACACGTAACTATGTCAATTTAAATTAACTAAAATTAAAAATTTAGTTCAATTGCATTGACAACATTCCAAGGCTTAGTAGCCACATGTGAATACTGTTTCATTTTCTTTTCAACAGAGAATGCCAGAGCAGCTGGATATCCATAGGCAAGAAAATAAGCCTTGACCTAAACCTTATATCTTATAAAAATTACTACAAAATGGATCATGGGTTTTTTAAAAAAAATTCAGATATAGAGTATTTTACCTAAAAGCTTATTGAAATTAAAAAAAAAAAAATGTATTTTCATCACTGCAGAAAGTTCTCTTGGACAGTGCTGGTTTAGAAGTCCATAAGACAGAGAGACTGGAGTATATTAATGAATTATTTATGCATTTTATTTCAGTAGCTTTTGGGGTACAAGTGTTTTTTTGTTACATGGATGAATTGTGTAGTGGTGAAGTCTGAGATTTCAGTGCACTGCTCATCTAAGTAGTGTATGTTGTACCCAATATGTAGTTTTCTGTCCCTCACCCCCTTTTATCCTCCCCTCTTCTGAGTCTATAATTTCCATTATACCACTCTTTATGCCTTTGTATACCCATAGCCTAGCTCCCACTTAAAAGTGAAAGCATATTGAATCTCCAATGCTATTTGGTTTTCTATTCCTGAGTTACTTCACTTTGAATAACGGCCTTCAGCACCATCCAAGTTGCTGCAAAAGACATTATTTCATTCTTTTTATGGCTGAGTAGTATTCCATGTTGTAGATATACACATTTTCTTCATCTACTCAGTGATTGATGGGCGTTTAGGGTTCGTTCCATGTCTTTGCAGTTGTGAATTTTGCTGTGGTAAATGTATATGTGCAGGAGTCTTTTTGATATAATGACTTCTTTTCCTTTGGATGGATACCCAGTAGCGGGATTGCCAGATTGAATGATAGATCTACTTTTAGTTCTTTGAGAAATCTCTATACTATTTTCTAAAATAGTTGTATTAATTTGCATTCTTTTTTTTTTTTTTTTTTGAGACGGAGTTTCGCTCTTGTTACCCAGACTGGAGTGCAATGGCGCGATCTCGGCTCACCGCAACCTCCGCCTCCTGGGTTCAGGCAATTCTCCTGCCTCAGCCTCCTGAGCAGCTGGGACTACAGGCATTTGCCACCACACCCAGCTAATTTTTTTTTTTTTTTTTTTTTGTATTTTTAGTAGAGATGGGGTTTCACCATGTTGACCAGGTTGCTCTTGATCTCCTGACCTCATGATCTGTCCACCTCGGCATCCCAAAGTGCTGGGATTACAGGTGTGAGCCACTGCACCTGGCCTTGCCTACTTTTGATGGGATTATTTGTTTTTTTCTTGCTGATAGTTTGAGTTCCTTGTAGATTCTGGATATTAGTCCTTTGTTGAATATATAGTTTGCAAATATTTTCTCCCATTCTATGGGCTGTTTGTTTACTGCAATGATTATTTCTTTTGCAGAGCAGAAGCCTTTTGGTTTAATTAGTTCCCATTTATTTATTTTTGGTTTTGTTGCATTTGCTTTTGGGGTCTTAATCATTAATTATTTGCCTAGGGTAATGTCCAGAAGTTTTTCCTAGTTGTTCCTCTAGAATTTTTATGGTTTCAGGTCTTAGATTTAAGTCTTTAATCCATCTTAAGTTGATTTTTATATATGGTGAGAGGTAGGAATCCAGTTTCATTCTTCTACATGTGGCTGTCCTGTTTTCCCAGAAACCGTTTATTGAATAGGAAATCCTTTTTTCAATTTATATTTTTGTATGCTTTGTCAAAGATCAGTTGGTTTTAAGTAGTTGGCTTTGTTCCTAAGTTCTCTATTCTGTTCTGTTAATCTACATATCTGCTTTTATACCAGTACTATGCTGTTTTGGTTACTATAGCATTGCAGTATAATTTGAAGTCAGGTAATGTGATACTGCCGGATTTGTTCTTTTTGCTTAGGATTGCTTTGGCTATGCAGACCCATATTTGGTTCCATGCAAAGTTTAGGATTTTTTTTTTCTAATTCTGTGAAAGATGATGCTGGTATTTTTGGTAGGAATTGTGGTGAATCTGTAGATTGCCTTGGGTAGTGTGGTCATTTTCCCGATATTGAGTCTTCCAGTCTGTGAGCATGGGATGTGTTTCCATTTGTTTGTGTCACCTGTGATTTTTTTCAGCAGTGTTTTGTAGCTGTTCTTGTAGAGATCTTTGTATAAGTATACTCCTGGGTATTTTATTATTTTTGTTGTAGCTATTGTAAAAGGGATTGAGTTCTTGATTTGATTGTTTGTTTGTTGTTGTTGGTATATAGCAATGCTACCAATTTGTGTACATTGTTTTTGTAACCCGAGGCTACTGAATTCATTTATCAAATCTAGGAGTTGGCTGGGCGCAGTGGCTCATGCCTGTAATCCCAACACTGGGAGGCTGAGACAGGTAGATCACTTGAGACCAGGAGGAGTTAGAGACCAGCCTGGCTAACATGGTGAAATTCTGTCTACCAAAAATAAAAAAATTAGCTGAGTGTGGTGGCAGGTGCCTGTAATCCCAACTACTTAGGAGGCTGAGGTAGGAGAAGTGCTTGAACCTGGGAGGCAGAGGTTGCAGTGAGCCTAGATTGTGCCACTGCACTCCAACCTGGGCAACAGAGTGAGATTCCATCTCAAAAAATGAAATAACATAAAAAATAAAGCATAAAACTATAAAACTTTTAGAAGGAAACAGGAGAAAAGTTTTAAGACCTCAGGCTAAACACAGATCTCTAGATAGAATACCAAAAGTACCATACCTAAAAGAAAAAAAATTGATAAATTGGATTTCATCAAAATTAAAAATTTTAGCTCTGTGAAAGATACTATTAAAAGGATGAAAAGACAAGCTACAGGCCGGGCACGGTGGCTCAAGCCTGTAATCCCAGCACTTTGGGAGGCCGAGGCGGGTGGATCACGAGGTCAAGAGATCGAGACCATCCTGGTCAACATGGTGAAACCCCCTCTCTACTAAAAATACAAAACATTAGCTGGGCATGGTGGTGCATGCCTGTAATCCCAGCTACTCAGGAGGCTGAGGCAGGAGAATTGCCTGAACCCAGGAGGCGGAGGTTGCGGT
>NW_016107433.1:1525245-1537282 GCF_001604975.1 Cebus imitator
GAAACTCCGTCTCAAAAAAAAAAAAAAAAAAAAAGACAAGCTACAGACAGGGAGAAAACAAACCACATATCTGTCAAAGATCTTGTATCTAGAATGTATAAAGAACTCTCAAAACTCAACAATAAACACAATTCAGTTAGAAAATATGCCAAGGACATGAACAAACATTTCACCAAAGAGGAGATAAGATAGCAAATAAGCATGTGAAAAGATGTCCCATATCATCAGCCATTAGGGAAATGTAAATTAAAACCACAATGCAGCTAAAATAAAAAATAGAATACTTTTTTCTTTCTTTTTTTCTTTTTTGTGTTTTTTCTCTTTTTTTGTTTTGTTTTAAAAATAGAATACTAAATGCTGTCAAGGATGTACAGAAACTGGATGCTTCATAAACTGCTAGTGGGAGTTAAAATGACACAGCCACTCTGGAATATAGTTCGTTAGGTTCTTAAAAAACTAAACTTCCCATATGCCCACCAATCTCATTCTTAGGCATTTATAACAGAAAAATAACAATTTATGTTTACACAATAGCAGGTATACTAATATATTCATAACAAGTATGTATTATCATCATTTTTTGTGTGTGTATGGAGACAGTGTTTCACCATGTTACTCAGGCTGATCGTGAACTCCTAAGCTCAAGCCACCTGCCCACCTTGGCCTCCCAAAGTGCTGGATTACAGGCAAGAACCACTGCACCTAGCCTCAACTTCATTTTTAAAAATTGTTTTGTAGAGACAGCAGTCTCACTATGTTGCCCAGGCTGGTCTGCAACTCCTAACCTCAAGTGATCTTCCCACTTTGGCTTCCCTAAGCCCTGGGATCATAGGCTTGAACCACTATGCCTGGCCTAACAACTTTTCTTTTTCTGTCTTTTTTTTGGGTGGGGAGGGTGACAGGGTCTGGATCTGCAGTTCGCAGATCACCCAGGCTGGAGTGCAGTGGTACGATCTCATCTCACTGCAACCTTAGACTCCCGGGCCCAAGCGATCCTCCCATCTCAGTCTTCCCAGTAGCTGGGACTACAGGTGTGCGCCACCACGCGCAGCTATTTTTATGAGTTTTTGTAGAGATGGGATTTCACCATCTTGCCCAGGCAGGCTTGTTTTGAACTCCTGAGCTCAAGCGATTCATCCATTTCAGCCTCCCAAAGTGCTGAGATTACAGGTGTGAGTTTCCATGCCTTGCCACACTTTATTTTTAGTAGCCCAAGATTAGAAACAAACTAAATACATGAATAACTCTGGTGTATCCATACAATGGACTACCACTCAGCAATCAAAGAGAATAAACTGTCAATACATGCAACAACTCGGACAGTTATCCATGGAATTATGCTGAGTGGAAAAAAGCCAATATACTATATGATTCCATTTATATAATGTTTTTCAAAATGACAGAACTGTAGAGATGGAGAATAGATTGGTGCCAGGAAATAGGATCAGATTCAGAGGCACAAATATGAAGGGGAGGATCAGATTCAGAGGCACAAATATGAAGGGGTGGCCCAAGAGAATTTCTTCATATCTTGACTGTGGTAGTAGTTACTTGAATCTATATATGGGATAAAATTGCATAAAACTATACACACATACAAATGAATGCATGTAGAACAGTGGTAACTGAATAAGATCTGTAGTCTAGTTAGCAGTATTATACCAATGTCAATGTCCTGGTTTTGATATTGTACTAATTACAGTTCAGTATTGTGGGTATATGTACTGTAGGTGCAGGATACGACTATAGTATCCCTTGTCTGCTTGGGACCAGAAGTCAGAAGTGTCTTGGATTTTGGATTTTTTCAGATTTTGGAATATTTCCAGAATACATACTGGTTGAGCATCCCTGATTCAAAAATTTGAATTCCAAAATGTTTCAGTGAGCATTTACTTTGAGTGTCACATTAGTGCTCAGAAAGTTTCCAATTTTGGAGCATTTTGGATTTTCAGATTAGGGATATTCAACCTGTACAATATATGCATACTATTTTTGCAACTTCCTATGAGTCTAATTATTTAAGAATAAAAGTTTTAGCCAGGTGTAGTGGTGTGATTCTGTGATCCCAGTTACTTGGGAAACCGAGGCAGGAGGATCACTACTTGAGCCCAGGAGTTCAAGGCTAGCCTGGGCAACATAGCAAGTCCTTGTCTCCCAAAAGAAAAAAAAAGAATAAAATAGTTTTTTTTTTAAAAAAAAGCTTATGTATTATACAGTGATAAGTTTTATTAAGGCATACATATTTTGAATCTTACCCCAAAAGTTACTGAAATTTGAAAAATGAAGTTTGTGTTTTTTCATTTTTAATCATACTTTTCGTTTTAAGCAATTTATATTATAGAAATTTAATTTTGTATTTTTAGCATTTCTACAGTGTGTTGTCATGGGTCTAGTTTATTTAGATCCCATCCCCCCAACTAATTAGCTGCTAATAGAACTGCTCTTTTTGAAGTTGCTGTTGTCTGTCCTGTAGTGACCTTCAGGCTTTAACCCTCCAGCTTTAGTTAAATTAAGCAGGCACAGACCTTTGCTGTGGAAACGATACAGAAACATAACAAACAACTTGGCTTACTTTCTTCTGTGAATCAAAGGGTGGACTGAAGAGAATTATACTGATACTGGTGAAAGTTTATAGAGACGTGTTAACGGTAGTAATTTACTTATTGCCTACAACATAAATGCTTCTCTGGAAATCAGATGGGATAATAGTCTAATTAGTTCATTTGATCTTATTTTAAAAATCTCTCAGAAAGGCATAGCCCTATTTTTCTAATGTTATGGTATTATATATACATCTGGACCAAATGTTGGCCAAAATATGTGTTATGTAATATATTCCCTTTGAAATCTTATATGCATGATTACCTTCTCCCAACATCACTTTATTTTATCAAAGTATAAAAAGCAAGTGTCTTATGACTTTGCCAAGCTGATATACATGTCAGCCATCTAATATGACTAGGATTCTTTGGTATAGAGTATTTGCCAGTATGTTATATGATATTTGAATAACTTAATAGGTAACAGCAAAATTTTTAATTTATATTCTCTATTTTAGATTTAACTACTTTATTTTGACCAGCTACTTTAATGCCTATAATTTTTTTGTTAGTTTTTGTTTTTTCTTTTTCTATATAAAAGCAAATTGCTGCCGGGCTTGGTGGCTCGTGCCTGTAGTCCCAGCTACTCGGGAGCCCAGGCATTCTGGGCTGTAGTGTGCTATGCCAATCGGTGTCCACACTAAGTTTGGCATCAATATGGTGACCTCCCAGGAGTGGAGGATGACCAGGTTGTCTGGGGAGGGGTGAACCAGCCCAGGTCGGAAACAGAGCAGCTGAAAACTCCTGTGCTGATCAGTAGTGGGATTGTGCCTGTGAATAGCCACTGCACTCCAGCCTGGGCAACATAGCAAGACCCTGTCTCTAAAAAAAAAGCAAATTGCCTATAATTCTATTAAAAATAATGTATTGATGACATGAGTTATGAGTTATTTTGCCAAATTGTACTCTGTTATTCTAAAATGTATTCAATCAACAATGATTGAATGCCTGTAATGTGCTAGGCGCTTTGCTAGGCTCTGGAGATAATAAGATGGATACTGTCTTCTTCACAGTACTCACAGGCAAGTGGTAAAGTTGTTGCTGTTTATTTCTCTACTAGGTGAACAGTTGGTCATGTAGAATAATTTGTTAAATTTATGACTAAACATGAAAGAGCAACAGGTATACCAGAAAGGAATGATGAATCACTTAATAGCTATGAATTTGAGGAAGTTCCCTAATCATTGTTAGTTTCAAATTCTTTATCTGTGAACTGAAATAAAAATATATATAGTTCGCAGGAGTTCTAGGATGCAATGAACTATAGCCACTCTCTACCTTCATATTTTCACTTCTGTGTATAAATCTGGATCAATCTCATGTGGTATTATTACTTATCCCATCTGCCGCCATATAAAATGAAAGAATAATGGCTAAAATTTGTTTTTGCACAGATATACATAAAATACATGCCCACGCTTTTCCACTTTATTTTTAGTTATTGATTTATTAATAGGCTTTATTTTTGTTATTGTGATCCTATTGGCATTTTATATTTTTATGGAATAGTTTCCATTTAGTTAAAGCTTTAAAATTTATTAAGTTTACACTAAAATATGTAAAAAAAAATCACATGAAAATACTGATTTCTTGACTAAATAAAAAATATTTACAGAAAATGGAAACTTATAGTTAAATGTAATAAACTGAACGCTTATTTACTTTCACTAAACATAAGACAGCTGTAGCTTAAGCCTGTTGGCAGTGGATAAAGAACCAATAGGTAGAACAAGTCATTTTGCATCTAAGAACTCTGGAAAGGCTCAGAAATTTGAGGTACTGGGTATCTCTGAAAGTGGGATGTGAGGTGAGACTGAAAACAAGAAGATTGGATAAAAAGCCTATAAAAGAAGGAATTAAGACTGGGTACGGTAGTTCATGCCTGTAATCTAGCACCTTAGGAGACTGAAGTGGGTGGATCACTTGAGGACAGAATTTGGGACCGGCCTGGCCAACATGGTGAAATGCTATCTCTACTAAACATACAAAAAATTAGCCGGATGTGGTAGTTCATGCCCGTAGTTCCAGCTACTTGGGAGGCTGAGGTAGGAGAATTACTTGAACCTGGAAGGTGGAGGTTGTAGCGCCACTACAATCCAGCCTGGGCAACAGAGCAAGACTCCATCTCAAAAAATAAATTAAGTTAAATTTAATAAAAAGGAGTTAAATTTCCCAGATGTTTCTTTCATCTGTTTCTTGTTTGATACAGCCTATTGATAATGCCTTTCTTACCCTGAGAGAATCAAGTGGAGGTTCTAGATTCTAGAAGAGCTAAAGGCAAGTCTTAATGATATGTTCTTAAAATGGGGTAGGGGTAGAAAGGAAGGCATAATGGAAGTCTTCATACTGAATAGTGAGACCTCTGATCATTTTCTTAGTTCCCACAGTACTTAGGTTTATTACGCTCTCTAGACAGAAGACTGCAGGATGTGTTTAAGCAAACTCACTGGTCCAGCAGAAAAGACCTGTAGATTTTGAGACATTAGCTTTACTTTTAACATGCTTAAGTTACTGTTACTTTGGATTTTTCTTACATGCAGTCAGACTTAATTCTAATGTAAAAGATAATTGTTAACTATAACCAAATAAGTTATATGAAAAAGGAAATATAATTAAAATATACTACATGGCTGAGCTGCAAGTAACATGCATACAGTTATAATGCAAACATTGAAAGTTCAAAAGATAATATATCTAACCTTGAAAAAATTAGGAAATAGCAGTATAAACATGTTCTTTAGAAATACGTAAGTTCCAGAAGAAACAGCTAAAAGGGTTAAAAATAGTTCCCTTTTGAGGAGCAGAAATTGATCTAGAATTGGTGACAAATGGAAAACAAAATCATATTTATAACTTGTAATGCAGACAAAGGGTTAATATGCTTAATATATATAAAGGGCTTGTAAAATTAATAACACTAAAATAGAAACCAAAAAATGAGCAAATCATATAAATAACCACAAGAAGGGAAAAGTTGTCTGTGTAGGCTATCACCACTTCTCTATTCTTTGCTTTTTTGATAGGTTTTGAAAGTAGTTTTTAAAATTTATTTGATATTTAGTAAGACTGAGCATTTTTTCATTTATTTATTAGCTATTGTTTCCTGCTCTATATGCTCTACTTCTATCCTTTGAGAAGGGTAATTGGAATTATGATTTGTCATCTTTCTTGAATCTGGAATTGTTTCTGCAGTATGAATTATAATAAAGAGTCTTGCCTGTAACTTTTGGTGGTTATATCCTGGGATCTTTGTGCCTCTTTGGTTACAAGTCTTCTAGACCAGTGGTTCTCTATCAGACCCAGCCTCACCCTCAAAAAAAACCCCACATCCATTTTGTAATGCTACTTTATTAACTTGAAATGGAAATTTAAAGATAATAGAATTAGGTGAGGCTCAGTGGCTTGTGCTTGTATTGGCCACATTTTGGGAGGTCAAGGCAGGAGGATTGCTTGAAGCCAGGAGTTTAAGACCAGCCAGGGCAACTTAGCAAGACTTTGTATCTACAAAAGAAAAAAAAGAAAAATTAGCGAGGTTTGGAGGCACACTCCTGAAGTCCTAGCTATTCTGGAGACTGAAGTGGAAGGATCCTTTGAGCCCAGAAGCTCAGGGTTGTGGTGATCTATGATTGTGCCATTGTACTCCAGCTTAGATGACATAGTGAAACCCTGAATTTAAAAAAAAAAAAAAAGTGATATAATTGACTACATGTATAATTTTAAATATATCAATTATAATGCAGTACTATTAAGAGGAAATAAATTATATTATAAACTAAATTATAGTTGATCTGGTTTGGCTATGTCTCCACCCAAAAGTCTCATCTTGAATTGTAATCCCCATGATTCCCGATTGTCAAGGGAAAGACCAGGTGGGCCTGATTGAATCATGAGGGCAGTTTCCCTATGCTGTTCTCCTGATAGTGAGTGAGTTCTCATGAGATCTGATGGCTTTATAAGTGTTTGGTAGTTCTTCCTGCATTCATTCTCCCTCCTGCCACCTTGTAAACAAGGTGGCTTGGTTCTCCTTCACCTTCCACCATGACTGTAAGTTTCCTGAGGCCTCCCCAGCCATGTGGAACTGTGAGTCAATTAAAGCCCTTTCCTTTATAAATTACCCAGTCTTGGGCAATTTCTTATAGCAGAGTGAGAATAGACTAATGTAATAGTTTAAAAGTATGGCTGGGTATTATGGCTCACACCTGTAATCACAGCTACTTGGGTGGCTGAGGCAGGAGGATGTTTGAGGCCAGGAGCAAAATAGTGGGACTCTATCTTAAAAAAAAAAAAGTTTCAAAGTGAAAAGACTCAATAATGACTATAGAAGACACAGTGAAGTAGTTGGACACTTATACCTGCAGTGTGAGCATTGCCAGGTACAAAGGCAGATGTGTTGATCATCACCCTAAATTCCTTGCGTGGCATTACTGACAATGACATGATTTTCTGAAATGAGGAACTCTTTACATGGTAAGTTGTACTCATGAAAAATTCATGTATGTTAAAACTGCATTTTTGGGGGTTTTTTATATATACTAAGGAGTTCTAAGTTCATAAACATCTTTCTTATACATGAGTGTCTGATGGGATAGTCTCAAGTTGTGAGATGTAGACTATTTCTTCACTTTGAAGAAGTATAGTTATCCCATGTATTGAGAGGAATTTGAGTCTCTGGCCCTTTCTTCTTAAGTACCCATAGTGCATACCATGTTGGCAACTAAGTGTGTCTTCACAAAATTTCAAAAATGCCTCTGCCCCACCACCACCTTCCCCTGCAGAGGGTGATACTGCCCAAGTTAAGAAATAACATTCTAGGCTGGGCATAGTAGCTCATGCCTGTAATCCCAGCACTTTGGGAGACCAAGGTGTGTGGATCACATGAGATCAGGAGTTCAGGACCAGCCTGGCCAACATGGTGAAACCCCATCTCTACTGAAAATACAAAAATTAGCTGTGTGTGGTGGTACATGCCTGTAATCCTAGCTACTCAGGAGGCTGAGGCAAGAGAACCACTTGAACCTGGGAGGCGGAGGTTGCAGTGAGCCTAGATCATACCACTGCACTCTAGCCTGAATAATAGAACGAGTGAGACTCTGTCTAAAAAAAAAAAAAAAAGGGCCAGGCACAGTGGTGGCTCACGCCTGTAATCTCAACACTTTGGGAGGCCAAGACAGGTGTATCACCTGAGGTCAGGAGTTCAAGACTAGCCTGAACAACATGGTGAAATGCTGTCTCTACTAAAAATATAACAACAAAAAAAATTAGCTGGGCATGGTGGCGTGTGCCTGTAGTCCCAGCTACTAGGGAGGCTGAGGCAGGAGAATCGCTTGAACTGGGAAGGAGGATATTGCAGTGAGCTGAGATCACACCACTGTACTCCAGCCTGGGCCACAGAGCGAGACTGTCTCAAAAAAAAAAGTACCATTCTGTTGGATGTTAAGCATTTGTTTGGATAAAAAAGAAAAATACCATTCTAGACCAGGAATTATCAAACTATGGCTTTTATAAGCCAAAACGGGCCCTACACCTGGTGTTTTTGTTTTTTTTTTTTTGAGACGGAGTTTCACTCATGTTACCCAGGCTGAAGTGCAATGGTGCGATCTCGGCTCACCGCAACCTCCGCCTCCTGGGTTTAGGCAATTCTCCTGCCTCAGCCTCCTGAGTAGCTGGGATTACAGGCACGCGCCACCATGCCCAGCTAATTTTTTGTACTTTTAGTAGAGACGGGTTTTCACCATGTTGACCAGGATGGTCTCGATCTCTTGACCTCATGATCCACCCGCCTCGGCCTCCCAAAGTGCTGGGATTACAGGCTTGAGCCACCGCGCCCGGCTGAGCCACCGCGCGTGTTTTGTTTTTAAGGAGAAACAGCCTTGCTCTGTCACCAAGGCTGGAGTGTAGTGGTGCAATCACAGCTCACTGCACCCTTGAACTGGCCTTAGAGGCAGGAATGATCCTTCTGCCTCAGTCTTTCAGGTAGCTGGGACTGCAGGTGCATACCTTCATGTCTGGCTCTACCTGTTTTTGTAGAGCTTGTGAACTAGGAGTGGTTTTTACATGGTTGGAGAAAAAAAAAAAATTAAAAGAATACTATTTTGTGACGTGAAAATTATGTGGAATTCCAAATGAAGCATCCATAATGACTGTTTTTTATTTTTGCATTGACTTTGGCTACTTTTATGTTACAATGACAGAGTTAAGTAAGGCAGAGAACATAGTGGCACTCTCATCATTTCACACTGCTGCTCAAGGCAGTATAAATCACAGTGATACAGTTAAAACTCGTTAGTGTTTCAAGTGCCACAAGTATTACTGTATTGGTACATTAGAAAAATAGTAATAATCAGTACATACTCATCATGTCAAACAAGAAAAAGAAAGCAGATTATTAAATGTCATTCTTTTGAGGCACAGTGGACTGTGTGTTATCTTGTTATCAAACTAGATAGCAGGCCGGGAACAGTGGCTCATGCCTATAATCCCAGCACTTTGGGAGACTGAGGCAGATGGATTAACTGAGGCCAGGAGTTCGAGACCAGCATCGCCAACATGGTGAAAACCCATCTCTACTAAAAATACAGAAATTAGCTGGGCATGGTGGCATACACCTGTAGTCCCAGCTACTTGGGAAGCCGAGTCAGGAGAATCGCTTGAACCTAGGAGGTGGGGTTTGCAGTGTCCTAGGATCCTGCCATTGCACTCCATTCTGGGTGACAGAGTGAGATTCCATCTCAAAAAAAGAAAAAAAAAAAGGTAGGTAGCAAAGCATTGAGTTTATTGTGCCATAACATTATGGCTGCACTAAACGCATATACATCTTATATAGCTTCACATTTTGGTATAGATATATCACTCTTATCTTGACTACAGTGTGACCAGCATTGACAACATTAATCTTTTCCCAAAATCAGTGAATTCCTCATTTTATTTTTTTTAAGAGACAAGGTCTCACACTCTGTCACCCAGGTTGGAGTTTAGTGGCATAATCATAGCTCACTGTAACCTTGAACTCCTGGGATTCAAGAAGTTCAAGGTTACAGTGAACGCCTTGAGTTCCCAATGGCTAGGACTACAGGAACATACCACCATACTCAGCTAGTGTGTGTGTGTGTGTGTGTGTGTGTGTGTGTGTGTAGAGATGGGGTCTCATTGTGTTACTGGTCTTGAACTCCTGCCCTGAAGCAGTCCTCCTCCCTCAGCCTCCCAAAGTATTGAGATTACTGGTGTGAGCCATGATGTCCAGCCCTATACTTTATTTGCTAGTGATACCACCATTCTCCTGGGTACTGAAGCTCAGAACTTATTTGATCCATTATTCTATGTGTAATAGTTACAAAAATCTCTTTAGGGCTTTCCAGGAAAGATTTATTGCATTCAGCCCTTTCCATTTCTATTTTCTATTTATGATCCTGCCTTCATCCTAGTTTAAACTTTCAGCATACATGATTTTAGTGCTTCAGCCCTATTCCTTGTTTCCATGATTTTATCCTTTCTCTTTCATAGAGCCTTAATTGATTTTTATTATATGCTTGCCTGAAGATCCTGAAAAGGCAGGAATTTTTTATTTAATTAATTAATTTATTTTTTGAGAGAGTCTAGCTCTGTCGCCCAGGCTGGAGTGCAGTGGCACAATCTTGGTTCACTGCAAACTCTGCCTCCCGGGTTCAAGTGATTATCCTGCTTCAGCCTCCCAAGTAGCAGGGATTATAGGCATGTACCACCATGCCTGGCTAATTTTGTATTTTTAGTAGAGACAGGGTTTCTCCATGTTGGTCAGTCTGGTCTTGAACTGCTGACCTCAGGTGATCCACCTGCCTCAGCCTCCCAAAGTGCTGGGATTACAGGCATGAGCCACTGTGCCTGGCCAGGAATTTATGCTTACTATACGATGTAGGCACGCACAGGATAAGGAGACAGATAGGATCTTTTAAATATTGTCTTCTCAGAGGGAACTGACCTTTACATATCTGAATCAAGTGAAGTAATATGAAGATCATAGGGAATGATGTTTCAGAGGGATAAAATATTAAGTGTGAAAGCCCTGACATTAGAAATGAGCTTGAGTGTTTCATGCAATAAGGCCAGCAAGGCTAGAGCAGACTGTGGAAGGGAGAGAGCAGGCAAGGTAAGGCCAGCAATTTAGTCAGAGCTCTAATCACCATACACTGTGTAAACTATCATAGGAAATTTGAATTAGTTCTAAATGTGGAGGGACGTCATTAGGGAGTTCTGAGCAGGGGAGCAAAAGTTATCCAATTCATGTTACAAGTTTGTTCTGGCTCTTGGATAGAGAATGGGCTATAGGGCAACAAAAGTGAAGACCGAGAGCAATTATAAGGCTATTGCAGTAATCCAGGCTTTAATTGCTTTTTTATAAATGTTACAGGACCGAAAACTATCCTGGGTAAAATTATATTATCTAATAATAGGCAAAAAGTCTTAATGTCTTCTTCTGGGTACAGGAGGATAACCAATAAATTATGAAGTTGCCTGGTTACAAATTCCACTGTAAAGCCAAGGCTGGGCAAGTAGAGGGGAATAAAACTCACCTTAAGACTCTACCAAATGCAAGGAAGCTACCATCCCAAGGAAGAGGAGGCATGGTAGGAGAACTGAGACCCCCTCACTTCATAGCTTTACCTACTGAAGGCAGAAACCCTTAGGCATTCTAGGTTCTCATTTACAAAGACTGGAGTATTAATTATCAGGAGAGCTTAAAGAAATCTCTCTCCAGCCAGGTCTTAAAAGACCTAAGATCTAGTAACATAGCTGAACAGATAACTTGATGCTCAAAAATGAAGAGCAAGACTGAAGATCATAGAGAACTCCTCACAGATTAAAAATCAGTAGCCAGGTGGTAAATCAGAGGAAGATCTTCCAACAGTTTGAAGGGCTGGAATCTTGGTTTTAAAGCATAGGTAGATCTCGAATCTGGCCAGCACTCAGATTCCTCACCAGGCAGAAGAGAAAGACATTCCACCTGCCAGGCCTTTGAAGCCAGTGCTATAGTGAATCAGACTATAACTTCAGTTAAAGTCCAGACAGAACTGTGACCTTACAAAAGAAATAGCATGACCCTTTCTGGAGGTAAATATTTTCTGCCTGAGTCTCTAGACTTTTTTTATATTCAATATCCATTAAAACAATAAACAACCATACACACATACAAACACACACGTGAGAAATTGTGGCCCTCATTAAAGAGAGAAAACAGTCAATGGTAGCAGACTGAGAGAAGGCTTAGATCAGTTATTGGAAAGAGACTTTAGAATTACTATAATAAAGATCCTACATTACCGTGAGGAAAAGGTGGTCTCCGCCGGGCGCGGTGGCTCAAGCCTGTAATCCCAGCACTTTGGGAGGCCGAGGCGGGTGGATCACGAGGTCAAGAGATCGAGACCATCCTGGTCAACATGGTGAAACCCCGTCTCTACTAAAAA
>NW_016107433.1:1537497-1544341 GCF_001604975.1 Cebus imitator
AAAAGGTGGTCTCCATATACATGAAGCAATGGAGGAATTTCAGTGGGGTAGTGACAGTTTGTTTTTTTTTTTAAGTCAAATGGATACTGATGGGGACAAAGATACAAGAGACAAAATTGCAAACCAGTATCCTTCATAAATGTACACGCAGCAGTCTTCAACAAAATGCTCAGCAGCCACATTCAGCAACACACTAAAAGGATTATACACCATGATCAAGTGGGATCTATCCCAGGAAGGCAAGAGTGGTTCAACACAGGAAAATTAATGCATGTAATATACCACATTACTAGAATGAAGAGAAAAACCAGGTAATCATCTCAGTTGATGGAGAAGAAAACATTTGACAGAATTTAACAGCCTCAAATTCAACAGCCTTTCATGATTTAAAAAAAGCAAAAGAAAACAGCAAACTAGGAATAGAGGGGAACTTAGCATGATCAAGGGCATTCCTGAAAAATCCACAGCTGACATCATACTTAATGTGAAAGACTGAAAGCTTTCCCTCTAATGTCAGGAATAAGACAAGGATGGCTGCCTTCATTACTGCGATTCAGCCTTATGCTAGAAATCCTAGCCAGAGCAATTAGGCAATAAAAAAGAAACAAAGGCATCGAAAACAAAAGGCGCGCTCACACACGCGCGCACACTCTCTCTCTCTCTCTCTCTCTCTCTCTCTCTCTCTCTCTCTCTCTCTCTCTCTCTCTTCACTCCCCATTCCTTTCTCAGTCACTCTCTCTCCCTCCCTACCTTCTGAAGATTGTTGAAATTGTTTAAGTAGGCATTTAACTTGGTTGGAGTCAACCTGGGAAACTTGTCTCCGTGTGGTTGGTGGCAGCTCAAAATCTCATTTCAGGTTTTTTAGGCTTGGGTTCTGTCCTGTTTGAGCATGGTTAGAGGTCAACCAAAGAAAGGTTTGGGCAGAGTTTATATGTGTAGTTTGGAGCTCCCTGCCTCTGTCTCCTTTCTGGGATTTCCTTATCACTTTCCAGAGGCTGTGGTTGTCCCAGATTTTGTTCTTGGTTCTTTTTTTTTTCAGTGACCCTTGGTGCTAAATGTTCTTGGTTCATTGAAGCCCTGAATTTGGGCTGTAGGTTTTTTTTATGGGAGTTTTAGCTGGTCTGTAAGGCATGCACTGTGGCTTTTTCTCAGGTTAAAAGCCATAAAAACAGGAAACATGCCCTTTGTAATAACACATATGTTAAAATGTATATGTTTCAACTTGCCTCCAGTATCTGCTTGTTTTTGGTTGCTCTCCATCAGGCCATTCTTTTTTTTTTTTTTGGTGATGGAGTCTCGCTTTGTCGCCCAGGCTGGAGTGCAGTGGTGCATTCTGGGTTCACTGCAACCTCTGTCTCTCAAGTTCAAGCAATTCTCCTGCCTCAGCCTCCTGAGTAGCTGGGACTACAGGTGCGTGCCACCATACCCGGCTAACCAGCTAATTTTTTATATTTTTAGTAGAGACAAGGTTTCACCATGTTAGCCAGGATGGTCTCCATCTCCTGACCTCGTGATCCACCCATCTCGGCCTCCCAAAGTACTGGGATTACAGGTGTGAGCCACCGTGCCCATCAGGTCATTCTTTATATTTGTTTCAGTTTATAGTTGTTATCTGCAAGAAGATGGGTCAAGTCAGTGCCACGCAGCCATCCATGTCTCCTTAAGTGTTATTTGTATTCATCTTCAGGCTCTGTTTCTTTTAATTGCCTCCTTTCTTATGATCACTGTTTTTGCTTCCAGCAGCTCTCCCATGTCAGTCTAATATAGTTAACTTTAGCAGTAGTGAAGGGATACTAAGGAAAGTCAAGTAGCCCAGGCCTGTTAAGTCAGTTGAAATTGTAAGTTTATAATATATGGAATAGGGGTTTTCAGACTCTTTCTACTAAAACAAAGCGCCTCTGATTTAATAGTCTGTTAGAGGACCTTCCCATATCTGAATGGTTAATGGTCTGGTCTGAATGGGTAATGTTGCCCAGAGTACAGAATCAGTATTTTTGGTGTGTTTGCTACAGCAGAGTCAGAAAGCTTTGTACAATTTCAGTCGATCTAGATATTTATCTTTAAAAAAAAAAACCTTTATGTAACATATTCGAGTGTTTCATCTCTTAAACTAATTTGGAAATTTGTAGGGCTGCTCACTGGTTACTTTTGATTGTATTTTTTGAAATAACATTTTGTGTATCAATAGTATATAATAGAGATATAATAGATTTACTATTGTTGGCTTATTGTAAAATGCATGGATAATGAATTGTGCTTTTCTGTGTTTCTTCTTCCTGATTAGCTCCTGGGCTATAACGAAAAGCCGATAAATCTACAAATGTTTATTGGGACAGCAGATGATCGATATTTACGACCTCATGCATTTTACCAGGTGCATCGAATCACTGGGAAGACAGTTGCTACTGCAAGCCAAGAGATAATAATTGCCAGTACAAAAGTTCTGGAAATTCCGCTTCTTCCTGAAAATAATATGTCAGCCAGGTATTTTGAAATATACCTAAAATGGGCAGTTCTTTTTTTCTCTATATGTTCAGAAAAAAAGTAAATATATTTTTGAATATAAATATAAAATATTGTTCTAAATGGCATTATGTAAATAATGTGTGCATTTAGTACATTTGCTAAGAGTGGTAGCATATTTCCAGAAGGAAGATTCAATTTGGTAAATGTTATTGTACCATATACTACCAGCCAAGCCATTATTCTAGGTGATAGGGTTGTAAATACTGTATCTGGACTTTCATCAAATGGCTCACAGTCTAATAGGGTAGACAATAAATAAACAATTATGATACAGTTATGATTGTTTCATTTCCTTAAGGAAAACTTTTGGCTTTACCTCCAGGCATCCCATTTGACCCATTTCCAAATAAGATGAGGTGGCAGACTTCTGAATGAGTATGCAATAGAGTTTGATACAAAAGGATTAGTTAGGATTGTATATGGTTGTTTTTAATAGAAACCTGATGTGCAGTTAGAGGTTTAGTGTTTAGAGGTTTAGTGTTTTATCACATAGAATAAATATACAGATGTTGTAGGGCTAGCACAGTAGCTCATAAGTTATTAGGACCCCAAGCAAGTTTTTTCTTCTCTGCTATCTTTAGCATGTGGTTTCCATCCTAAAGATTACCTTATGATCTAAAGTGGCTGCTGGAGCTCTACCTATGACATCCATATTTCCAGAAGGGATAATAAGAAGAAGAAAGGGGTGGAGGAAGGTTAAAAGGGAAATTCCAGGGCTTGGCGCAGTGGCTCAAGCCTGTAATCTCAACACTTTGGGAGGCCAAGGCAGGCGGATCACAAGGTCAAGAGATCGAGACCATCCTGGCCAACATGGTAAAACCCTGTCTCTACTAAAAATACAAGAAATTAGCTGGGCGTGGTGGCTCACGCCTGTAGTCCCAGCTACTCAGGAGGCTGAGGCAGGAGAATTGCATGAACCCGGGAGGCTGAGGTTGCAGTGAGCCGAGATCGTGCCACTGTACTCCAGCCTGACACCTGGCCACAGAGCAAAAACTCTACCTCAAAAAAAAAAAAAAAAAAAAAGGGAAATTCCATTAGTGTCGAATCCTCTTTTAAGAGCCTTTCCCTAAAATCTACTTAACAACTCTACATCTCATTGATCATGCTTATATTAAGGAGCACATGGTTATGTTTACCAGAACACATTGTCACTGCAAACAATGTAGGGAGGCTGAGCATGGTGGCTCATGCCTGTAATCCCAGCACTTTAGGAGGCCAAGGCAGGCAGATCATCTGAGCTCAGGAGTTCGAGACCAGCCTGGCCAAATGACGAAACCCTGTCTCTACTAAAAATGCAAAAATTAGCCCGGTGTGGTGGTGCCTGTTGGTAGTTCTAGTTACTTGGGAGACCAAGGTGGGAGGATCACTTGAGCCTGGGAGGCAGAGGTTGCAGTTAGTCGAGAGTGCCACTGTACTCCAACATAGGCAATAGAGTGAGATCCTGTCTTTAAAAACAACAAACAAGAACACAGACAATGTAGGGACGTATTACTAAGGAAGAAGAAAAGAAAGGATATCGAGTAGGCACCTGTTAATAAGTAGTAGGCACAACCAGGCATGCGAAACTTAGATTGAGTTTAATTCTTACAGAAGTTGTTTCAAACTACGCTACAGACCTTTCTTAAGGCGGGAATAACATCCATCCAAGGCTGTTGCAAGAACGGTTCTACAAAAAAATCAGATTTCAGCTGGGCACAGTGGCTCACACCTGTAACCCCAGCCCTTTGGGAGGCCAAGGGGTCGGACTACTTGAGGCCAGGAGTTTGAGACCAGCCTGGCCAAGATGGTGAAACTCCATCTGTGCTAAAAATACAAAAAATTAGCCAGGCATGGTGGCAGGCACCTGGTAATCCCAGCTTCTCTGGAGACTGAGGCAGGAGAATTGCTTGAACCCAGGAGGCAGAGGCTGCAGTGAGCTGAGATCGTGCCATTGCACTCCAGCCTGGACAACAAGAGCGAAACTCCGACTCAGAAAAAAAAAAACAGATTTCATTCTTGAAATCTCTTCATTTAAATTTATATTTAAATAAACTTTTTAGATGAGCTGAATATACCCCCTGAAGACATAGAAAGTGATATGCTTCTATTAGATAAAATAAGAATTGCCTCAATAAATAACTTATTCTGGAGGGATCACTTGAAGTCAGGAGTTTGAGACCAGCCTGGCCAACATTGTGAAACCCTGATTCTACTAAACAATAGAAAAATTAGGTGGGCATAGTGGTCCACATGTAGTCCCAGCTACTCCTGAGGCTGAGGCTTGAGAATCACTTGAATTCAGGAGGCAGAGCATGTGCTGACCCGAGATTGCGCCACTGCAACTCCAGGCTGGGCAACAGAGTGAGACAACAACAACAACAAAAAACCCAAAACAAAACCTTATTCTGTTACTTACTACCAGAAAAGAAAAGTTAATACAAATTTAAATAAAATCTTATTTTTTCCTCCTTTGATTCAAATGGCCAGTACTCAAGAATCCAATCCAGGAAATCATTGCATACGGGCTACGACAGAGTTTTTTTCATGTCAAAGGCAGACAGCTAGCTGATAATCTTTACTTTTAAACTTTTTTTTTTTTTTGAGACTGTCTCACTCTGTTGCCCAGGCTGGAGTGCAGTGGCATGATCTCAGTTCGCTACAACCTCTGCCTCCCAGGCTCACGTGATTCTCGTCCCTCAGACACCCAAGTAGCTGAGATTACACATGAGCACCACCATTCCTGGCTAATTTTTATATTTTTAGTAGAGAAAGAGTTTTGCCATGTACCAGGCTGGTCTCAAGCTCCTAGCCTCAAGCAAGCCACCTGCCTTAGCCTCCTAAACTGCTGGGATTACAGACACGAGCCTCTGCACCTGGACTTAAAAATTTGAGTTCTATGATGAAGAAAGAACTTTGGAATCTCAGCCTGTACTTGATACTCAAGCAAAACTCTTTTCTTGAGAAAAACATTGACACCAGGCATCCTATTGGACACATTTTCAGATAAGGTAAGATGGCCAACCTCTGAATGAGAATATAAGTAGGCTTCTTTCCTTTTGTTCTGGTATCTTACTTTTTTATATAGCATCAGAAGCATGTGATATGTAACTAGCTAGCTGTAGAGGGAAATTTAAAAATCATCTTTGAACTATCTTTTTCCAAAAACTCAGGAAATTGATCCCTAGATGATAGTTTGCAGTTCATGTTTGCATTCATTCCTCTGGATCTTCAAAGCACGATATTTAAGTCAAGTTAAATAGAAAAATCACAAGTTTATTCTGTTTCTTAACTTGGCTTGAGGGACAGTATGAGAAATAGCCATAACCATACTTCACAATATGAAAAACTGCTATTAAAGACACTTTCTCTTATGTTGATCATTATTGCATGTGTGTGTTTATGTACACAACCATAGTCCTTTCAACTAAAAGGAAAAAAGTTAATGTTTCCTGATGGCATGGTAGATTTTTCTTTAGCAGACAACAAGCGGCCTATAACAACTTTATCATGTTTACTTTTTGTCTTGACTTCTAGGAACTTCGTAATCAAACTCATTTACAGTAATTATAGTAATTTGTACAACCCTAGACTTGGAGTTTACTTCCTATGGTGTTTTAAAATTTATTTCTTTTTTCTTGGCTTTATTTATATTTAATTGTAAAATGCCTCATCATTTCTGAAAATAATATATAAACCAGTAAATAAAGAGAAAAGAGTACATTAATTTCTATGAAAAATTCTTGAGAAATTGGGAAAGGCTCACATCCCAAATAATGTGAAAGAATTGGAGCAGTAGGATCTGAATTTACCTGTCTCCTTCATCATCTCCCATTTACTAGCACATGGAACAAGGGTAATAGTAATAATTTATATCCCCTCCACAACCTGATCTGGCATATACTGTCTGTATGGATTAGACCAGAAAGGGCAAAGCTGCAGAAATACCACTATGGCTAGTAACATACAGCTAGTCCACCCCCTGCAACGCTGCCACACACATACCTGAAACTTCTTGGCTATTCTATCTGCTTTGTACTGGTAAATAGCGGAACAGGAGTTCTGTAGGACCCAAGGGTTATATATATTGGAGAAAGGAGTAAGTAAGGGGCAACTAGGATGTTATTAAACCTAAGAAATCTTTTTCAGGTACTTTAGTTAATGGGATAGCTAATGATGAACAAGCCTTTTTACTCAGCAGCTAATTGCTAGAATTAACTAGTATCCTAGTAGCTTGTTGAATGCAACTGTCAGTACAATGGTTGAATATAATATAGTTTCAGATAATGGTAGGTATAAAATTTCCAGATGATAGATAAGACCGTGGTTCAAAATAATTTAT
>NW_016107433.1:1545770-1550760 GCF_001604975.1 Cebus imitator
GTAGAGGCAGTCTCACTCTGTTGCCCAGGCTGGAGTACAGTGGCGTAATCTTGGCTCACTGCAGCCCCTGCCTCCTGGGCTCAAGCAATTCTCCTGCCTTAGCCCCCTGAGTAGCTGGGATTACAGGCACGTGCTACTATGCCCAGCTAATTTTTCTGTTTTAGTATAGACGGGGTTTCACTATGTTGCCCAGGCTGATCTTGAACTCCTGTCCTCAGGTGATCTGCCTGTCTCGGCCTCCCAAAGTGCTGGGATTACAGGCGTGAGCCACCTTGCGTTGCCAGTTCCTGTCTCGGTGTTCTAGTTCTGTAATATATTGTCCTTCAAAGTGACTTCTGCAGCCTCTGTGCCATAAGTATTAGGGTTGGAACTGTTGGTATATCCAGTAAAAGGACTGATAACAAGGAATGCCTTGTTAACAAGGTTAACTAGTATATTTGATCATAATTAGTTACCCATTTGCTTTATGAGGTAGAGTATCTATGAGGTAGTTATCCATTTGCTTTATTCTTCCAATATGTGAGTAACAAAGATATTTTGTAACTTCTGTTGTTTCCTGCCACAGTAGTGTGTCATACTTAGTAATAAAGTTAGCAGATAATGAAACATTATACCTTAAATGCAGAACCTTAACCTTGTATGTGCATACTGTAGAAATTCAAGAATTTTAGCCTGATGGATTGTTTTTATTAATAAGTACATCACTACAAAAGTTTAAATATGCTATTGATGAATTATTTGTTGTTCTGACCTAGTTACATGTATAGAATTAGTCTTTTTTTCTTTATTTCAGATGTCTAGTTCTGACACTCCGAAAATTTAATGGCTTATAGTAATAACTTTTTATTATTTTGCATGATTCTTTGGGTTGACTGAGCTCAACTGGTCCATTCACATGGTGCCAGCTGGGGGTCACTCAAGTACCTGGATTTAGTGGGAGCTCAGCTGGGGTTGAACATCCAAAATGTCTAGGGTGGCTGGAGTGGTTAGGGATTGTCTCGGCCTTTCTCTCCACCATGCTAGTTGGATTCCTTACTCAGGACTCCAAGACAGCAAAAGTGGAAGTTACGAGCCTTCTTCGGTACTAGGCTTATAACTTGCATACTTGGCCACACTTCATTTGTCAAAGGAAGTCATGGGCCAACTCTCAAGCAGAGCAGAGAGTAGGCATAGATACTCTACCTCTTAATGGCAGGAGGAGAGGCATGCGCGTACAGGAATGAAGAGGAATTGTTAACTTTGCAGACAATCTACTATACTTAATTTTGCACATTTATCATATAAAAATATTTTTAATACCTAAACTTCAGTTTAGCAAAGGATAGCCATCATACATATCTTTCTTTTTTGACCTTATTTTGGGTAGTCTTTTTCTGACAAATGAACAATTTCTATGTAGTTGTTTAGAGCCATGATTATCAATAAACAAATTTTTATATTTTTCTCTTTAGCATTGACTGTGCAGGTATTTTGAAACTCCGCAATTCAGATATAGAACTTCGAAAAGGAGAAACTGATATTGGCAGGAAGAATACTAGAGTACGACTTGTGTTTCGTGTACACATCCCACAGCCCAGTGGAAAAGTTCTTTCTCTGCAAATAGCTTCTATACCTGTTGAGTGCTGTAAGTGAGCTTGTGATGATGTTTTAAGATCTTGTTTACAATTTATTTTCTGGTTTTGCTTATAATGTAATATATGCATCAGAAGTGTAAACTGGAGTATATGGTCTGGGTTGCTGGTTTGATTTTCTCATCTGGAAATGAGCTAACATGTTTGGGTAGAAGAGTACCGATCTTGGAATTAGAAAATGCTTTCTCAGGATAGTTTTAGTAGGTAGCTCTGTGAACTATAGACACACTTTCTTGACCAGAGTTTTCTTATATGTAAATGAGAATGGGGAGTTGATGCCATCTGAGGACCAAATGATGAAGCTATGATTTAAGTATCACTTGGTAGTCTTTGTTTCATGAAAATGTCAACCTTCATGCTAGAAGGTACTTATCTCTGCAAGCTGACACCTTAGCTAAATAAGACTTAACAGAGCTTTTGTTAAGATTATTCAACACATTTGATTGAGACAGTGAATGTTTTTTCCTAACATATACAAAGGCAAGATACAAGAAAAGATCCTGGAACCTGACGTCTACTCAGTCTTGGGAAACTGTGGATCTTGGGCAGGTTAGCTAATATGACTTGAAATATTGAGACTAGTACTTAGATCTTTAGGATATAATTTAAAATATTCTGATTCCATGTTTTATTTGCATAGGAGGAAACTGAGGCATGAGTATCTCTAGTACTCATTCAAGGTTATTTGCTTTTTGGTGATAGAGCTGTGCTGCCTAGAACACAGGTTTCCTTAGTACTCTTTTGATTATATTACATTATTTTATTTTTGTTAACCATATGTATTCTTTTATTGGGATGAGAGGGTTGGGTTTTTTTCCAAAATGGAGTCTCAACTCTGTTACCTAGGCTGGAGTGCGATGGTGCAATCTTGGCTCACTGCAACCTCCACCTCCACGGTTTAGGCGATTCTCTGCCTCAGCCTCCCAAGTAGCTGGGACTACAGGGGTATGCCACCACACCTGGCTAATTTTTGTATTTTTAGTAGAGACTGGGTTTCACTGTGTTGGCCGCCCTGGTCTCAAACGTCTGACCTGAAGTGATCTGCCCACCTCAGCCCCCCAAAGTTCTGGGATTGGGATTACAGGTGTGAGCCATCGCATCCAGCTTATATTCTTTGTTGTTGTTGTTTTTGTTGTTGTTGTTGTTATTGTTGAGACGGAGCCTCACTCTGTCACCCAGACTGGAGTGTGCCTCACTCTGTCACCCAGGCTGGAGTGCAATGGCACTATCTCGGCTCACAGCAACCTCCACCTCCTGGGGTCAAACGATTCTCCTGCCTCATCCTTCTGAGTAGCTGGGATTACAGGTGCTTGCTACCATACCCAGCTAATTTTTGTATTTTTAGTAGAGAAGGGATTTCACCGTATTGGCCAGGCTGGTCTCGAACTCCTGACCTCATGATCTGCCCACCTTGGCCTTCCAAAGTGCTGAGATTACAGGCCTGACCCACTGCACCTGGCCCTGGTGCAGTGATCTTGGCTCACCACAACCTCTACCTTCCAGGTTCAAGTGATTCTCCTGCCTCAGCCTCCTGAGTAGCTGGGATTATAGGCATGGGCCACCATGCCTGGCTAGCTTTTTGTATTTTTAGTAGAGATGGGGTTTCTCCATGTTAGTCAGCCTGGTCTCTAACTCCCGACCTCAGGTGATCCGCCCTCCTCGGCCTCCCAAAGTGTTGGTATTACTGGGGTGAGCCTGCGTGTCCAACTGATAACTCTATTTTTAAAGCAAAGTTACTCATTCATTCGTTCATTTATTTGAGATAGGGTCTCACTCTGTCTCCCAGGCTGGAGTGCAGTGGCATGATTTCAGTTCACTGCAACCTCCACCTCCCAGGCTTAAGCAATCCTCCCACCTCAGCCTTCCAAGTAGCTGGGACTACAGGCACAAGCAACCACAACTGGCTAATTTTTGCATTTTTCCCCATGTTGCCCAGGTTGATCTTGAACTCCTGGACTCAAGTGATCTGCCCACCTTGGCCCCCAAAGTTCTGGGATTATAGGCGTGAACCACCATGCCCGACTGGCAAAGTAACATAAATAAGCTCATAGAGTAGATTGAGTTTTTGAGATGGTTACGCTAAAATGATTCTTAATTTTTTTCTTTTTTAGAAAATAAAATTGGCCAGGTGCCGTGGCTCAGGCCTGTAATCCCAAGCACTTTGGGAGGCCTAGGCGGGTGGATCACCTGAGATAAGGATCACCTGATCCACCTGACCTCAGGTGATCCATTGCACTCCTGCCTGGGTATCAGAGTGAGACTTTGTCTCAAAAATTAATAAACTAATTAATTTAATGTGTGATTATTGAGGATGTAGAAAATGCAAAATGGTACTAAGAATAGTATAATATTAAATTATGTTGTAATATTACTGTTCATAGATAGTTGCTGTTCACCTTTTCTGCCTCTTTTTTTTTGAGTGGGAGGGACAGAGTCTTGTGATCCAGGCTGGAGTGCAGTGGCACATTCTCAGCTTACTGGAACCTCTGCCTCCCAGGTTTAAGCAATCCTTGTGCCTCAGCCTCCCAAGTAGCTGGAATTACAGGTGCCCACCACCATGCCCAGCTGATTTTTGTATTTTTAGTAGAGATGGGGTTTCATCATGTTGGTCACGCTGGTCTTGAACTCCTGACCTCAAGTAATCTTCCCACCTCAGACTCCTGAAGTGGTAGGATTACAGGTGTGAGCCTTGTATGTTTTTTTCGTAAACACCCACATACACAGCATTTTTTAATTGGGCTTATTTGATATAGTTTTATATCTTGTTTTGCAGTTTTCACTTATGCTATCACAGGCATTTTCTTCTGTTAGAAAATATTCTTCAAAAATATTATTTTTACCACAGGATTAGTTTTTTGGCATGTTTATGCCATCTGTTAAACATACTGGTTTTTTTTTTTTTTTGAGATGGAGTCTCGCTCTGACAACAGGCTGAAGTGCAGTGGCACGATCTTGGCTTACTGCAACCTCTGCCTCCTGGGTTTGAACAATTCTCCCTGCCTCAGCCTGTTGAATAGCTGGGATTACAGGCACCCACCACACCCAGCTAATTTTTGTATTTTTCAGTAGAGATGGGGTTTCACCATGTTGGCCAGGCTGGTCTTGAACTCCTGATCTCAGGTGATCAGCAGCCCTGGCCTCCCAAAGTATTGAGATTACAGGTGTGAGCCACCACGCCCAGCCTGAACACACTTTTGCTGTTACTTAGAAAGTACCTGTAATCAGTGTTTGTTTTCAGGCCCCTTCTTTGTGACCTATTTAGAACAGTAGAGACATGTGTATTTTCTGAGATTTAGGTTGGTGCTTGGTACATCCCAAGTAATAAATAGTTGATCCTAAATCACATACCTATCTTTTTT
>NW_016107433.1:1550800-1563570 GCF_001604975.1 Cebus imitator
TCTCTCTTTTTTTTTGAGATAAAGTCTCATTCTATTGACTAGGCCAGAGTGCACTGGCGTGATCTCAGTTTACTTCAACCTCCGCCTCCTGGGTTCAAGCGATTCTCCTGTCTCAGCCTCCCAAGTAGCTGGGATTACAGACATGTGCCACCACATCCAACTAATTTTTGTATTTTTAGTAAAGATGGGGTTTTACCATGTTGGTTAGGCTGGTCTTGAACTCCTGACCTTACCTGATCCACCTGCCTCTCCTTCCCAAAGTGCTGAGATTACACGTGTGAGCCACTGCACCTGGCTGTATGTGCATTGTCTTTTGTGTGTGGTTTTTTTTTTTTTTTTTTGAGACAGAGTCTCGCCCTGTCACCCAGACTAGAGTGCAGTGGTATGATCTCAGCTCACTGCATCTTCCGCCTCCCGAGTTCAAACTATTCTCCTGCCTCGGCCTCCTGAGTAGCTGGGATTACAGGCATACGCCACCACGCCCAGATAATTTTAGTATTTTTAGTAGAGACCGGGTTTCACCATGTTGATCAGGCTGGTCTAGAACTGACCTCATGATCTGCCCTCCTCTGCCTCCACAAAGTGCTGGGATTACAAGTGTGAGCCACCACATCCAGCTCACATATGCATCTTCTGTGAAAGGACTGATAATAATACTCTCTTTGAATGAGGCCAGGGTCCCAATTTATGTATTTTTGTGTTTAGGTATTAAATAATTGATAGCTGTTGTGAACTGGGAATGCATGCTTTCCTAACAGCAGTGAATTTTAAATTTCCTTAAAATGCTCTGCTAGCCAAACAAAACACAGCTGATTCTCAAGCCCACCAGTTTTCTCACCTACACACTTGGAATAAAAGTGGACCTGTTTTCCAAATAAAAGTGTTGAAGAGATATAACCAACACTTTTAAAATTTGTTTTAATTGAGAGAAACCTAGGTATCTAGGTATTTGGCAAGAAAAATTTATTAGAGGCCAGGCATGACTCACACCTGTAATCCCAGCTCTTTGGGAGGCCTAGCCAGGAGTATTGCTTATGTCTGGGAGGACTGCTTTAGACCAGGAGTTCGAGACCGGCCTGGGCAACATAATAAGACCCTGTCTCTACAAAAAAAAAAACAAAATCAATTGTTAAGTTGGTTATGGTGATGCATTTCTATAGTCCCAGCTCCTGGGGAGGGTGAGATCTGAGAATGACTTGAGCTCAGAAGATTGAGACTGCAGAGCTGTGATCACGCCACTGTACTCCAGCCTGGGTGACAGCACATGACCCCTTCTGAAAACAAACAAAAACAGCCATTAGAGAACCTACATAATAAAAAGAAATATAATTTATAGTTTGAAACTCAAGCAATTAAAAGAAAGAAAAGCCAGAAAAAGGATTTCCAGAAAATGTAGCAACTTGGAACCGGTCATTATCAGAGAAAGGTGGCACCATAAACACTGATTATAAAAGTTGATAATGTAAATACCAGGGCGCAGTGGCTCACACCTATAATCCCAGCACTTTAGGAGGCCAAGGCGGGAGGATCAGTTGAGCCCAGGAGTTCAAGAACAGCCTGGGCAACAAAGTGAGACCCTGTCCCTACAAAAATAAAATTTTAAAAATTGGCTGGGCGTAGTGGCATATGGCATGTGGTCCCAGCTACTTGGGAGGCTGAGGTGTGAGGATTGCTGAGCCCAAGAGTTTGATGCTGCAGTGAGTTGTGCTCATGCCACTGGGCAATAACCTGGGCAACAGAGCAAGGCTCTGTCTCTAAAAAAAATAAAAATATAGGCCAAGCATGGTGGCTCACATCTGTAATCCCAGTACTTTGGGAGGTAGGTGGATCACGAGGTCAGGAGTTCAAGACCAGCCTGGCCAACATAGTGAATCCCTGTCTCTACTAAAAATACAAAGCATTAGCCAGGCGTGGTGGCAGGCACCTGTAATCCCAGCTACTCAGGAGGCTGAGGCAGGAAAATCGCTTGAATCCAGGAGGTGGAGGTTGCACTGAGCCGAGATGACACCATTGCACTCCAGCCTGGGTGACAGAGCGAGACTCCATCTCAAAAATAAATAAATAAATAAATAAATAAATAAAAATGAATTTAAAAAGAAAGGCTTACTTGGTGTTTGTCTAGGAGTAGTTCTTTCAGAACTTGTCTTCTCTCCTTTGCACACAATATAATTACATATCTTTGGAGTTACATGCTTTTTGTAATTATAATAGTTTTACAGATTTTAACAGATAGTTGCATGGAAGAAATATATTAAGCATTCAAGCAAAAAAAGAGAAAAACAGTTGAGGTAAATGTGTTGTAATCATCATGGAGTTGAAGATATTAATTTTTATTAGTTTCTTTATAGTTGTAATCTAAGAAAATGATTGGTTGGGTGTGGTGGCTCACGCCTGTAATCTCAGCACTTTGGGAGGTCAAGGCAGGAGGATTGGTTGAGGCCAGGAGTTTGAGACCAGGCTTGGCAACAAAGTGAGACTATGTTGCTATTAAAAAAAAAAAAAAAAAATTAGCTGGGTATGGTGGCATGCACCTGTAGTCCCAGCTACTTGGGAGGCTGAGGTGGGAGCATCAGTGTGAGACCCTGTCTAAAATAAATAAATATACTTAGAAATCACATAAATCTAATACATCTATTTTGTTTTATAAACAACTTAGTTCTTTTAGTGAGTTTTGTTACCATTGTCTTGAATTTTAAAAGCCTAAATGAATTAATCCCAAAATTTGCTTCTCTTTATTTTCTTTTTATAGCTTGAGTTTATTTATGTATGAAAGATTTTTAACTAATATTTTGTTTTTTCTCAACCTTAAAAAAAATTCAAAACAGCCCAGCGATCTGCTCAAGAACTTCCTCATATTGAAAAGTACAGTATCAACAGTTGTTCTGTAAATGGAGGTCATGAAATGATTGTGACTGGATCTAATTTTCTTCCAGAATCCAAAATCATTTTTCTGGAAAAAGGACAAGGTAAATAATATATGAGTTGATTGGCTTCAAACTAAGGGGCAAAGGGTAAAATAAATTATTTAGATTTTTCAGTAACAAAAATTACAAAGTAGTTTTAATAAAGCTACAGGTATCATTTTGCACCAGATTTTATTTTAAACCAAACATTTATTAAATTTTCATATAAATGTTAAATTATCTTTAAGGAACTGGGCATGGTGGCACATGCCTGTAGTTCTAGCTACTCAGGAGGCTGAGGCAGGAGTATCACTTGAGCCCAGAAATCCTGGGTTACAGTGAGCTCTGATTGTGCGACTTCACTCCTCAGCCCGGGGAACAGAGTGAGATCTTGTTTCTAAATAATAATATAATAATAATAATTTAAGATGTCTTAAAAGTAGAGATCCCCCAGCAACTCTACTCCTAGGTATATACTTGAAAGAGTTAGAAATACGTGTCCATACATAAACTTAAGAGATAGTTATTTATAGCAACTTTATTTACAATTGCCAAAAAATGGAAACAACCTTAAAATGCTCAACAAATGATGAATGGATAAACAAAATGTGATATATCCATACACTGGAATATTATTTGGTCATAAAAATTAATGAAGGCCGGGCACAGTGGCTCACGCCTGTAATCCCAGCACTTTGGGAGGCTGAGGCGGGTGGATCACCTGAGGTCTGTAGTTTGAGACCAGCCTGACCAACATGGAGAAACCCCGTCTCTAGTAAAAAATACAAAATTAGGCCGGGCGCGGTGGCTCAAGCCTGTAATCCCAGCACTGTGGGAGGCCGAGGCGGGTGGATCACGAGGTCAAGAGATCGAGACCATCCTGGTCAACATGGTGAAACCCCGTCTCTACTAAAAATACAAAAAAAAAATTAGCTGGGCATGGTGGCATGTGTCTGTAATCCCAGCGACTCAGGAGGCTGGGGCAGGAGAATTGCCTGAACCCGGAAGGCGGAGGTTGCGGTGAGCTGAGATCGCGCCATTGCACTCCAGCCTGGGTAACAAGAGCGAAACTCCGTCTCAAAAAAAACAAAAACAAAACAAAAAAAAAACAAAATTAGCCCGGCATAGTGGTGGTTGCTTGTAATCCCAGCTACTCAGGAGGCTGAAACAGGAGAATCGCTTGAACCTAGGAAGCGGAGGTTGCGGTGAGCCGAGATGGTGTCATTGCACTCCAGCCTGGGCAACAAGAGCAAAACTCCATCTCCAAAAAAAAAATAACAAAACAAAAAACATTAATGAAGTACTCCTACATGCTACACACATGGATAAACTCTGAAAATAGGCCAAGCGAAGGAAGCCAGCACAAAAGGACACATAGTGTATGATTCCATTTACGTAAAATGTCCAGTACTGTATAAGCAATTCAGAGATAAAAAGTAGATTAGTGGTTGGTTGGAGGAAGGTGTCAATGGTGAGTGACTGTTGATGGGAGCTGGGTTTCCTTTTGGGGTGATGGAAATGTTCTGGAATTAGATTGCAGTGATGGTTGTACTACTCTGTGAATATCCCCAAAACCTCTGAGTTTTATACTTTAAAAGGATAGATTTTATAGTATGTGAATTATACCAAAATTATTTTTAAAGTAGAAGAATTTAATGTTATGAGGGTGTTTGATTTTATCCCTTGTGCATATTTAAAACACTTTTCCGTCAATTATTTCCTCTCGGTTTAAAAAATATTTAAAACTTATGAAATACTTTTTTTTTTTTTTTAGAGAATCTTGCTCTGTTGCCTTGCCTGGAGTGCAGTGGCACAATCTTGGCTCACTGCAACATCTACCTCCCAGGTTAAAGCAATTCTCCTGACTCAGCCTCCCAAATAGTTGGTATTACAGGCACCACACCTGGCTAATTTTTGTATTTTTGGTAGAGATGAGATTTCGCCATGTTGGCTAGGCTGTTGTTGAACTCCCGACCTCCAGTGATCTGCCCACCTCAGCCTCCCAAAGTGCTAGGATCTACGTGCTGGCCATAAAACACTTTTTTTTTTTTTTTTTTTTTGAGACAGTCTCTCTCTCTGTGCAGTAACTATTTGTGTCTTTGCCTATTTTCTCCATTGGATCATTTTAAATATTTTTAGTGACTTGTAGGAATTCTTTATATATTCTGGATATCAGAATGAATTAGGGAAACTGCCTCATCTTTTTTCATTCTTTAACAGTGTCTGTGTTGGGTACTTTCATGTTCTTTTGTGCATGTGACAGAGCTTACCTCCGGAACCTTCAGGAGAGGGGACTGTTTTTGTGGTGAGCCATTAACTCACTTGTGATATCTTTCTATTTGTGGTTGTAGGACTAGTCAATATGTTTCTTCTTGAGTTTGATCATATATATATATATATATATATATATAGTTAAATATAGAAAAAACTATATATATATATAGTTTAAAAAACTTTAAAAACTATATATATGTAGTTTTTTTTGTTGTTGTTGTTGTTGTTTTGTTTTGTTTTTTTTTTTTTTGAAAAAGAGTTTTGCTTTTGTTGCCCAGGCTAGAGTGCAATGGTGCAATCTTAGCTCACTGCAACCTCTGCCTCCTGGGTTCAAATGATTCCCCTGCCTCAGTCTTCCAAGTAGCTGGGATTACAGGTGCCTGCCACCACGCCCGGCTAATTTTTGTTTTGTTTTGTTTTGTTTTGTTTTGTTTTTTTAGTAGAGACAAGGTTTCACCATATTGGCCAGGCTGGTCTCAAACTCCTGATCTCCAGTGATCCACCCGCGTCGGCCTCCAAAAGAGCTTGGATTATAGGCGTGAGCCACTGTGCCTGGCTTGGTCATATATATTTTTCTAGGACTTTATTCCTTTCTCCTACATTTTCAAATTTATGGACATTAATGAGCTCACAGTATTCTCTTTTTGCATCTGGAGTTATATCCCCCCACTTTTTTTATTCCTGCTATTTATTTATGCCATTTCTGGATTTTTAACCAGTCTTTCCATAGTTCTTGGCTTTATCAAACCTTTCAGTATGCCTTTCTGTTTCACCAATTTCTATATTTAACTTTTCAGTTTCTTTGGTTTATTATGTTTTTTCTTTTTCTTTTTGAGACGAAGTTTTGCTCTGTCATCCAGGTTGGAGTGCAGTGGTGCAGTCTTGGCTCACTGCAGCTTCTGCCTCCCAGGTTCTTTCTCCTGCCTCAACCTCCCAAGTAGCTGGGACTATAGGCACACACTGCCACGCCAGGCTAATTTTTTTGTATTTTAGTAGAGATGGGGTTTCACCGTGTTGCCCAGGCTGGGCTTGAACTCCTGAGCTCAGGCACTTCACCTACCTCGGCCTCCCAAAGTGTTGGGATTACAGGCATGAGCCATCACACCTGACTATGGTTTTTTTTAATTAAAATTTTAATCTGTTTTCATTATTTTATCTTTTTAAAACTTAAGTCTTAAAGGCTATATAGTGCCTCCATCACCTCTCTTTTATAATTTCTCTTTTTCTACTGGATTCTCCTTCTCTGAGTTTAATTATGTTTATGTCTTCTCATCCTAAACATTCCCTTTCTCCTAACTCTGTCATCCTCTTTAGCTTTTGTTTCATTTCTCTACCGTTTAGCATCCACCCTCTCAAAAAAAAGTAGTGTCATTTGCTTTAGTTTCCTTACCTGCTACTCTTTAATCTTTTGTCTTTCACTTCATTGAAGTCATAACCGCCTGAAAATTTTACAGCTAGCTACTTACTCTCCTTCTTAACACTTTTCCCTCTTCTCTTTGTGTAATTGTTCTAACCTGGTTCTCACACATCTTTATTACTGTTCGTCTTTTTATGCAAGTTTTTCTGGCTCTTAAATATAGATGTTTTCTAAGGTTTTATATTCATTTTTCTTTTGATTATCTTCCTCCTTTTTGAGAAATTTTATTAGCTCCCAAATACCTCTCTGTAGCAACATGTTTCTCTTAAACTTTAACCTGAATGTTAAAGTACCCACTGGATATTGGTTTATAAATGTCTCACTGATACTTAAAATATGAAAACAAATTTGACTTCACAAACTAGTTTGTCTCTCTGAATTTCTTAACTTGATTAATAATACATCAGGGTTGGGTGGAGTGGCTCACACCTTTAATCCCAGCACTTTGGGAGGTTTAGGCAGGTGGATCATCTGAGGTCAGGAGTTCAAGACCAGCCTGGCCAACATGATAAAACCCTGTCTCTGCTAAAAATACAAAAACAGCTGAGTGTGGTGGCAGGTGCCTGTAATCCCAGCTACTCGGGAGGCTGAGGCAGGAGATTGCTTGAACCCAGGAGGCAGTGATCGCACCACTGTACTCTAGCCTGGGAAACAAGAGTGGAACTCCATCTCAAAATAATAATAATAATAATAATAATATCAGCATCTTCTCTTTGAGCTGGAAACTATGTGGCTGTCTGTCTTCTTCTCCTTTAAAATTCATTTACCTTCAACCCTGACCCATACCCTGTCTGTCTTCAAAAAACATCAGTTCTGTTTCACAATTTATTAATTCATCAGTTATTTATGCAACAGTGCTATGTGATATAGACACTAGTCTAGGCATTAGTGATATAATGTTGAATACAACCTTCAGGTTGCCTGCTCTGATTGAGCTTACATTCTGGTAGGGAAGCACCTGTAAACAAATAAAGGAACAAGATTATTCCAGACAAAACCGCTATATAGAACTGAATGGTGAACTGTTTATATCAAGTCATCAAGGAATATCTTTCTGTAGGTGTCACATTTCAGGTGAATAAGGAGCATGAGGAAGAGATGGTGTCTCAGAGCTGTCCCTTCCTTTCCACTGTAAAAATTCTTCTGTGCCTGAGTACAATTAATAAGTATTATTGAATTTTGTTTATTTGACCCGGAGCTTCACATTTAAGAGCTTTTGATTGAAATCAAATCATGTTAAATGGTGGTAGTTACTGGCTTTAGAGGAGATTGCAGTTGTAAACATGTAACTTCCATTTTAAAAACACCTTCAGTGATCCCCTTCATTTTCTAGGCTCCTTATTATGGCATTCAGGCCGTAATCTGCTGCCAGTCTTTCCAACCCTCTTTCTTACTGCTCCTTGCCTCGTACTTTATACAATATCATAGCTGCTTATAGATCTCTTTATCTTAGGGGTTCGTGTCATCTTGCCTTTGTTCATGCTGTCTCTTCTGCCTATAATTACCCTTTCCCCACATTATGAGTTCTATCTCATGTTAAGTCTCAGTTCAAGAGCTCTTCCAGGAAGGCTTCCTTGTCTCACTACCCTCCCCCAAGATTAGAAAGACCCCACTCCTGTGTTCTTGGTTATTCCAGAGTGCACCTTTATTAATTGTTGTACACACCACATTTTATTATAATGAACTGTTTGCATTTGCCTTTCATCCTCAGGCTGAAAGCAGGGTACCCGGTCTCAGTTATCTCAGTAACACAAAGTGTCTGACACATAAGGACCCAGCACATGATTGCAAAACTGAGCTATAAATCTAAGTAGGTGTAGCACTTGTCTGTGGTATCTCTTGTGCACCAGAAGTAGCCATTGTCTAGTTGCTGGACTGGAAAATGATGGTTACAACCTGGAAAATGTTTGATGAAATCTCTCTTGATAACTTCACAGACCAGATGAAGAAGTGATGCAAGCAGTGTGTGGCGTAGTCACTGGATGAATGCCTGTGATACAAAAAGAATGCACTGGAATAATTGTGTATCAGTCAGAGAGTTTTAGTAGCAGACAAGGCTGTCTCCAAGTGAGTAGTTCACTTGGGATAAAGAGACAGAAAATGTGTTGACCAAATCTTCAGATGACAAAAATCTGGAAAGCTTAGGAAACATTTTTTAGGACCATTAATATCTAAAAACTATTTTGACAAGTCAAGTAATCCAACAAAATGAAATCTCCCTGCTGAGAGTAAGTAATGTTCCAAAGTGTTGGGAGATAAAAAAACAACTCAGCTGCATAAGTGCACAGTGTGGGAACATGGCAGTAGGAAATGTATAGACAGTTGGTCACATACTTAGTGTGAGAGTCAGCATATGGTGCTCCCAAGAAAGCTTCCCCCTGCACCCTAAGAAAGCTTTCATTAACAGACACAGCAATTCCTTGTATGGTGGTGACAGCCTCAGTCATTCTGTACCATGCTTGGTCATTTCTCACATAGGCTGTTAAGTCCTGGTCCTGGTGAATTTGGAGGAGCATGTTTACACAGAGACCATGAAGTCTAAAATATTGTGTAAGGGATAGGCACAGAGCTGAGGATGCTAGCCAGTGGGAGAGGAGACACAAGCAGACATAACTGCTTTTCAACATCTGAAATATGATCTCACAGACAAGCAATAAAGATTTTATTTCATGACTGCAAGGAATAGTATTTAGACCAGTTGTTGGATACGTAAAGAGACATTTCATTTAGCATGAGGAGCTTTCTAGCAGCAATTGTTATCCACGATGGAGTGAGTTACCTGGTGAGGAAGTGAGTTTCCTGTCATTTTAGATACACAAGCGAAAGTTGGCCACCACTTGATGGGGGTGCTCTCAGAGGGCTTTTAAACATCACTTGGGTAGATGGTTAGAATGAACTCTGTGGGATCTGCTAACCTGGGCAGCCCAAGATCTTTCTCCTTATTTTTTCCTTGTTTGTATACATTTCACATTTTATTTTCATAATGGAAGTCAGTGAAAAAAAGATCCGCTTTGCTAATAAATTTGTGATACTACATGCGTGAGATTTTGTCTGTATGCTTTCTGATATAAATTGCTTTTAACTGTAAACTCTTTCTTTCAATAGATGGACGACCTCAGTGGGAGGTAGAAGGGAAAATAATCAGGGAAAAATGTCAAGGGGTAAGAAATTTACCTTAATTTTTAAGAAATATGTAAGACACTGAATAGAAAGTTGAATAATGTTGCTTCATGGTATAGATGAGTCTTTTGTATATTGATTAATAAAAAAGTAAAATTAGCCTGGGCACAGGGGCTCATGCCTATAATCCCAACACTTTGGGAGGCTGAGGCAGGAGGATCATTTGAGCCCAGGAGTTTAAGACAAGCCTGAGAAATATGATAAAATTCTGTCTCTACAAAAAAATACAAAAAAATTAGCCATGCGTAGTGAGGTGTGCCTGTAGTCCCAGCTACTTGCAAGGCTGAGGTGGGAGGATCACCTGAGCCTGGGAGGTCAAGGCTGCAATGAGCTGTGATCATACCACTACACTCTGTCTGGGTGACAGAGTGAGACCTTGTCTAAAAAAGTAAAATTTCTAGAGGTTTGGAAGTAAGATACTTACGTAGTATTAAAGTAAATTAAATTAAAGTTTAGAAAAGATAACCAGTTAGTGCCTTTTTTCTCCTTATTGTGTATAGGGAAGGAGAAACTAGAAAGATCATCATCAGAAGGTTCTTAATGAAATTATCATAATTTCTCTGAACTCAGGAATAAAAACAGATTCAATAAAGAACATATGTATAGGCCTTCACAGAGAAATAAAAGAGAGAAAGAACATATGTACTGGACAAAAGATAGTACAAGACAAGTCCTTAGAGAATTGTGTACTTAACACACTATTTCTTACTCCTCAGCTACTTAGTTAAAACTTCTAGGATTCTACATGAAAGCTTTGGATTTGTTTGGAATAGAGACAGAGTATTTTCTGGGATAGGGAATACCAGTGCTTTCCAAAGATCTGGAGCAATTAGGTTGAGAATTGCATTTGGTTTGGGACTAACATTTTCACCTTGGTTTTGTAAAATTATTTTTGATATAGATACAAATTTTATTTAACACCAGTTTAAAACATTTTGGGTTGTTTTGTTTAATTAACTAATTAATTTTTTTTTTTTTTTTTTTTTTTTTTTTTTTTTTTTTTTTTTTTTTTTTTTTTTTTTTTTTTTTTTTTGAGACAGTCTCGTTCCATCGCCAGGTGCCAGGCTGGAGTGCAGTGACACAATCTCGGCTCATTGCAACCTCCACCTCCCGGGTTCAAGCAATTCTCCTGCCTCAGCCTCCCGAATAGCAGGGACTACAGGCATGCGCCACCACACCCAGCTAATTTTTGTATTTTTAGTAGAGACGGGGTTTCACAGTGTTGGTCAGGATGGTCTCGATCTCTTGACCTTGTGATCCGCCCACCTCAGCCTCCCAAAGCGCTGGGATTATAGGCGTGAGCCACCGCGCCTGGCCTAATTTTTTTTTTTTATTTTTTTTTAATATAGAGATGGGTTTTCACCATGTTGGCCAGGATGGCCTCGATCTCCTGACCTCGTGATCCACCTGCCTTGGCCTCCCAAAGTGCTGGGATTACAGGTGTGAGCCACCGCGCCTGGCCATTTATTTTTTTTTAGATGGAGCCTAGCTCTGTTGCTCAGGGTAGAGTTTAGTGATGCAATCTTTGCCCACTGCAGCCTCTGCCTCCCGGGTTCAAGTGATTCTTCTGCCTCAGACTCCTGAGTAGCTAGGATTATAGGCGTGTGACCATGCCTGGCTGATTTTTGTATTTTTAGTTGGGATGGGGTTTCAACATGTTGGCCAGGCTGGTCTCAAACTCCTGATCTCAAGTGATCTGCCGGCCTCAGCCTCCCACAAAGTGCTGGGATTACAGGTGTGAGCTACTGCACCTGGCTCTAGTTTAGAACATTTTGAATGTAAAATTTAAGATAAGAGATCTAAACTATAATGCAGATCGGGAATCATTAAACCTAATTAAAAACTAGAATGAATTACTGTTAAGATACATGGTAACATGTAATATTCAGTAGAGCAAAATATCTCTCTACATAGTATGTAAGACTTTTTACTTCTGCTATAGCCAGAAACCCAATTGGGTGAGTAAAAAGCAATTTCTCTTTTATTAATTAAAGGACTTATCTCTTTCAAGACTGAAGTGTCCCTATAGTAAATCTCCAGATGACTTATATGACTAGCTGATGTGCATAATTAACTATTATGGGAGAGCCTTGTAGTTAAGACTCATGAGTTGTGATGTGTTTAGCAGGTGCATTTCATTTTTAGTTCTGCGTGTAACATAATCTTGCTTTCCATCCTTAGGCTCACATTGTCCTTGAAGTTCCTCCATATCATAACCCAGCAGTTACAGCTGCAGTGCAGGTGCACTTTTATCTTTGCAATGGCAAGAGGAAAAAAAGCCAGTCTCAACGTTTTACTTACACACCAGGTACGAGGAGTCATGATGATTTGCTATAGAGCTTCCTTTCATGATGAATAAAAAGCTATTCAATGAATCCTATATTAGAATGTTTAAGGTAGAGTGCGTATAAACAATGAAAACACCAATAGATGACCAATCTAAAGTTTATGTTGACTTTACATATTAGATATGCTCTCAGTTGTTATTTTGTAATGATTTATTATGGAGAAATTAGAAAGATGGACTGTAGGATTAAAGTCTTTCTTTCAGAATAATTTTTATCAAAAATTCCCAGCATTACAGAGGGGCAGGTGTTTGTGAGTATGTGTGTGCTCCTGAGTCATGAACTGTCTTTGTACTCTTAGCACCATAAAAAGGCAGTGTGCCCAGTTCATAGTGTCTTCATCTCACCCATTCCCAATCACATGAAGAAAACCCTTGTTAGATTTTCTTTTTTAAATTTTAATATATTTTTAATATTTTTCTATTTTATTCTTGATTTTGTTAGATTTTCATTTGGCACATAGCAACTGCACCATACTGTGGGCTATAGGGGGTATAAACTTGATGCCAGCGTTCCTGATTTTGTAGATACAGCCAAACACAGGAGGCTTCCATGCCTCTTTTTGCAGCTATTCAAGTGGCAGAGGTTGCAGTGAGCCAGGAACACACCATTGCACTCCAGCCTGTGCAACAAAATGAGACAATGTCTCCA
>NW_016107433.1:1565774-1567786 GCF_001604975.1 Cebus imitator
TAATTGAGACTTTAAGTTGCTTCCGTATGATAGATAGCTTTAGTTTTTTTCCTGCAAAAAATGACATGTCCTGTGTGAGCAGTGGGAAATTTGGTTGATTTCACAATTGGACAATCATGGAGAATGTTTGAAATCAGTTTTGTAAAGAAAGGGAAAGTTCTCTACAAAAACGTAGTAGGATTCTAGACCTGATTGAAGGGCACCATTGATGTTGATCATCAATTTAGAGATACTATTATAATTAATCCTATAATTAGGAATTTAATTTTTTTTTCTTTTTTTTTAAATTGCATTTTAGGTTTTGGGGTACATGTGTAGAACATGCAAGATTGTTGCATAGGTACACACGTGGCAGTGTGATTTGCTGCCTTCCTCCTCATCACCTATATCTGGCATTTCTCCCCATGGTATCTCTCCCCAACTCCTCACCCCCCACTGTCCCTCAGCTATTTCCCCCCGACAGACCCCAGTGTGTGATGTTCCCCTCCCTGTGTCCATATGTTCTCATTGTTCAACACCCACCTATGAGTGAAAACATGCGGTGTTTGATTTTCTGTTCTTGTGTCAGTTTGCTGAGAATGATGGTTTCCAGGTTCATCCATGTCCCTACAAAGGACACAAACTCATCGTTTTTGATGGCTGCATAGTATTCCATGGTGTATATCTGCCACATTTTCCCTGTCGAGTCTGTCATCGATGGGCATTTGGGTTGGTTCCAGGTCTTTGCTATTGTAAAGAGTGCTACAATGAACATTCATGTGCATGTGTCCTTACAGTAGAACGATTTATACTCCTTTGGATATATACCCAGTAACGGGATTGCTGGGTCAAATGGAATTCCTATTTCTAGGTCCTTGAGGAATCGCCACACTGTCTTCCACAATAGTTGAACTAATTTACACTCCCACCAACAGTGTAAAAGTGTTCCTATTTCTCCACATCTTCTCCAGCATCTGTTGTCTCCAGATTTTTTAATGATCGCCATTCTAACTGGCATGAGATGGTATCTCAGTGTGGTTTTGATTTGCATTTCTCTAATGACCAGTGATGGTGAGCATTTTTTCATATGTTTGTTGGCCTCATGTATGTCTTCTTTTGTAAAGTGTCTGTTCATATTCTTTGCCCACTTTTGAATGGGCTGGTTTTCTTTTTTGTAAATCTGTTTTAGTTGTTTGTAAATTCTGGATATCAGCCCTTTGTCAGATGGGTAGATTGCAAAAATTTTTTTCCATTCTGTTGGTTGCACATTCACTCTAATGACTATTTCTTTTGCTGTGCAGAAGCTATGGAGTTTGATTGGGTCCCATTTGTCTATCTTGGCTTTTGTTGCCAATACTTTTGGTGTTTTGGTCATGAAGTCCTTGCGTATGCCTATGTCCTGAATGGTTTTGCATAGATTTTCTTCTAGAGTTTTTATGGCATTAGGTCTTATGTTTAAGTCTTTAATCCATCTGGAGTTAATTTTAGTGTAAGGTGTCAGGAAGGGATCCAGTTTCTGCTTTCTGCACATGGCTAGCCAGTTTTCCCAACACCATTTATTAAACAGGGAATCCTTTCCTTATTGCTTGTTTTTGTGAGGTGTGTCAAAGATCGGATGGTTGTAGATGTGTTGTGTTGCCTCCGAGGCCTCTGTTCTGTTCCATTGGTCTAGATCTCTGTTTTGGTACCAGTACCATGCTGTTTTGATTACTGTAGCCTTGTAGTATAGTTTGAAGTCCGGTAGTGTGATGCCTTCCGCTTTGTTCTTTTTGCTTGGAATTGACTTGTCTATGCGGGCTCTCTTTTGGTTCCATATGAAGTTCGGGGTGGTTTTTTCCAGTTCTGTGAAGAAGGTCATTGGTAGCTTGGTGGGGATAGCATTGAATCTGTAAATTACTTTGGGCAGTATGGCCATTTTCACAATATTGTTTCTTCCTAACCATGAACATGGAATGTTTCTCCATCTGTTTGTGTCCTCTCTTATTTCGTTGAGCAGTGGTTTGTAGTTCTCCTTCAAGAGGTCCTTTATGTTC
>NW_016107433.1:1569194-1590993 GCF_001604975.1 Cebus imitator
TTACAGGCATGCACCACCATGCCCAGCTAATTTTTTGTATTTTTAGTAGAGACGGGGTTTCACCGTGTTGACCAGGATGGTCTAGATCTCTTGACCTCGTGAGCCACCACGCCCGGCGGCTAATTTTTATATTTTCTGTCGTGATGGGGTTTCACCATGTTGGCCAGGCTGGTCTCCAACTCCTGACCTCAAGTGATCCACTAACCTTGGCCTCCCAAAGTGTTGGAATTACAGGGTTTCCCAACAGTAAGCCATCGTGCTTGGCCAAGGGATTTAATTTTCTTTTTCCTTCCTTTTATTTTTCTTTTCTTTTTTTTCTTTTGAGACGGAGTCTCACTCTGTAGCCCAGGCCAGAGTGTAGTAGCGTGACCTTGGCTCACTGCAACCTCCTCCTCCATGGTCTTGGTTCAAGCAATTCTCCTGCCTTAGCCTCTGAGTAGCTGGGATTATAGGTATGCGCCACCACGCCCAGCTGATTTTTGTATTTTTATGGGATTTCACCATGTTGGCCAGGCTGGTCTTGAACTCCTGACCGTTGATCCGCCCATCGGCCTCCCAAAGTGCACCACACCCAGCTCCTTTTGTTTTTCATACCACTTGGTAACAAGTTGACCCGATGTTTACCTTTCTTAAGCAGCACTCAAATTCTTCAGGGCAGGTGGTAGAGTATGCATCTCTTTCAGAGTGGGTTATAGCAAACATCTTGTCCAAAGAGGTTATCGAATGCTGTTGAGATGAGAGACTGTAGACTCTAACTTGAATGAAAAAGGAGAGGGCTTCCCAGACTGCAATAAGAAAAGCAAAATCAGTCAAGCAGATTAGGGGTTTTGATTACTACCTTATAATGTTAGTAATTGAAAGGCAAACCAGGAGAGTTTGCTGCCTTTTCAGCCCATGAATTGGGAGGACAATAAAAAGGCAGAATCCTAGAGGATATTATATTTGGGAAGGAAACCTGTAGAGCTCTGGAATGGAAAGAGAACATTGGATTGCACTGTAACTCATCACTGGTCTTAGGGTTGATAGATTACAAATCAAGTGGCATACACTAATATAAGGAAGAATAGGCATACAGGAGTGTTTGGATAGTACTTGTTCTGGTTGGTTACTATCTTTCTATGTAGCATTTAGCTTTTTTCATTTTTTTCTAAAATAAAATTTTGAATAAAATGTTTACAAAAGCCAGTATATTACTGTAAATTTTTTTTGAAAGACAGATGGAAGGACTATATTAAAACATTCAAATTCTCTTCTATTCTGAGACAATCTTTCTGTTCTTCCAGATTCTTTTGATCCACATATAAACAACTTTTTTTTCTTTTTTTGAGGCGGAGTTTCGTTCTTGTTGCACAAGTGGAGTGCAATGGCGTTGTCTCGGCTCACTGCAACCTCCGCTTCCCGGTTCAAGCAGTTCTCCTGTCTCAGCCTCCCAAGTACCTGGAATGACAGGCAATGCCACCACGCCTGGCTAATTTTTTTTTTGTTTTTAGTAGAGATGGGAGTTTTCCATGTTAGTCAGGTTGGTCTTGAACTCCCAATCTCAGGTGATCCACCCGCCTTGGCCTCCCAAAGTGCTGGGATTGCAGGCATGAGCCACAGCGCCTGGCCACAAAATTTTTAAAAAATGGAAATGGATGGGACTAACCCATACATCGTTTTGTAACTGAATATTTTAATTTTTCTTCATCAACAGAATTTTACAGAATTGTAATAACTTCTTAGTATTCTTTTTTATTACCTGGTCTCTGTTATGTTAGTATCATTTTGTTTAGCTCCTTAATTTGTGTGAATTCTTCATATTAGAGATTTTAACCTTTTATTTGTTTATGGCAAATAATTTTTTTAAAATTTTACTTATACAATTTTTAGATAGTTATATTGTTACAGGATCCTTGAGGTGTCTCTTTCCCAGCTGGAAACTCCTGTGGCTAGTGGCACCTTTGCCCACAGCCCATTGGGCCCACTCGGCCTGGCAAGCTGCACTTGCCTTGCGCTGCCAGCCTGAATCCTGTGCCTGCCAGGGGTGAGCTGAGCAGGAAGGGGTGTGTGAGTGAGCAAGCATGGCGGTCCAGCCACTGTACAGCCAAGCACACTGGCTGTGGCAAGGCGTGGCAGCTTCTAGGTGCCAGCATGGGTGCTGGCTCCCTGCGAGGCTGTGGCTAGACCAGGGATGCCGCAAGCAGCTTCCACAGCTGGCACTGGGGAACATGGTGGCTCCCAGAAACTTGGAGACGCCAGGAATCTCAGAGCCCCAAAGAGGGTGTCACAGCCCTGGCTTAGGGAGCTCCTAGGTTAGGCTTCCGAAAGCCACAGCTCTTCTCTCCTTGTCACCAGCAACATGGCGAGCAAGAGGCCTGTTTCATCCCTGTTTATGTTACAGCTCTTTCAGCCCGATTGAATTCTTGTCCTGTGCCCAGGAAGAGTGAGGTACATGGACAAGTGGAGGGTGAACAGGATGAAGAGGAGCTTTTTTGAGCGATAGAACAGTTCAGAGAAGACCCACAGTGGGCAGTTCCTCTCTGCAACCAGGGTGTCCCAAGTGTTCAGTACTCAGCAGAGAGGACACCCTAGGATGGGTAGCTCCTCTCTGCAGACAGGTTGTCCTGTCGTCTTCTCATCTCTCATTAGAGAGGAGACCTGGGGGTGGGTAGCTCCTCTCCACAGTTGGTCGTCCCATTGTCTCTTTTTTTTTAGTATAGCTGAGTCCAGGTTTTATATGGGCTTCAGAAGAGAGGAAGCACATGCTGACTGGTCCATGAGTGGCCATTGGTGGGCCCAGAAAAGGCACCATAAGTTCCCACTCTGGTCCATGGGAATGGCAGCCCAGCCTCCAGACTTCAGGCCTTCTCCAGCTTGACGGTGGGGCATCACCAGTGACCCGCCTCTTTCTGCCCAGGAACCTGCCTGCCTCTTGTCACTGTTCATGGTGCCTAGGTTGTTCATGTCAGGGGGCACCTGCAAGCCTGTGCAGCTGCTCTCAGCCCTGCCTCAACCTCCCTCCCATGCTTATTGGTGCCCAAAGTCTAGAGGGGGCCAAAGTGGCAGGGGGCTGGCGTGTCAGCACTGCCCCAAGCATGCACACACCCGGCCGGGTTGCGACATTGTCTGGGTTCGGCCTCAACTTCTCTCCAAGTTTGAAATGGGCACCAGAAGCGGGGAGAGGCCAGGCACCAGGAGCAGGCACCTCTACGTCTGTGGGTCGAGGGAGGCTTCCTAGGTCCCTGAGAGTGCAGAGATGCCTATGTCAACAGCCATGGTTTGGGTGGCTGCAGCTGTGCCCAGGAGGGTGGGGCTTCTGCCTGCCCCCTCCCACCTTCCCTAAGAGCACAGGGATGCCCGCATCAGCAGCTGCAGCTGGGTAGCCACAACTGCACCCAGGAAGTGCAGGGGTCCCACCCTGCCAACTCAGAAGGTGGTGGGGCTTCCACCTGTTTCCAGCTCCCACCAGCTCTTTGGAGCACACAGCCCTGACCACACCTCACCCACTGTAGCCAGTGTCATTGCAGCAGCCATTGCAAATGGGCAACCACCACCATCAATATTTTGCTTGTTTTTTTATTAAAGTATTTCTGAGTTTATTACCTTTTTGGCAATTCCCCTTACAATAGGGATCCAACCGATATCAGTATCCATTGGAGGATCAGTATCCAATGATCATTAATTGCGAATGGCTGAATCTTTTAGGATGGGTTTATTTATTTATTTACTTGCTTATTTATTTATTATGGAATTTTGCTCTTGTTGCCCAGGCTGGATTGCAATGGTGCTGTCTCGGTTCACTCCAACCTCTGCCTCCTGCATTCAAGCAATTCTCCTGCCTTAGGCTCCCAAGTAGCTGGGATTACAGGCACGCACCGCCACGCCTGGCTAATTTTGTATTTTCAGTAGAGACAGGGCTTCACCATGTTGGTCAGGCTGTTCTTGAACTTCTGATCTCAGGTGATTAGCCCATCTTGGCCTCCCAAATTGCTGGATTACAGGTGTGAGCCACCGCACCCGGCCTTATTTTTAATTTTTTAAACAGAGACAGGTTCTCTCTGTGTTGTCCAGGCTGGTCTTGAATTCCTGGCCTCAAGTGATCCTTCTAACTTGGCCTCCCAAAGTTCTGTGATTATAGGCATGAGCCACTATGCCCAGCCAAGGTTTTTTAGTAAATATTATGTTTAGTAGTATTTGTCTAGCATTTATTTTCTTTATAAAATGAAGACTGTTTCTCACACATGTATATGACAGAAATTTCCTGAACTGCAGATGTAGTAGAGCACAGAACCCTTCCCTAGAGGTGTTACCTGAACTTTTGACATGCCCCAGACCTCAGAGATTCTGATGTGGGAACCACCACTCCAGCCGAGCATCCCTAAAGTGATTGAAGCCAACAGTTGTTTGCACTTTGAGGTACCATCTGAGGCCAACAGTTATTTGTACTTTGAGGTACCATCTGAGCTGTAGTTGTGTAATAATGGGGCTTTTAGGGACGGCATTAGAGCCAAACTCTCATGTGTAACTTTGTGCCTGTGGGAAAGTATATTCTATCTTCAAACTAGTTGACTGGTCAACTGACTTTTGGATTGTAATGGTTCTGACTTGGGGATAGAGACTGCTTTACTCAGGAGATCAAGTCTCAGCCTTACCACAGATAATACCCACTGAAAGTTTAAGACTAAATTGATGTTTTTTAGATTGTTTCATTCTCCATATAAAACCTTATACAAGGCCGGGCATGGTGGCTCACACTTGTAATCCCAGCACTTTGGGAGGCCGAGGCAGGTAGATCACGAAGTCAGGAGATTGAGACCATCCTGGCTAACATGGTAAAACCCCGTCTCTACTAAAAATTTAAAAAATTAGCTGGGCATGGTGGCACACACCTGTAGTCCCAGCTACTCCAGGGGGTCAGGCAGTAGAATTGCTTAAACCCAGGAGGCAGAGGGTGCAGTGAGCCGAGATTACACCACTGCCCTCCAGCCAGGACAACAAAGGGAGACTCCCATCTAAAAAAAAATAATAAAATTAAAAAACCTTATACAAAAGCCAATATAGAAAAAATAATGAAAGATGGCCAAGCTTTTCTGTTTGCACTTGTATTAGTCTGCTCTCACACTGCTATAAAGAACTATTCGAGACTGGGTAATTTATGAAGAAAAGAGGACTTCTTTTTTTTGCAGGCTGCACAGGAAACATGGCTGGGAGGCCTCAGGAAACTTACAATCATGGTGGAAGGGCAAAGGGGAAGCAAGTACCTTCTTCACATGGCAGTGGGAGAAAGAGTGCGAAGGGGGAAGCACTACATACTTTGAAACAACCATATCTCATGAGAACTCTATTACAAAAATAGCAAGGGGGAATTCCATCACCATGATTTAATCACCTCCCACCAGGCCACTCCCCCAGCACGTAGGGATTACAATTTGACATGAAATTTCGGTGGGGACACAAAACCAAACCATATCAGCACTGGAAGAGGAAATCCAGAGCTTTTGTCCTCTGGATCCTACTCTTCACACCTGCTACTCCTTGAAGGGGGAGGGGAGTGTCAAGCTGTCCATGGTTTGAAAACCACTAGACCAGTTGATTATTTTTTCTGCATCCCTTCATGTGCCAACATTATAAATTTGAGAATGGGCATGTATATAATACAAAAGATAGAGTTGACGTCTTTCCTTTCTTTTCTTTTCTCTTTTTTATCTTTTCTCTCCTCTCCTCTGCCCTCTCCCCTTCACTCCCCTCTACTTCACTCCACTCCCCTCCTCCCCTCCTCAGCCCAGGCTGGAGTGCAGTGGTATTGTCAGAGCTGTTACCTCAAACTCCTGGGCTCAAGAGATCCCTCTGCATCTGCCTCCCTAGTAGCTAGGATTACAGGTGTGCATCACCACATCTGGCTGATTTTTTTTCTTGATCTCTGTAGAGATGGGGGGTGTTTTGCTATGTAGAGCAGGCTTGTTTTGAACCCTTGGGCTCTAGTGATCTCCCTACCTTGGTCTCCCAAAACTCTGGGTTTAGAGGTGTGAGCCACATTGCCTGGCCAAGTTCATGTGTTTCTGAAACTCAGCTCATTATAAATATTGTAAGATCTCTTTATTTCTGTCCAAATGAGTAAATCACCTTGGATGGACCAGCAGTGAGGATGTCCGTGATTTGGTCATGTTGGAATCTGAAACCCTTATGGGCAAAAGGGCAGTACTTGATTTGGCAGAGTGGAAGTAACTCTCAGTTTAGCAGAGCAGAACTTTCAATTTAGCTATCCAGATGTGAGTCAGGTACATAGTAGTAAGTATTGGATCATACAAAAAAGAGGAATGTTATTCTGTAGTTTTCAGTCCCTCTGTCTCTTTTGTAGTGCATGGTAACCAACTAGTTACGTAACCAAGTGTCCTTTTTTCTTCATTAGGATTAATCAAGGGATAGTAGGCTTTCTTGGATAGTCTCCCTCCTTTTGTAGAAATGTGAATATAGGATTCACTGTGGCTTCTCTGAGACCAGAGTTCAAGCTGAAGTAGAAGAGAAAAAAATAATCTAGTGGTCCAAGGAAACAGTTCTGGTTCTGAAATAAAGTAAGTACATGAAGACATTAGAGAGGTCTGGAATTAATAGACACAGTGAACTATACTTGTAATACCTGAGCAAGAGCCGGAAACTGGATAGAGGTCTGGGTCAGGAACATAAGAGCATTGCTACAGAAATAACAGGAAGATGGGTAATGACCTTTCTCTCTATCCTTGGGGTTGTTGTCTCATTGTTTGGAGAGCATTCACCAGTTGCCATGTTTAGAGGCTAAAACAGGTAAATCAGGAGCCCATTTTGTTCAGTAAAGCTCAGAGTAAAATGTAGAATTCAAATGCACCTCTAAATAAGTGTTTATGGCTGGGCGCAGTGGCTCAAACGCCTGTAATCCCAGCACTTTGGGAGGCCGAGGCGAGGGGGATTGCCTGAGCTCAGGAATTCAGGACCAGCCTGGGCAACACAGTGAAACCCTGTCTCTACTAAAAAATAAAAATAAAAAAATTAAGGTGGGTGTGGTAGCGTACACCTGTAGTCCCAGCTACTTAGGAAGCTGAGGCAAGAGAAATGCTTGAACCCGGGAGGCAGAGGTTGCAGTGAGCTGAGATTGAACCACTGCACTCCAGCCTGGGCAGCAGAGTGAGACTCCGTCTCTTAAAAAAAAGAAGGTATTTAATTACTTATTGTACAGTAAGATACACTGTCAGGACTATCTTAATTTTTAGCCTGAACAAAAGACTCGAAATCAGACACTGAACCCTTGAATTAACCATGTGACCTTCAGTAAGATACTTAACCTTTCAGAACGTTGATATCTTAAGATTGAGACCATGTTTATTTGAAGAGACTTGTAGTTTGTCAGTTTGGTAAATAGACGAGATTTAACTTTGCTTTAGGTCTCATTAATGTCTTCTTTTGACATAAAATGAAGTACTTATATTTTGTAAAGATTGTGAAGATTTTAATTACAGTAATTAATATTAAAACCTGAAAGAACAATGAAGTGTGAGCTCAGAAAATTTTTTAAAATGAGTTATGGCACTTCAATAGGAGGCTAAGTAGATAATTTTTAGGAAAGTATACTAGAACTCTTTGCCCAGGGGAACAATGAAATGAATTGTATTGACATCTATTAAATTAACTAATGTCTTTCTCTTTTGAAATGCACATTAAGTAAAACAAACATGATGAATTGATTTCTACTTTGAGCAGTCCTTTTTTTAGGTAGATTCATCCTAAATTACGGATTTACTACTTTTTCTTATGTGATAAAGGATAATGGTTGATATTTGTAGCCTCTGCTTGTATGATGGAATTGTCAAATGGAATCTTCCTTTGCAATATAATATACTTTGGTGATTAAAAGGCCTGGGTTCAGGTTTTTTGTTTTATATTTTTGAGACAGAGTCTTGATCTGTCACCCATGCTGGAGTGCAGCGGCACAGTCTAGGCTCCCTGCAGCCTCCGTCTCCTGGGTTCAAGCGATTCTCCTGCCTCAGCTTCTCAAGTAGCTGGGATTACAGACACCCACCACCACACCCAGCTGATTATTTTTGTATTTGTAGTAGAGACGGGGTTTCACCATGTTGGTGAGGCTGATCTCAAACTCCTGACATCAAGTGATCCACCTACCTGGGCCTCCCAAAATGCTGGGATTATAGGCGTCAGCCACCGTGCCCGGCCAAGGTTTTTGTTTTTATTTTTTTAAATGAAACAGACTCACGATATTGCCCAGGCTAGTCTCAAAATCCTGGGCTCAAGCAGTCCTCCCCTCTTCCCCATCAGCCCTAAGCCTCCCTAGTGGCTGGGACTACAGGTGTATGCCACCACACCCAGCTACTTTTTGTGTTTTTTGTAAAGATGGGTTTTGCCATGTTGCCCAGGATTCAAACCCTGGACTCAAGCAGTCTTCCCACCTCGAGCCCCTGAAGTACTGAGATTACAGGTGTGAGCCACCATGCCCTGTTGGGTCGTGCTATATTGCCCAGGCTTATATCAAACTCCTGGCCTCAAGCAATCTTCCCACCTCTGCTTCAAGACCTTTTGATGCCATTTTACTGTTGTGTAATCTTTAATTTTCTATTCAGTATGCTCATCTATAAAACAGTGAAAATTACCACATAAAGATTGTCTTGGCAGGGCTCGGTGGCTCACGCCTGTAATCCCATCACTTTGGGAGGCTAAGGTGGGTGGATCATGAGTTCAGAAAATCAAAACCATTATGGCCAACATGGTGAAACCTCGTCTCTACTAAAAAATACAAAAAATTAGCCAGGTGTGGTGGCACATGCCTGTAGTCCCAGCCACTCGGGAGGCTGAGGCAGGGGAATTGCTTGAACCTGGGTGGCAGAGGTTGCAGTTAGCCAAGATTGCACCACTGCACTCCAGCTGGGCGACAGAGCAAGACTCCATCTCAGAACAAACAAACAAACAAAAAGATTGTCTAGAAGTACATTAGGGTCTTTCAGTTGCAAATGACAGAAATCCAGTTCAGACTAGCTTAAACAATAAAAGAGAAGGCTGACCTCTGACGCGGTTTAGCTCAAACAGTGTTATCTTAGGCTTTCTCTTAAACTACTGCTTTTCTTTTGTTGGCTTTACTTTCAGATAGACTGTCACCAGATGGCATCTCTAGGTTTATTTATTTAATTTACTTTTTGGAGACAGAGTCTTCAGGCTGGAGTACAATGGCATAATCACAGCCCACTGCAGCCTCTGCCTTCTGAGCTCAAGTGATCCTCCCACCTCAGCCTCCCAGGTAGCTGGGATTACTGGCGCATGCCACCACACCCAGCTATTTTTTGTATTTTTGGTAGAGATGGGTTTTCACCATGTTGCCCAGGCTGGTCTCAAGCTCCTGACCTCAAGTGATCTGTTTGCCTTGGCCTCCCAAAGTGCTGGGATCAAGCCACCATGCTCGGTCTCTAGGTTTATTCTTTGTAATTAGCAATCTTAGAGAAAATTGCTGACAGGCGCGTGCGCACCTACACATACACACACCCCCCCTTCATATAGGTCAACCACACACACACACACACACACACACACACGCACCATTTCATATAGGTCAACCCCAGGGTTACATTCAAATCTCTAGTCTTGTTGAGTAATAGGAATTCTTTGTATATTCTGGATATTAAACTCTTTTCACATATATTATTTGCAGATTTTTTTTTCACTCTGAGTTGTCATTTTATTCTCTTGATAGTGTAAGTTTCAGCTTTTAAATGTAGGTCTTTGATTCATTTTGAATTAATTTTTGTACATTATTTAAGGTAGGTTTCCAACTTCATTCTTTTTTTTTTTTTTTTTTTTTTTTTGAGACAAAGTCTGGCTCTTTTTGCCCAGGCTGGAGTGCAAGTGGCATGATCTCAGCTTATTGCAACCTCCACCTCTTGGGTTCAAGCGTTTCTCCTGCTCAGCCTCCCAAGTAGCTGGGATTACAGGTGTGTGCCACCACACCTGGCTAATTTTATATTTTCAGTAGAGACAGTGTTTTTTCAAATCAACAGGAATTTGGGGAAAAAAAATAAAAGAACAAAAGAGACAGGGTTTCATCTTGTTGGCCAGGCTGGTCTCAAGTTCCTGACTTCAACTGATCTGCCTGCCTAAACCTCCTAAAGTGCTGGGATTACAGGCGTGAGCTACTGTGCCCGGCCCCAGCTTCATTCTTTTACATGTTGATATCTAGTTTTCTCAGAATCGTTTGTTGAAAAGACTGTTATTTTCTTATTGAATGGTTTTGGCACTCTTGTTTTTGAAGATTAGTTGACCAAATATGTGAGGATTTATTTCTGGACTCTATACCATTGATCATGTCTATCCTTATATTAGTTTCATACTGTTTTTTGTTTTGTTTTGTTTTTTGAGACGGGGTCTTACTCTGTCGCCCAAGCTGGAGTGCAGTAGCGCGATCTTGGCTCACTGCAACCTCCATCTCCTGGGTTCAAGCAGTTCTCCTGCCTCAGCCTCCTGAGTAGCTGGGATTACAGGTACATGCCATCACACCCAGCTAATTTTTTTGTGTTTTTAGTAGAGACGGGGTTTCACCATGTTGGCCAGGATGGTCTCGAATGTCTGATCTCGTGATCCACCTGCCTCGGCCTCCTAAAGTGCTGGGATTACAAGTGTGAACCACTATGCTTGGCACACACTGTTTTAATTATTGTAGCTTTGTAGTAAGTTTTAAAATCAGGAAGTCCTGATTTTTTCCAATTCTGTTCTTCTTTTTCAAGATGATGTTGGTTGTCCTTGTCTTGGGTAGAGTGACGTCTGGTTGGTGCTGCCCATCTCATAAAAACAAGAAAAAAAATCAATGCCTTATTTATTCCAGCTTGGCTTTTGGTCATGCCTATTCCTGGTTTATGCCTTGGACACATGGGAAAAAAGATTGTGTTGGCTATTTGGGACCCCTTAAGATTCCATGTGTATTTTAGAGTGATTTTTTTCTATTTCTGCAAAAACTGTCACTGAGACTTTGATATGGATTACGTTGAATCTGAAGATCACTTTATATGACACAAGGACATCATTTTTTTTTTTTTTTAAGATCACTTTGGAGAGTATTGTCATCTTAGCAATATTAAGTCTTCAATCCATGAACCTGGCAGGCAAGTCTTTCCATTTATTTAGGGCTTTAATTTCTTCCAGCAGTGTTTTGTAGGTTTCAGTTATGAGTCTTGCCGTCCATGGTTAAATTCATTTCTTAGTACAGCTAGTGCTCAACTTACGACCAAATTGGTTCCAACAGACTGGTCATAACACGATTTGGTCGTAAGTTGAGTAGGCTATATGTATAGTACTGTGAAATGATATTATAAAAATCTTTAAGTCATATTTTATCATAATTTTCTTTCATTATTGTTATATATCATAATTTTCTTTGTTCATTTTATGCCATTTGTATCATCTCTACGCCATTTTGTTTCTTAATTTTACATTCGTCAGGTTTAAGTAAACCACTGCATTACTAGTACAACTGGCTTAATATTTGCAAAACATACAAAATTACAAAATACAGGTGCATACAAAAATACAAAATACAGGTGTAAAAAATACCATAGGAAACATTTTCCCAATTGCAAAACATATCAAAATATATAAACATGTATGAAACATTTTATTGGCCATTTTTGAATTTGATCTTCCATCCAAATATATAGCAATTTCTCCATTTCGTGAATGGGCCCGCTTCATTGCTTTGTTATAACTATTGATCACAGGGGTGCAGAACCTTTCACAGCTTCACGAATTCTTTCTTTATCTTTCAAAATCGTCTACACAGTCGAGTGTGATAACTTCGTATCACGTGCAATCACATTCACTTTCTTTCCTCCTTCGTACTGCTTAATTACCTTCATTTTCGTGTCGAGATCGATGGCCTTTCTTTCCTTCTTGGCAGGCTGAGGCGTAGACAAAGACAGTTTCCTCTTGGTAGACATCTTGGGAGGGGTGTGACGAAAAATATCCAAGACACAAAACACAAATTGCTATACTGAGTCTGGGATAACAGTTGAAATGGTGCACGCGGAGATGGTAGTGCTGCTAGAAGCTGGTCCGCACTGTCATACGCCCAGCCGGGCAACGTTTGTGCTGCCAGACGCAGAGCAGTCGTGGCTAGCGATTGTGGTTGTAAAGTCAAATGGTCGTAAGTTGCATAGGTCGTAAGTCGATCAATACCTGTATTTTATTCTTTTTTGATATTTTTATAAATGCAATTGTTAGCTATGCACAGTGGTTTATGCCTGTAATCTCAGCACTTTGGGAGGCTGAGATGGTAGGATTGCTTGAGCATAAGAGTTCAAGACCAGCCTAGGCAACATAGTAAGACTTTATCTCGACGAAAAATGAACATGAGCTTGGTGGCTCACACCTGTATCCCAGCTACTTAGGAGGCTGAGGTGGGAAGATTACTCGCTGCAGTGAGCCGAGATTGCACCACTGCACTGCAGCCTGGGTGACAGAGTGAGACCCTGTCTCCAAAAAAAAAAAGAGAGAAATTATTTCCTAAATTTTCTTTTTGGATTGTTTATTACTAGTTTATAGAATAAGTTGTATAACTTATTATTTTTGTATGTTGATTTTGTATCTCTCAACTTTGCAGAATTTGTTATTTTGTGAATTGTAGTACTTTTTTTGATCCCCACATGATGGCAGAGGATCAAATGAGATGCATGTGAGAACTGTTGTCAAGCAGAAGTTCTATGTATGTCAGAGTCATGATTTCTGATACATGATGCAACATGTAAAACCAGGTGACTGGTAGGTTTGCGATCAGGGATCCCAAATTCAATACTTTCTTAGGCCATAGGGCTTTGTTTTTTGTTTTAGTTAGTTACTTTTGAATAGGTAATAAATACACAGTGAAAAACATTCAAAAGCCATAAAAAAGTATATAGTAAAAAGTAAATCTCTGAATTCTGTCCCTTAGTCACCAAGTTTTCCCTCCCAACAGCAACTCTAGCATAGTTTCTTATGCATCTTCCCAGAGATATTCATGTTATACACAAGAAAACATGTATATCTATACATATATATATGTCTGCACAGACACACAGACATACATATACGATATTTTACATGAACTGCCATCCTTAAAGGCATTTGAGTTTGCCCCTCAGCTTATGCTATAGTTGTGTAACCTAGCATGAAGACCTGTCATAATTATTTTATGTATTATGTATTAATATTTGCTTTAATCATTGTCTTTTCAGTTTTGATGAAGCAAGAGCACAGAGAAGAGATTGATCTGTCTTCAGTTCCATCTTTGCCTGTGCCTCATCCTGCTCAGACCCAGAGGCCTTCTTCTGATTCAGAGCACCCACACGAAAGTGTACTGTCAACACAGAGAAGTTTGGTTTGTTCCATCCCACAAACATATGCATCCATGGTGACCTCATCCCATCTGCCACAGTTGCAGTATAGAGATGAGAGTGCTAGTAAAGAACAGCATATGATTCCTTCTCCAGTTGTGCACCAGCCTTTTGAAGTCACACCAACACCTCCTGTGGGATCTTCCTATCAGTCTATGCAAACTAACATTGTGTACAATGGACCAACTTGTCTTCCTATTAATGCTGCCTCTAGTCAAGAATTTGATTCAGTTTTGTTTCAGCAGGATGCAGCTCTTCCTAGTTTAGTGAATCTTGGCTGTCAACCACTGTCATCCATACCATTTCATTCTTCAAATTCAGGCTCAACAGGACATCTCTTAGCACATACACCTCATTCTGTGCATACCCTGCCTCATCTGCAATCAATGGGATATCATTGTTCAAATACAGGACAAAGATCTCTTTCTTCTCCAGTGGCTGACCAGATCACAGGTCAACCTTCTTCTCAGTTGCAACCTGTTACATATGGTCCTTCACATTCAGGGTCTGCTGCAACAGCTTCCCCAGCAGCTTCTCATCCCTTGGCTAGTTCACCACTTTCTGGGCCACCATCTCCTCAGCTTCAGCCCATGTCTTACCAGTCTCCTAGCTCAGGAACTGCTTCATCACCGTCTCCAGCCACCAGAATGCATTCTGGACAGCGCTCAACTCAAGCACAAAATACAGGCCAGAGGGGTCTTTCTGCACCTTCATCTTTAATATGTCACAGTTTGTGTGATCCAACTTCATTTCCACCTGACGGGGCAACTGTGAGCATTAAACCTGAACCAGAAGATCAGGAGCCTAACTTTGCAACAATTGGTCTGCAGGACATCACTTTAGATGATGGTAAGTTCATCTGTGGTATATTCTTGAAGTAGTGAAGATTCAGGAACTTTATTCTCCCAAGTGTCATAAAAAAGTTATTATGGATTGCTTATTGGCATATGTTTGGGCCTTTAAATAAGTTGTTATTAGAAATATATGTTAATATATGACTTTGAGGATAGCTATGAAAATCCATGCCTTAGCATCCATTTTACCACTAATATCTGTTGCTGAATAGGGCATCTTTTCTTCCAGGATATGTAGTGAGATCACAGTGTCTAGACAATGGAATTCAAGACCATTAATTCCATAAACACTGCTGAATGCTGTCCTTTTGCAAGATGGAGCTAGATGCTGGGAATATGAAGGATGTATTAAGACAGAGTTCTTGGCCGGGCATGGTGGCCAATGCCTCAAATCCCAGCACTTTGGGAGGCCAAGGCAGGTGGATCACTTGAGGTCAGGAGTTTGAGATCAGCCTGGCCAACATGGCGAAACCCCATGTCCACTAAAAGTTAAAAAAAAAAATTTGCCAGGCGTGGTGGCACATGCCTGTAATCCCAGCTACTCAGAAGGCTGAGGCAGGAGAATTGCTTGAACCTGGGAGGCGGAGGTTGCAGTGAGCTGGGATTGTGCCACTGCACTACAGCCTGGGTGACAGAGCGAGACTCCATCTCAAAAAAAAAAAAAAAAAAAAAAACAAAAAAAAAAAAAAAAAAAATAGAGTTCTTGTCCTTGAGGAGATTTACACAAGTTAAGAACCTGTACCCTGACAGCTTGCTGAGTCAGTCAGTGGTATTGGTACAAGATGCGACTAGTTTACTACTGCTACTGCTGTAGTTGTTGGCACACGATAAAAAGAAGCTATATATATAAACATAGCAAGTTGGTATGGAAATTTCTGCTTTTGTGAAATCAGTAAATTCTAGAGAATCATGAATATTTAGTCAATAATTAAAAATTGTCCAAGATAGGATTTTAAGGTAACAGTTTTAGAATTTATTCTTGGCTTTATCATGTATGTGATAGTGAAATTCAGTCTAAATAGGAATTCAGTGAAAACTACCTAGAGCTGTTGTCCAGTATAAAAATTGTAGGGCCAGGCACGGTGGCGCACACCCGTAATCCCAACACTTTGGGAGGCCAGGGCAGTTGGATCAACTGAGATCAGGAATTCAATACCAGCCTGGCCAACATGGTGAAACTCCATCTCTACTAAAGATAAAAAAATTAGCTGGTTGTGGTGGTGGGCGCCTGTAATTCCAGTTACTAGGGAGGCAGAGGCAGGAAAATCACATGAATCCAGGAGGTGGAGGTTGCAGTGAGCCAGGATCACGCCTTTGGACTCCAGTTTGTATGACAAGAGCAAAACTCCGTCTCTCAAAAAAAAAAAAAAATTGTAAAGATTCTGAAACATGGATATAGAATTTTAGCTTTCTCTCTGATTCTGTATTAATTCACTCTAAGAAAATAATTGTAGCCGGGTGCTGTGGCTCACGCCTGTAATCCCAGCACTTTGGGAGGCTGAGGCGGGTGGATCACAAGGTCAAGAGATCGACACCATCCTGGTCAACATGGTGAAACCCCGTCTCTACTAAAACTACAAAAAATTAGCTGGGCATGGTGGCGCGTGCCTGTAATCCCAGCTACTCAGGAGGCTGAGGCAGGAGAATTGCCTGAACCCAGGAGGCGGAGGTTGCGGTGAGCCGAGATTGCGCCATTGCACTCCAGCCTGGGTAACAAGAGCGAAACTCTGTCTCAAAAAAAAAGAAAAAAAAAAAAGAAAATAATTGTAGATTAACCATCTCCTTTTACAGATCTGGAGAGACTGAGTTTACTACTTAGTTGCAAAGCTGATATTCCAACTCCCAAGCACAAGGGGCAAGGAAGGTAAATGAGATTTAGCATCCCATCTTCTCGGACTTTCCAGTCAGACTAGTATATAACTGGTTACTTACACAGTGTAGTGGGTCTAAGTCTCTATAACCAAGGTATAAAAGAAACACATTAAGAGATTAACAGACAAGAGGCTGGGCACAGTGGCTCATGCTTGTAATCCCAACACTTTGGGAGACTGAGGCATGCAGATCACCTGAGGTCAGGAGTTTGAGACCAGCCTGGCCAACATGGTGAAACCCAGTCTTTACTAAAAATATAAAAATTAGCTGGGTGTGGTAGTATGCATCTGTAATCCCAGCTATTCGGGAGGCTGAGGCGGGAGAATCATTTGAACCCAGGAGGTAGAGGTTGCAGTGAGCCAGGATGGCACCATTGCACTTTACCATGCTTGACAAGAGCAAAGATCCATCTTAAAAACAAAAACAAAAACAAAAAACAGACCAGGAGCTGTAGTGCATGTAATGCATACCTGTAATTCCAGCACTTTGAAAAGCTGAGGTGGGTGGATCACTTGAGCCCAGAAGTTGAAGACCAGCCTGGGCGACATGGCAGAACCTCATGTCTACAAAACAAAATACCAAAAATTAGCTAGATGTAGTGGTGTGGGCCTGTAGTCCCAGCTATTCTGAAGGCTGAGGTGGGAGGACCACCTGAGCTGAAGAGGTTGAGGCTGCAGTGAGCTGTGATCATGCCACTGCACTCCAGCTTGGGTGACAGAGTGAGATCCTGCCTCAAATAACAAAAAAGATCAGCAGAGATATGTAACAGATTTCACAGAAAGGATTCAGTGCAGCTTCTGTGAGTAGGTGACATTTGAGCTAAGTTTTGGAGGATGAATACAGTTGGCTGTCTGTATGCATGGGTTCCACACCTTGGATTCAGCCATCTATGGATTGAAAATATTTGGGGGGAAGAAAATGGATGACTGCATCTGTACTGAACATGTACATACAGACTTTTTTCCTTTATTCCCTAACAGTATAATATTACAACTGTTGCCATAGCATTTACATTGTACTTGGTATTATAAATAATCTAGATAGGATTTAAAGAGAGGATGTAGGTAGATTATTTGCAAATGCTACACCATTTTATATAAGGGATTTGCACATTCATGGATTTTGGTATGGGGAAGTTGTAAAACCAGTCCCCATGGACATAGTCATTTTTCAGGACTGCCTGTGTACAATCAAATCATGCATGTTTAAGTTCCACAGTCACCCTGTGGAACTCACATGTAAGAAAAGCAGCTGTGGTATCAGCGCTTTTGGAGGCCAAGGTAGACAGATTACTTGAGGCTAGGAGTTTGAGACCAACCTGGGCAACATAGCAGGACCTCATCTCCACCAAAAATCCCCACAAAAATTAGCTGGGTGTCGTGTTATATGCCTGTAGTTCTAGCTACTAGGAAGACTGAAGTGGGAGGATCACTTGAGCCCAGGAGTTCAAGGCTGCAGTGAGCTGATCACATGCTATTGTACTCCAGCCTGGGTAGCAAAGTGAGACCCTGTCTCTAAAAAAATTAAAAAGTCAGCCCTCCACATATGCATATTTCACATTCAAGAATATTGTTTTTTAGATCCATGTTTGATTGAAACATGGATCTAAAAAATGTGAAATCTGTGTGTGGGAAGGGCTGTAAAATCTGTGTGTAAGTGGACCCAGGCAATTCAAAGCTATGTGGTTCAAGGGTTACCTGAATATGTTTTCAGTAAATGAAGATCAGGGGCACATCAGATAATATAGCAGAAATAGAGAAGGATATGTTTGTTAGGGAAGGATATGTCTGTGGTGGGGTGAGGTATGGCACAGGGGTGGGGATGGGGGTGATTGGTATAGTACGGTACGGGATGGTTTTTAAGCCATGAGGGGACATGCCATGTCATTTGTGTGTAAACAGAAGGTATATGTGTAAACTAGAGCAACACCAAAACTTTGCATAGCATTTTTCTATATATTATGTAATCCTTACCTTTCCTCAAACTCTGAGGTAGATAGTAATGTTTACGGAGTTGGACTTTTGAAAGATCACACAAGTGGTAAGCAGCAGAGCTGAGACTGGATCAGTCTAGTCATTTTCTTGTGGCATTATAGCTGCCTCCCAGAAAGAGCAGGCCATGGTGGTTAGAACAGAACTCTGTACCAAACGTAATACCTCAAGGCTTTTCTAATTCCTGGAGAATATTCTCTAGAAATGCATGTGCAGAATTTCACTGCATTAACCCATGTTCACAACTACATCTGACCTGTCACACTGTGTTGGGAGTACTAGAGGATTCTGGTATTTAAGCATTTTGCCTTGCTCTGTGCACAGCTGGCGTAAGTGTCACTCCCTACTTAATGATGAAGCCAAGAGGTAGAGAGCAGGCTGCTACTTTTATGCAAAACAGATTTGAAATAAAGGCTTCTGCAAATATTGGCTTTTAAAATGTTGCTTGTTTCTTCTTTTAGCAGTTTTAAACTAACTCTTCACATTGCTTTTCATCCTGAAACAAAGAGTGAGACTTTGTGTCACTCATTTGTGATATAACTGAAGATAGGAGATTTATTGAGTGGATCTTTAAGGGCATTTCAGCTCATTTTCTTTACCAGTGAAGATATTTTTTCCTTCTAAAAAGATCCCAAAGCTAGAACCTGCTCTTTCTAATTTATCACAGGTTGAGAGATTTAGGGGTGGAGGGTAGGATAGACAACAAATGAGAATTTCTAGAAAAATTTTGTGATAATTTACTTCATTGTTTGATTATATGAAGATTTGTTGCAAAAACAGAAGATCTAGAAAGGTGAGGTCTGTAAGGGCCGCTGTAAAAGCAATTTTATTTTTTCTCCATTTATTATGTAGGGCATACAAGCAAGAAAAGGGCTGGGTGTGGTGGCTCACACCTGTAATCCCAGCACTTTGGGAGGTCGAGGTAGGTGAATCACCTGAGGTCAGGAGTTCGAGACCAGCCGGGTCAACATGGTGATACCCTGTCTCTACTAAAAATACAGAAAAAAAAATTAGACAGGGATGGTGGTGGGTACCTGTGGTTCCAGCTACTCGGGAGGCTGAGGCAGGAGAATTGCTTGAACCCGGGAGGCAGAGGTTGCAGTGAGCTAAGATCCGTGCCATTGCACTCAACAACACTCCGTCTCAAAAAAAAGAAAAGAAAAAAGAAAGGTTCCCAGATTGTAGGACAGGAACTAGCTATCAGATTTGCTCATTGCCACCCTTCAGGGGACTTAATAGAAGCTCTGTGCTGCCAAGCAGTAATTACAGAGGGGGAAGAGCAGGACACCATGATGTGCACCTGTAATCCTGGCCACTTGGGAATGCGAGATGGGAGGATCCCTTGGGCCAGGGAGTTTGAGTCCAGTCTTGCCAATATAAGGAGACCCCATCTCTAAAATTAAAAAAAAAAAAAAAAAAGGGAAAAAACTGAAATGCACTTCTTTTTATTTTTTTATGATGGGGGTCTTACCCTGTCACCCAGACTGAAGTGCAATGGTGTAATCTTGGCTCACTGCAGCCTCGATTTCCTGGGCTAAAGGGATCAATCTTCCCACTTCAGCCTCCTGAGTAGCTGGGGCTACAGGCATGCACAACCACACTGACCAATTATTGTTAAAATGCACTTCTGAACATCTTAGATTATTGGCTGCGTAATTTTTGAAAATTGAATTTTTGATACTTGATGCTTAATTTGAGCTCCAAAAAAAATTTTTTTTTTTTTTTTTTTTTTTTTTTTTTTTTTTTTTTTTTTTTTTTTTTTTTNTTGAGACCAGCCTGGGCAACACAGCAAGACCCCATTTCTATTTATAAAATAAATTTAAAGCATTTATTATTTTTTGAGACAGAGTCTCTATTGCTTAGGCTGGAGTGCAGTAGCACAATCTTGGCTCACTGTAACCTCTACCTCCTGGGTTCAAGACCTTAGCCCTCCAAGTAGCTGGGACTACAGGTGTGCACTACCACACCCAGCTAGTTTTGTTTTTTGGTTTGTTTTGAGATGAAGTTTTGCTCTTGTCTCCCAGGCTAGAGTGCAATGGGGCAATCTCGACTCACTGCAACTTCCACCTTCCAGGTTCAAACAATTCTGCCTCAGCCTCCCAAGTAGCTGGAATTACAGGTGCCTGCCACCACGCCCAGCTAATTTTTCTATTTTTAGTAGATACACGATTTTGCCATGTTGGCCAGGCTGGTCTCAAACTCCTGACCTCAGGTGATTTGGGGGGAAGTCTCCCAAAATGCTGGGATTACAGGTATGAGCCACCACACCCAGCCAATTTTTGTATTTTTAGTAGGGACGGAGTTTTGCCATGTTGGCCAGGCTGGTTTCTGACCTCAGGTGATCTGCCTATCTCGGCTTCCCAAAGTGCTGGGATTATAGGCATGAGCCACCAAGCCCAGCTAGAATGAATTTTTGATATTTTTTAATTGACTAATTTATTATGATATTTGGATTTGCCTTAGAAGGTTAAATTTCTAGATGCTGAGAAAATCCTAAAGTTCTGCAGACTTTTAATGTAAATTCAAATTAACCAGGCATAGTGCTGGGCTCTTGTAATCCCAGCTCCTCTGGAGGCTGAGGCAGGGAGAGTTGCTTGAACCCAGGAGGTGGAGGTTGCAGTGAGCCGAGATTGTACCACTGCACTCCAGCCTGGGTGACAGAGCAAGAGACTTAGTCTCAAAAAATAAAAAATAAAAAGGAAAAAACCTTTAATGTAAATTCATAAAATAAAAATTTTAAAACCCATATATCTCATGGACCTTGAACTCCATAGCACTGGAATATCTCTTTTCTTTTTTAAATTTATTTTTCGTAGAGATGAAGTCTTGCTATACTGCCCAGGCTGGTCTAGAACTCATAGCCTCAAGTAATTCTCCCACCTAGGTCTCAAAGTGCTGGGAGCCATTATACCTAGCCATATATGTCCCCTTTCTGGTTAGCTTTATTTTATTTTATTTCATTTTATTATTCTTGAAGATGATGTCTCACTTTGTTACCCAGGCTGGAGTGTAGTGCCATGAACACGCCTCACTGCATTTTCAACCTCCTGGGCTGAAACAGTCCTCCTGCTTCAGCCTCCTGAGTAACTGGTACCACAGGCAAGTTTCATCATACCCTGCTAATAGTTAACTCTAGAAGTCATAGAGCAAGGCATGGTAATATGTGCCTATAATCCCACTACTGAGGAATCCTAAGGCGGGAAGATCACTTGAGCCCAGTTTGAGGCTAGTCTGGACAACATAGCAAGACCCTGTCTCTAAATATTTTTTTTAAGTGAGGCATAGAACATACCAGAAAGGATTGAAAATGATTACAGTGAACTTTGTAGTTAGCCCAAGGTCAAAAATTTTTTAACTTTTTTGTATTATGTTAATCTATTAAGTCCAAAGTAATTTCCACTCTACAACCAGAGGACACAGTAATTTAAAAATTTTTTTGCCCCGGGCGCGGTGGCTCACGCCTGTAATCCCAGCACTTTGGGAGGCTGAGGCGGGTGGATCACGAGGTCAAGAGATCGAGACCATCCTGGTCAACAAGGTGAAACCCCGCCTCTACTAAAAATACAAAAAATTAGCTGGGCATGGTGGCGCTTGCCTGTAATCCCAGGTACTCGGGAGCTGAGGCAGGAGAATTGCCTGAACCCAGGAGGCGGAGGTTGCGGTGAGCCGACATCGCGCCATTGCACTCCAGCCTGGGTAACGAGAGCGAAAC
>NW_016107433.1:1591948-1602292 GCF_001604975.1 Cebus imitator
AGGCTGAGGCAGGAGAATTGCCTGAACCCAGGAGGCGGAGGTTGCGGTGAGCCGAGATCGCGCCATTGCACTCCAGCCTGGGTAACATGAGTGAAACTCCGTCTCAAAAAAAAAAAAGAATCATTAGTGTGTTAGTAGACTGTTACTTTTAGAAATACGGACATTAACATCTTTTTTTATTACAAATTCAGTGACATTTACTAGAGAAGGTATTAGTGTAAATCAGCTCAGAAATTCAAGAGTTGTAGACTGAGCATGGTGGCTCACGCTTATAGTCCCACCACTTTGGGAGGTCCAGGCAGGCAGATCACTGGAGCCCAAGAGTTTGAGCCCAGCCCAGACAACATGGCAGAACCCTGTCTGGAAAAATTGCAAAAATTAGCTGGGCATGGTGGCATGTGCCTGTAGTCCCAGCTACTTGGGAGGCTAAAGTGGGAAGATTACTTGAGCCCAGGAGTTCAAGACTTCAATGAGCAGTGGTCATGCTACTATAGTCCAGCCCAGGTGACAGAATGTGACTCTGTCTCAAAAATTAAATAAAATAGTTATAGAGCTGGAAAGTATCCTCATATAGCTCTCGTTTTATGGATAAAGCATCTAACATTTTTTTTTTTGAAACGGAGTCCCGCTCTGTTGCCAGGCTGGAGTACAGTAGTGTGATATCTTGGCTCACTGCAACCTTTGCCTCCTGGGTTCAAGTGATTCTTACTCAGCCTCCTGAGTAGCTGGGACTGCAGAAGTGTGCCACCACCCCCGGCTAATTTTTGTAATTTTAGTAGAGACAGGGTTTCACCATGTTGGCCAGGGGCCTTAATCTCTTGACCTCATGATCTGCCTGCCTTGGCCTCCCAAAGTGCTGGGATTACAGGCATGAGCCACCACGCCCAGCCTAAATTTTACACAGAGCCTAAGGTACTCATCCAGGTTAACAAACTTGAATTAATGGCAGAATAAAGACTAAGATCTGTTTCCTGACTCTAGGAGTTTTTCCAGTATCTGCAATCAAGTTTCTAGTCAGTGTGTTGAGGTTTTAGAGTGGGTGTCAAAGAATACATGAAAGAAAATGCCATTTTCTCCATGGAATCTTGATTGTGAGAGGGACCAGGGTATTCTTAAGATTACAGGTATTGATCGACTTACCACCTATGCAACTTACGACCATTCGACTTTACGACCACAATCGCTAGCCACGACTGCTCTGTGTCTGGCAGCACAAACGTTGCCCAGCTGAGCGTACAACAGTGCGGACCAGCTTCCGGCAGCACTACCGTCTCCGCGTGCACCATTTCAACTGTACATGTAGCCTACTCAGCTTACGACCAAATCATGTTACAACCGGTCCGTGGTCCCGACCATGGTCGTAAGTCAAGCATTAGCTGTATAGATTCTGGCAGTGTGCAGTGGCTCATGCCTTGTAATCCCTGCACTTTGTGAGGCCAGGGTGGGAGGACCATTTAAGCCCAGGAGTTCCTAGACCAGCCTGGGGAATATAAGGATACCTTGTCTCTACTAAAAATTTAAAAAATTAGCCGAGCAGGCCAGGCGCGGTGGCTCACACCTGTGATCCCAGCACTTTCGGAGGCCGAGGCGGGCAGATCACTTGAGGTAGGGAATTCGACTCCAGCCCAACCAACATGGAGAAACCCTGTCTCTACTAAAAATACAAAATTAGTCAGATGTGGTGGCGCATACCTATAATCCCAGCTACTCAGGAGGCCGAGGCAGAATAATTGCTTGAACCTGGGAGGCACAGGTTGCAGTGAGCCAAGATCACGCCATTGCACTCCATCCTGGACAACAAAAGCAAAACTCTGTCTAAAAAAAAAAAAAAAGCCAAGGGTGGTGGTGTGTGCCTGTAGTCCCAGCTACTCGGGAAGCTGAAGTGGGAGGAATGCTTGAACCCAAGAGGTAGAGTTTACAGTGAGCCAAGATTGTGCCACTGCACTCCAGCCTGGACAACAGAGTAAAACCCTGTTTCAAAAAAAAAAAGTGTTATGGATTCTCAGTATTAGATGACATTTTAAAGGTCCTCCATTCTCTTCCTCACTAAAGTTCATTCACACTTGGGCTTTTTTTTTTTTTTTTTTTTTTTTTTGAGATGGAGTCTCACTCTGACGCCCAGGCTGGAGTGCAATGGCACGACCTCAGCTCACTGCAACCTCTGCCTCCTGGGTTCAGGCAATTCTGCTGCCTCAGCCTCCCCAGTAGCTGGGATTACAGGCATTTGCCACCACTTATATTTGTAGTAGAGGTGGGGTTTCACCATGTTGGTCAGGCTGGTCTCAAACTCTTGACCTCAGGTGATCCACCGGCATCGGCCTCCCAAAGTGGTGGAAATACAAGCATGAGCCACCTCACCTGACCACATTTTGGTATTCTTTTTTTAATTTTTAATTTAATTTTATTTATTTTTTATTATTAATGGCAACATGCATGCCATTGCACATTTTGGTATTCTTAATGATAATTATATTCCTCTTTGTCTCTTTTCTAGCTTCTTTGGAACATCTCAGGGCCTTTTGAGTTCCAGCTAATCTTCTTGTTGTTTTTTTATTTGTTTTATTTAATGCCTTGAGTGAGGAATACTCTTCTTGTTTTATGTGGGCTCTAATACCTCTGGAATAATTCAGAACATACTTAATCCTTCTTCTGTAATAGCCCTTCCTATGTGTGAAACCTTGATCTCTTCTTTCCCAATCTTAAAACTCTCCAGCAGCTTCATCCTTCCCTCACCAACATGCAGATTGCCCTCTGCTTGAACCCTGATGTTTAAGTTCCCTTTCATAGTGCAGTATTCAGAAGGGAATATACTCTAGCCAGCTTGTTATAGGTTGACTATCACTTTCCCTGTTCAAAAGACTTTATCAGTATTGCCTGAGGTCAGGGGATTTTCTTAGTTCTGAGGTACTGTTGACTTAGTGAGTCATAATTATGCAAAGTTGCATCCTTTCTCTACATAGGTTTCTGCATATATATATGGGGGGGAATCAAAGACTAAACTTTATAATTATCTTTGTTCAGTTTCATCGAGATAGTTTCGGTGCCTCCTAACAACTTTTCAAGCTCAGAAGAATCCCGGAAGCATTTCTCAGTCTCAGGCTTCCTGGGGCAAGGCAGGTATTCCTTGGGGGTTACAACAGCAGCACAGTACTGATGTTTCACCAAGTGGTGTTCTCTTTCAAGTAGCCCCCCTGGAAGGCTGTAATATATACTTACTCAACCAATTAAGGCATAGTTCATGATGTGCCTTTATGTGTTCTTCACCTACCTCCATATATCATTGCTCCTCCTTGAAAAGCATGTTCTACGGCTGTCCAGTTATCACTGAGTTTTTGCTCATGTTAACAATTTGTATGCCTGGAAATGTAATTTTCCGTAAACATTTATGTTCATTATGGTGTTTATGCCCCAGTTTTTGGATCAGACAATAAATGTTAAAACAGTTGATTTTATAACAAATATGGAAACTGTCAAGCTGTTTGTTTATTTATTTACTTTTTTTTTTTGAGATGGAGTTTCCCTTGTCACCCAGGCTGGAGTACGATGGCATGATACCAGCTCATTGCAACCTCTGCCTCCTGGGTTCAAGCAATTTTCATGCCCCAGCCTCCGAAGTAGCTGGAATTACAGGCAGTCACTACCATGCCCAGCTAATTTTTTTATTTTTAGTAGATACGGGGTTTAGTCATGTTGGCCAGGCGTAAGCCACTGTGCCCATTTGTCAAGCTGTTTTAAACATTTTAATTAAGATTTAATTTAGGTTGGGTGCGGTGGCTCACTCCTGTAATCCCAGCACTTTGGGAGGCTGAGGCTGGTGGATCACGTGAGGTCAGGAGTTTGAGACCAGCCTGGCCAACCTGGTGACACCCTGTCTCTACTAAAAATACAAAAATTAGCTGGGTGTGGTGGCAGGCACCTGTAATCCCAGCTACTCAGGAGGCTGAGGTAGGAGAATCACTTGAACCTGGGACGCAGAGGTTGCAGTGAGCCAAGATCATGCCGTTACACTCCATCCTGGGCTACAGGGTGAGACTCTGTCTCAAAAAAAAAGATTTGATTGAGTGTGGTAGTTGATACTGGTGTGTGTGTGTTTAAAAAAAAAAAAAAGATTATAGTGGCCAGACACAGTGGCTCATGCCTGTAATCCCAGCATTTTGGGAGGCTGAGGTGGGACGATCACCTGAGGTCAGGAGTTCAAGTCCAGCCTGTCCAACATGGTGAAACCCCATATATACCAAAAATACAAAAAAAAAAAAAAAAATTAGCAGGGTGTGATGATGCATGTCTGTAGTTTTAGCTACTTGGGAGGCTGAGACAGGAGATTTGCTTGAACCCAGGAGGCGGAGGTTGCAGTGAGCTGAGATGGCATCACTGCACTCCAGCGTGGGCAACAGAGCAAGACTCATCTCAAAAAAAAAATTACAGTGTTGTGAAACTATACTGTCTTAGACCTTTAAATACAGGCCCATTTAATTTATGATTGAGCTAACTGAATGCTGTTACAACTTTCCATTAAAGTCCCTAAGTTCCCACTTGTCCTCGTTCACAGACTAACAGAGCCACAGCTGCAGCTTTTCAGCAGAGAAGAGGATGCATGTTAAATATAGCCTGACCTGCTGCTGTAGTGAAAACTGACACTGCAACTTGCAGGCTTTGTGCAGTAACATGCTGATCCTGAATGTAGGGCATTTGGTAATTTAGCAATAAACAAGGACTCTCTACTTATGACCTCAGCTGCTTTAGTCCTGTATGTAAATGACAAGCAGAGGTTGCCTGCTTTCAAAAAGCAGGTGCTTTTTAAAATCAAGGGAATGATAAACACAACATTCAGGTGGTTACTTGGATGTGGGAAGCAGGAAACTGATATGGAGGAGCAACAGAGAGGTTAATATTGTCAGTGTTCTCTTGCACCTGTTGGTTAGTGGTTTCACTGGTGTTTGTTTTATTAAAATAAATAAAACAAGGCCGGGCACAGTGGTTCATGCCTGTAATCCTAGATCATGAAGTCAGGAGTTCGGGACCAGACTGGCCAATATGGTGAAACCCCGTCTCTACTAAAAATACAAAAATTAGCCGGGTGTGGTAGCACACGCCTGTAGTCCCAACTACTCGGAAGGCTGAGGCAGAAGCATTGCTTGAACCTGGGAAGTGGAGGTTGCAGTGAGCCAGGATCACGCCACTGCACTCCAGCCTGGGTGACAGAGGGAGACTCTGTCTCAAAAAAATAATATAATAAATGAAACAGAAGAAAGCCATGCATAGCCAGTGGTGAAAGTGTGTCTTCTATATGGTATAATCACTTATGGGCACTGGGGTGGCGGGAGGTAGATAGCACTGAACTTTGACTTTTAACTGGCACACTGGGTAACTCACGAATCCTCTTTTGGGAAGCATACAGGTACTATATAGACTCAAACATATTTAGGATGAATGATTCCAGAGGCCGAAAGGTCTTGTAAATAATGCCCATGTAGGCTTTAAGTCATGGCTTATGCAGGATGGACCACGACAGGGATTCAAGACCTTAGACATAAGCATCCTGGGACATACAATAAGAAAAATTGAATTTTAGGCCTAAGGAAGAAAGCAACAAGCATTTGAGAAGATGTTTTATTTTTTATATCAAATGTATCTGTGTATCTCCATGGACATAATAAATAAGTTGTATCCTTTTTTATGAATGTATTGTTTCTACCATTTAAACAAAAATTTTAATCAACCTACATTCAGATTTATATATGGCCAGGCACTATGGCTCATGCCTGTAATCCCAACACTTTGGGAGGGCAAAGCAGGTAGATTGCTTGAGCTCAGGAGTTTGAGACCAGCCTAGACAACAAGGTGAAACCGTGTCTCTATAAAAAAATACAAAAATTAGGCCAGGTGTGGTGGCGCATGCCAGTAGTCCCAGCTACTCAGGAGGCTGAGGTGGGAGGATCGCTGGAGCCTGGAAGGCAGAGGTTGAAATTAGCAGAGATCATGCCACTGTATTCCAGCCTGGGAGACAGAGTGAGACCCTGTCTCAAAATAAGTAAAATGCAATAAAATAGTAGAACTTATGTATAAGCTAGGAAAAGTCCAAGAGAGGCTACCCTAAGGCAGCATATCAGAAGTCTTCAAAATAAGTTCCCCTCAAAATGTGTATTTAAAAATAGTTAATGGCCAGGCATGGTGGTTTATGCCTGTAATCCCAGCACTTTGGGAGGCTGAGATGGGAGGATTATTTGAGATCAGGAGTTTGAGACCAGCCTGGCTAACATGGTGAAAACGCGTCTCTACTAGAAATAGTAAAAATTGGGCCAGGCGCAGTGGCTCACACCTGCAATCCCAGCACTTTAGGAATCTGAGGCAGGCGGATCACATGAGGCCAGGAGTTCAAGACCAGCCTGGCCAACATGGTGAAACCCCATCTCTACTAAAAATACAAAAATTAGCCGGGTGTGGTGGCGGGCACCTGTAATCCCAGCTACTGGGAAGGCTGAGGCAAGAGAATTGCTTGAACCCATGAGGCAGAGGTTGCAGTGAGCCGAGACCATGCCACTGCACTCCAGCCTGGGCAACAGAGTGAGACTGTCTTAAAAATACAAAAAAAGGTTAGTGAATTATTGTTACTTTTTTCTTTTCTTTTCTTTCTTTTCTCTTTTCTTTTCCTTTTCCTTTTCCTTTTCTCTTTTCTTTTTTTTTGACCTGACCTTGTGATCTACCTGCTTCAGCCTCTCAAAGTGCTGGCATTACAGGCTTGAGCCACCATGCCCAGCCGGTTAGTGTTTCTTGATAAACTCGAATTTTTTTGAACACTGTGCTAGGTACTTTGCTAGTAGCTCATTAATTCTTCCCAGCAATCTGTGAAACGTGAACTATTAGTCTTAACTTTTTGTGTAGATGTGACTCAGAGACCTTAAGCACATCCCAGTTTTGTATGGCCACAAATATTGGTCAGGCATTTGAATCCAGGTCTGTCTGAAATGTAGATTTTCTCACATGTGTTTTTTTTTAGTGTCTTCTAAAATAGCTATAATTAATTACTTATATAATCTTGCCTTCTATAAAGACAATAGCATTGTAATTTTCAAATGTGCTACCATGTATAAGATAGCAAAGCCTGTCTTAAAGATGTATTCTGCTTTAAAATTCATATGATTTTTTCAAGTTCCTTCCAAGATGGATTATTCACAGAAAAAAAAATGTTTAATGAGAGATAAATTGTTTAATTTTAGGTTCAGCAGTTAACCAAGCTTTTGTGGTGTGGTGCAGTTTTCTACCGTGGCATTACAAGGTTACTTCTTGCCAACAATCATAGCTTTTGATGGACTTACATAAATGTACTCAAACAGCTTTTCTCTGAAGATACCTGGCTTTAAAAAAAAAAAAAAAAAAAAAAGATGTTTCTAAAGCCTACAGTTAGCCTCTCTATCTGGGCAGGAGAAAAAGTGTGAAAGTCTGATTTATGCTGGGAGATAGTATAGGGTTGAGAATGATGGTTACAAGCATTTTAACTTTACATCTACAAGAATGTGATACAGAAAAAAAAAAAAAATGTGGTACAGATTAAGTCCCTAATAATCATGCTGCATATTTAAAAACATCTATAGATGATTTTATGTAGAATGGGAATTTTAACATTTTGTTTGTGTTTATTTCTTGTTGAGGGGTGCACAGAGACAGGATTTTGCTCTGTTGATCAGGCTGGAGTGCAGTGGCATCATCATGGCTTACTGCAACCTCGACCTCCCAGGCTCCAGAGATTCTCCCATTTCAGCCTCCCAAGTAGCGGGTACTACAGGTGCCTGCCACCATGTCCAGCTAATTTTTAATTTTTTTTATAAAGGCACAGTCTCACTACATTGCCCAGGTTGGTTTCAGCCTCCCAAAGTCCTAGGATTACACGTGTGAGCCACCATGTCTAGCCTGTGTTTCTTAATACAATCATTTTTTTGAACAGGTAATACATTTACATGGTTCAAAATGTTAAAATTCCAACATTTACATACTTAAAAATCTGTCTTCTGCCGGGCGCGGTGGCTCAAGCCTGTAATCCCAGCACTTTGGGAGGCCGAGGCGGGTGGATCACGAGGTCAAGAGATCGAGACCATCCTGGTCAATATGGTGAAACCCCGTCTCTACTAAAAATACAAAAAATTAGCTGGGCATGGTGGCGCGTGTCTGTAGTCCCAGCTACTCAGGAGGCTGAGGCAGGAGAATTGCCTGAACCCAGGAGGCGGAGGTTGCGGTGAGCGAGATTGCGCCATTGCACTCCAGCCTGGGTAACAAGAGCGAAACTCCGTCTCAAAAAAAAAAAAAAAAAAAAAAATCTGTCTTCTAGGTAGATACTTCGTTGTCCTGTGTAGGGAGAATTGGAGTTACCAGTTTCTTGGCTGTCACTCCAGAGCTATTCTATGCATTTATAAACAGTTGCATATATTTTTTCCTTATTTTTACTAGCATATTATGTATACTAGTTTATACTTTGTATTTCCCATGATATAGAATCTTGAGAGATTATTCTATACTGTAACATAAAATATCTTCCTTGAAAGATACTTTTTTTTTTTTGAGATGGAGTGTTGCTCTGTTGCCCAGGCTAGAGTGCAGTGCCCTGATCTCGGCACACTGCAACCTCCACCTCATAGGTTCAAGCAATTCTGCCTCAGCCTCCCAAGTAGCTGGGATTGCAGGCACGTGCCACCATTCCTGGCTGATTTTTGTATTTTTAGTAGAGGCAGGGTTTCACAATGTTGGCCAGGCTGGTCTTGAACTCCTGACCTCAGGTGATCCGCCTGCCTCGGCCTCCCAAAGTGCTGGGATTACAGGCATGAGCCACTGCGCCGGGCCAAAAGATAATCTTAAAATAAAATATTCCATAAAATATTCTATGAAATACTTATTTGAATATTCATACCACTACCTTTTGTTTTTTTTTACTCTGCCACCCAGGCTGGAGTACAGTGGCACCATCTCAGCTCACTGCAACCTCCACCTCCCAAATCTATGATCTCTGTTCATTTTTTTGTTTTTGTTTTTGAGATGGAGTTTCACTGTTGTTTCCCAGGCTGGAATGCAATGGCGCAATCTTGGCTCACCGCAACCTCCACCTCCCGGGTTCAAGCAATTCTCCTGTCTCAGCCTCCTGAGTAGTTGGGATTACAGGCGTCCACCACCACGCCCAGGTAATTTTGTATTTTTAGTAGAGATGGGGTTTCTCCATATTGGTCAGGCTGGTCTTGAACTCCTGACCTCAGGTGATCCACACACCTTGGCCCCTCAAAGTGCTGGAATTACAGGCGTGAGCCACCACACCTAGCCTGCTCCTTCTTTTACCGATTTATAGAAGTCCTTTGTTAGGTTCATTAGCTCATTGAGGTATGAGTTAAATGTACTCAGATTTATAAATTTTAAAAGAGGGATTTATGAAAGTCCTCCAGATCTTGCTTTGAGTTAATGGTTAGAGCTGTGAAAACCTAATTCAGTCATTTAACACAATGTTCTCCCATGAGAAAATCCAAAGGTGGTTTAAAATGTAAAATTTACCACCTTAATCATTTTGAGTGTATACCAAGTGGCATTAAATACATTCACAATATTGTATAACCACCACCACTATCTATTTCCAGAACTTTTTTATCACCCAAACATTATAACTCTATAACCATTAAGTAATAACTACTCATTTCCTTCCCAACCTTCCAGGCCCTGGTAACTGCTACTCTGCTTTTTGTTTCCATGAATTTCTCTACTCTAGATACCTCATATAAGTGGGATTATGCAATATTTTTCCTTTTTTGTCTGGTTTATTTCACTTAGCATAATGTTTTCAAGGTCCATCCATATTGTAAGCATATGGAGAAATAATCTATTGGAACATTTTTATGTGGAATATTATTACATATTACATTGCATATAGAGGAATAATATTCAATTGTATATATACACCACATTTTGTTTATCCATTCATCTATCGGAAAATAATTTGGGGCTGGACACAGTGACTCACATCTTTAATCCCAGCAAGTTGGGAAGCCGAGGTGGGTGGATTGCCTGAGCCCAGGAGTTTAGGACCAGCCTGGGCAACAAGGTGAGACCCACGTCTATTAAAAAATTTTAAAATTAGCTGGTTGCGATGGTGTGTGCCTGTAGTCCCAGCTACTCAGGAGGCTGAGATGAGAGGATCACTTGAACCTAGGGGATGGAGGTTCCAACAAGCTGAGATTGCACCATGTACTCCAACCTGGGCGACAGAGTGAGACCCTGTCTCAAAAAAATAGTCCATGAACACACACATATTTAAAAAGAAAAAAACCTTCCAGTTAACAGTAAAAATCTAGACTAGCAAAAAAAAAAAAAAAA
>NW_016107433.1:1602332-1605409 GCF_001604975.1 Cebus imitator
AACAAGATGGGCCAGCCTTGGTGGCTCACACCTGTAATCCCAGTACTTTGGGAGGCCGAGGCAGGTGGATCACCTGAGGTCAGGAGTTCAAGACCAGCCTGACCAACATGGTGAAACTCCGTCTCTATAAGAAATACAAAAATTAGCTGGGCGTGGTGGCAGGAGCTTGTAATCTCAGCTACTTGGGAGGCTGGGGCAGGAGAATTGCTTGAACCTGGGAGGCAGAGGTTGCAGTGAGATGAGATTGTGCCACTGCACTCCAGCCTGGCAGTAGAGCAAGACTCCATGAGCCATTACTCCCAGCTCTATTTTCTTGTCTATCCAAATCCTTTATTCATATATATTTTTTGAAACAGAGTCTTGTTCTGTCACCCAAGCTGGAATGTAGTGGCATGATCTTGGCTCACTGAAGCCTACACCTCCTGAGTTCAAGTGATTCTCCTGCCTCAGCGTCCCAAGTAGCTAGGATTACAGGTGCGCACCACCACACCTGGGTAATTCTTTGTATTTTTATTAGAGCTAGGGTTTCATCATGTTGACCAGGCTGGTCTTGAGCTCCTGACCTCAGATGATCCACCTGCCTTGGCCTCCCAAATTGCTGAGATTACAGGCATGAGCCACCACGCTGGCCTAGTTTTAAATGTAGAAATCTTAAGCCTTTTTGGTTAATTCCTAAGTATTTTATTCTTTTTGATGCTACTTTGAATAGAATTGTTTTCTTTTCTTTTTTTGGAGACATGGTCTTGCTCTGTTACCCAGGCTGGAGTGCCCATACCCAGGCTGGAGTGCCCACTGTGCCAGACAAAATTGTTTTCTTAGGGTCAGGTGTGGTGGCTCACACTTGTATAATCCCAGCACTTTGGGAGGCTGAGGCAGGCAGATCACCTGAGGTCAGGAGTTCAAGACCAGCCTGGCCACCATGGGCCAGCCTAGCCACCATGGGGAAACCTTATCTTTACTAAAAATTCAAAAATTAGCTGGGTGTGGTGGCATATTCCTGTAATCCCAGCTATTGGGGGGGGTGGGCTGAGGCAAGAGAATCTCTTGAACCTGGGAGGTGGAGGTTGTTATGAATGAGATCATGCCACTGCACTTCAGCCTGAGACTGTCTCAAAAACAAATGAAGCAGAAAAAACCCGCAAAAAAAGAAGAATTGTTTTCTTAAGGGTTTTTTGGACCATTCATTCCAAGTATATAGAAGTACAAATGAATATTGTGTGTTGATTCTGTATTCTGCAACTTTGATGACTTTTTTAGTGCTTTTTTGTTTGTGTGGATTCTTTAGAGTTTCATATGTGTAGGACCCTGCCATTCCTGAACAGAGGTAACTTTATGTCTTCCTTTTTAGTTTGGATGGCTTTATTTTTATTTTTATTTTTCTAACCTAATTGCTCTGGCTAGAACTTCTAGTAGTAGGCTGGTAGAAGTGGTCAAAGTGTGGGCATTTTTGCTTTGTTCCTGATCTTAGGGGAAAAAGCCTTTGGTTTTTTGTTGATAATGATATGAGCTAAGGGTTTTTCATATATGCCCTTTTTCGTATTGAGGAAATTCCTTCTAAGTGAATATTGTTATCTTGAAAGAGCATTGAATTTTGATAAATTGGTTGGGTGCACTGGCTCATGCCTGTATTACCAGCACTTTGGGAGGCTGAGGTGGGCATAGGAGGTGCTAGAACCCTCCTACAGGAGGTGGAGGCTGCAGTGAGCTGTGATTGGAGTGCCACTGCACTTCAGCCTGGGCAACAGAGTGAGACTCTGTCTCAAAGAAAAAGAGAGTTCTTTCCCTTCCACTGACTAGTTGAGTGGAGGCAGAGACTTGGGTGCATTCAAGATGCAGCTTCACCCGTAAACCACCACCATGGCCAAGGAAGGCATTGCTGCTGGAGGTGTAGTGGATGTTAATACTGCTTTATAAGAGGTGCTGAAGACTGCCCTCACCCATTATGGCCTAGCATGTGGAATTCTCAAAGCTGCCAAAGCGCCAAGCCCATCTTTGTGTGTTTGCATCCAGCTGTGATGAGCCTGTGTCAAGTTGGTAGAGGTCCTTTCTCCTGAACACCAAATTAACCTAATTAAGGTTGATGACAACAAGAAATTAGGGGTAATGGTTAGGTCTCTATAAAATTGACACAGAGGGTAAACCCTGTAAAGTGGTTGGTTATAGTTGTGTGGTAGTTGAAGAGTACTTCAAATGCAAGAAATGAACAAATTAAACTCTGGCCCACCCTCCCCCAACACACACACACACACACTCACTCACTCACTCACTCAACTCACTCTGGTCACAATGACTCATTCCTGTAGTCCCAGCACTTTAGGAGGTCGAGGTGGACAGATCAGTTGAGCACAAGAGTTCAAAACCAACCTGGGCAACATGATGAAATCCCATTTCTACTAAAAGTACAAAAAATTAGCCAGATGCTATGGTTCCAGATACTTGGGAAGCTGAGGTGGGAGGATTGCTTGATCCTGGGAGGTGGAGGCTGCAGTGAGCCATTATTGTGCCCCTGCATGCCAGCCTTGGTGACAGAGTGAGACCTTGTCTCAAAAAAAAAAAAAAAAAAGAATTTTGATAAATGCTTTTCTGCATCTATCAAGATGATTATGTGGTTTTTACATTTTTTAAAATTTTTGTAGAGGCAGGGTCTTACCATGTTGCCCAAGCTGGTCAGGAATATGTTTTTTAAATTTTCTTTTGTTTAATTAGTTTGGTATATTACATTAATTGACTTTCATTTGTTGAATCATCCTTGCATTCTGGGAATAAAACTCACTTGGTCTTAATGTATGATCCTTTTAATATGCTGCTGAATTCCGTTAGTGTTTTGTTGATTTTTACATATATATTCATAAAGAATATTCTGTAGTTTTCTTTTTTTGAGATGGAGTCTTGCTCTGTCTCCCAGGCTGGAGTGCAGTAGTGCGATCTCGGCTCACTGCAAGTTCTGCCTCCTCGGTTCAAGCAATTATTCTGCCTCAGCCTCCTGAATCGCTGGGACTACAAGCACACGCCACCATGCCTGGCTAATTTTTTTTGTATTTTCAGTAGAGACAGGGTTTCACCATCTTGGCCAGGCT
>NW_016107433.1:1605590-1607486 GCF_001604975.1 Cebus imitator
GGAAAGAGAAATATTGTGGGTTTTTTTTTTTGAGACTGAGTCCCGCTCTGTTGCCAGGCTGGAGTGCAGTGGCAAGATCTTGGCTCACTGCAACCTCCGCCTCCTGGGTTCAAGTGATTGTCCTGCCTCAGCCTCACAAGTAGCTGGGATTACAGGCGTGTGCCACCACGCCCACCTAATTTTTGTATTTTTGGTAGAGACGGAGTTTCACCATCTTAGCCAAGATGGTCTCGATCTCCTGACCTTGTGATCCACCCACCTTAGCCTCCCAAAGTGCTGTGATTACAGGGGTGAGCTACCATGCCCGGCTGAAACTCTTGTTCTGTAAATGTTTGGTCAAAGTTTTTGTGATCAGGAGAGGTGAATGAGGTATATTTTGGAGCTAACAAAAGTGCTTCAAGGAACTAGAAAGATTTCTGGAGCACTGCAAGTTTCTGTAAAGCACAATCTGAAAGTACCACTAAGTCTGTCAACTCACAAAAGTTCTCATAGTGTTTATTGGCCTCTTGCTTTGTTCCGGGCTGTTTTCTTGTTATTTTTATGCTGCTCTACCTGGAATCACATATTCTATACCTTCAAGTCTGTTTTGGAGGACTCAATTGTGGAGATTGGGAAACCTCAAAAAGAATATTTTGATATTATATTTTCAGTCTTTAAAATACTTTGTACACACTGTAATATTTAAATCGCCTCTGAAAACTAGGAGAGTGATCTCAAATTAATAAGCTTAAGACAGAAAAATTTTGCTTAAGCAAATGATTTCTGGATTTTGTTTTGTTTTGACCCCTTTAGTGAGGGTGCATTTTATATAGATTGGTCGTTCCTTTTTCTTCTTTTATCTGCTTACAAGGAGAATATTAGTTTGTGTTCACAGAGACTACATACAGATTTTTCCCTTCTATGAAGGTTAGGCCCTTTTGCTTGAAGTTGTATAACAAAGGCCAAAAATAATTCCTTATAATAAGGCAAAAAGGTGAGAGTTTGCCTATTCCATTACTGTGTTTTAGACTCTTGGGACATTTGAATGCTTTAGCCAGTACCGAAAAATTGACCATTGGTGACTCTTTTGTGCAGTGACTTTCAAACATTTTTGATAGCTTCCTAGAATAAAAAATAAGATTTATATTGTGACTCCATACACAAAAAAATATATACATATACAACTAATGTTAAAGTCTCACAAACCAATTCTTAAGCTTTATTAAAGGGAATGCAGGCTGCTATCTTCTGTTCTGTTTCTTTCTCTTTTTTAAAATACTGGTTTCAACTTGCTGAATTTATTTCATAAATGTCTAATGGGTGTGAACTTTTAGTTTAAAAAATATTCCTCCTCTATTATGCAATCAGCAGAAAAATACTAAAAATTTTAAAAAATACTCCAGCTGCGTGTGGTGTTGCACCCCTATAATCCTAGGACTTTGGGAGTCTGAGGTGGGCATATCACCTGAGGCCAGGAGTTAAAGACCACCCTGGCCAACATGGTGAAACCTTGTTTCTATTAAAAATACAAAAACTAGCCAGGTGCTCTGGCAGGCGCCTGTAGTCCCAGTTACTAGGGAGACTGATGCAGGAGAATCACTCGAACCTGGGAGACGGAGGTTGCAGTGAGCGGAGATGGTGCCACCTTACTCCAGCCTGGGTGACAGAGTGAGACTCTGTCTCAAAAAAAAAAAAAAAAAAAAAAAAAAAAAAAAAAAATACTCCTCCATGACTCCCAAATTTAACTGTATGTATAGTTTTCTGGGCTGCTACTCTTAGAAAGTTTGATTTTGTGGTTTTAGTTTTTATTTTTTTTTTATTTATTTATTTTTTTTTGAGACGGAGTTTCGCTCTTGTTACCCAGGCTGGAGTGCAATGGCGCGATCTCGGCTCACCGCAACCTCCGCCTCCCGGGTT
>NW_016107433.1:1607694-1609500 GCF_001604975.1 Cebus imitator
ATGGTCTCGATCTCTTGACCTCGTGATCCACCCGCCTCGGCCTCCCAAAGTGCTGGGATTACAGGCTTGAGCCACCGCGCCCGGCCTAGTTTTTATTTTTATAAAGCATTCAGGAATTTATATTTTTATCATTTACCCAGATAATTCTGATGTACCCTTAGCCAAGTATTTGGGAACTACTAATAGATCTAATGTAATAAAAACTAGTTTATTTAAAGCTGAATTTATCCCTTAAAACTGCTGAAAACTGTAATTGTAACTCTTAAAGTTATTGCCCTTTGAGTTTGTTTGTTTTTTTTTTTTCCAGAGAGAGAGAGAGAAACAGGAGAAGGAGAGAGAAAGAAACAGCTAACTCTTACACTGAGTGAGAGAATCCAGAAAGATGGAATCCAGGAGAGAAAAGCAGATTCCACATTGAGTGGAAGGAAATTGAGAGAGAGGTGGAATTTAGGAGGGGAAGACAGGCTTCCATGAGAGAGAGAGAGTGGAAGGGGACCCTAGAGGGGAAATCCAAGAGGGGAAAGAGAGCTCCCACTATGTGGGAGGGGATTCCAGAGAGCTGGAAATACCTGCCCTTTGAGGTTTTTTTTGTTTTTTTAAAGATGGGATGTCACCATATTGGTCAGGCTGGTCTCGAACTCCTGACCTCAGGTGATCCGCCCACCTCAGCCTCCCAAAGTGCTGGGATTACAGGCGTGAACCACCACGCCCGGCGTGCCCTTCGAGTTTTTAAAAAATCATCTAGTACCTAAGCTATCTGAACTCCAATATTTATATTATCTAATAAAATGTGGAGAGCCATTTTATGCAGTGATTGACAAGTAAAAGACAATTAAATTCCTTTTGATTATAGAAAAAAAAGGCTGGGCACTGTAGTAGATTAAATTCACCCTCTGGTTTGTTCCATTCAGTAGTGATGTTGTCTTCTTTGACACAGACCAGTTTATATCTGACTTGGAACACCAGCCATCAGGTTCAGCAGAGAAATGGCCTAACCACAGTGTGCTCTTGTGTCCAGCTCCTTTCTGGAGAATCTAGAGGGTGAGTGTTGATTGAAATGTGTCATTGTTTTTGTGCCCAAGTCTGGTATTTGCATGTAGTGGCTGGATTTGCATGTGCTACAGAGGAAGGGGGTATGCGCGGGCACTTTCTGGTAGGCCACTCATTATCTTTGGAACTACACTTTGACTAAAAGACTCTGCTTTTTAAATTTAACCACATTGAGGCTCTTACACTTGTGCTTATGAGTTTATTCTTGAATGAAAGGCAAGTGTTTACTTAGATTTATTAGACCAAAGCAGAAAGAGGTTCCATAGCTATGAATTCTATGGTTTGGGTGCTGATCAGTATGTAAAGCCTACTCATTCCTGGTCAAGTACTCTTAAGTTTTGATGTGAATGAAATCAGGAAATTTTGTCCATTTTTCAGAGGCAACCCAGAATATTTATCCCTAGCCTGGCTTGTAGGCCCATGTTTGCACTTCTGGTAGTTCCTGTGGGGCTCTACTTAGAAGAAAGCTGTAGGCTGGGCACAGTGGCTCACGCCTATAATCCCAGCACTTTGGGAAGCTGTAGGTGAGTGGATCATGAGGTCAGGAGTTTAAGACCAGCCTGATCAATATGGTGAAACCCTGCCTCTACTAAAAATACAATTAGCTGGGTGTGGTGGCAGGTACCTGTAGTCCCAGCTACTCAGGAGCCTGAGGCAGGAGAATCACTTGAACCCTGGAGGCAGAGATTGCAGTGAGCTGAGATTGCTCTACTGTACTCCAGCCTGGGCGACAGAGCGAGACTCCGTCTCAAAAAA
>NW_016107433.1:1611855-1613275 GCF_001604975.1 Cebus imitator
AAAAAAAAAAAAAAAAAAGTGAAGGATATCTTCAAATCATTGTGCATGTATTTTCTGTCTGTCCAATGGTAGGAAGCTGTCTAGAGTTCGGGGTGAAATTTAGGATAACTTAGTTAAAAATCTAACAGTCTACCCCATTGTATGAGGTAAAAAGAAGACAAAATAATAATTAGGCTGAGATTCGGTAGCTCATGCCTGTAATCCCAGTAATTTGGGTGTTGAGGCAGGCAGATTGCTTGAACCTAGGAGTTCGAGACCAGCCTGGGCAACATGGTGAAACCCCATTTTGACAAAAAATACAAAACTTAACTGAGCATGGTGGCTCACACCTGTAGTTCCAGCTACTCGGGAGGTTGAGGCAGGAGGATCTCTTGAGCATGTTAGGTAGGTTGCAGTGAGCTAAGATCATGTCACTGCACTCCAGCCCAGGCAACAGAGCAAGACTCTGTCTAAAAAAAAATTAAAAATCTGGCATAAAAGAGCTCAAGCTGGTTTTCTTGCTTACAATACTTAAATATTCTGTGTTATAATTACGGTGGTAAGTTGTATTTTTGTTAATAGTATTAGCTAAGTTAGTATAATGGAGATCCCAAAGAAATTTCCACCTTAGGTTTTCTCAGAGCTAGAAACCACTTAGTCATGACTGAGTCTTAGCCCGAGGAAGGGATGGGAAAAGGGGAGTAAGAAAGAAGCCAAGCCAAGTGATGAGGAAGACACATACATCACTTTTGTTTACATTTCATTGAAGAGAATGAATTACATGGGCCATACCTAGCTACAATGGGGAAGCCAGGACACTCTGTAGCTGGGTGTCAGTGTGACTAACTAAACCTCAATTACTGCAGAAGAATTAATTAAGACAATTAGAAGCCTACCATAGATACTTTCTAAATTTTCAGGGTCTTATTTCTGTCTTTAGCTTGAAAAGACAAATTAATGTGTCTTGGTTTTTCTCTTTTTTGGGTTTTATTTGGAGACAGGGTCTTGTACTGTTGCCTAGGCTAGAGTGCAGTGGTACGCAATCATAGCTCACTGTAGCCTGCAACTCCTGGGCTCAAGTGATCTTCCTGCTTCAACCTCCCAAAGTGCTGGGATTACAGCTGTGAGCCACCACACCTGGCCAAATTAATCAGATTTTGATAAATCCAAATTAATTCCTCAACTTATGCCGTATATAGGTGAATTCAGGCCAGGCATAGTGGCTCATGCCTATAATCCCAGTAATTTGGAAGGCCAAGGTAGACAGATCACTTGAGTTCAGGAGTTTGAGACCAGCCTGAGCAGCATAGCAAAACCCTGTCTATACAAAAACTTTTAAGAAAAAATTAGCCAGGTGTGGTGCTGCTCAGGTTGCATGTTGCAGTGAGCTGAGATTGTGCACTGCACTCCAGCCTGGGCGACAGAACTAAACCCTCTCAAA
>NW_016107433.1:1615018-1617042 GCF_001604975.1 Cebus imitator
GGGGAAGAAAATGATAAAATTATACATTAGGGGCATAAATAATTCCTTATACTCTTATCTTAGATTGGTGAAAAAATAGGAAGCCCCCTCACATACTTAGTGGACTGGGGTTTATTTTTAATTTTTTTTTTCTAAGAGACAAAGTATCACTTTGTTGGCCAGGCTAGTCTTGAACTCCTGGCCTGAAACAGTTGTCCTGCGTTGGCTTCCCATAGTGTTGGGATTACACACATGAGCCATGGCACCTGGCCTGGATTGGAGTTTAAATAAATCAAAAAATTCATGCATATATCCATGCAAAATGAAGTAAAAAATTAAATTGCAAGCATTAGTTTTATCAACTTAAAAATTGTGCTTATCAAGATTGCTAATGACTTACATTTACATTACATCATAGATTTGTTTACCAGTAATAATTTTGACTTGCTTCAGTTGAGACCTATGTTTTGTCCAGTCCCAGCAGGAAGATATCTCTGAGGAATCTAGAGGTGAGAGCCTAAACCCAGAGCCCCCAGCCCAAGGGAGAAGTGAGGTGAGAAGGAAAGCAGAGGACTTGCATAGCTAACATTCAGCTCAAGTTATGGCTAAAGGTCTGTAAAAGCACTTTGTTGCAATTCTGACTCCCTATCCTAAAATTCATTATTCAGTGCTCACCTGTAGCGATTACTTGAGCATGATTTTTGTTGTCATTGTTCCAAGTCCCTAAATTGTATTAAAGATTCAGTTGGCAAATAATTTTATTTAGTACTCAGTATATGTAAGCATTAGGGATTCAGGGGAAAACAAGATAGAGAAAGCCTGCCCCATTGGAACTTAAATTCCTGACTGCTGGTGAATTTATAAATAAATGAATCCTGTAGTATGATGTATAGTTGAGTATAGTCAGCTTGAGTGCTACTTTGTGGAAATTCCTCTTGACTTTATCATAGTCTTAAAATACTGAACTTTCAGGAACTTTCCAGGTTCCTTCAACTAAGTAAGGTGAGGCACACCAGGCAAACGAACAGGAGAGCTTTGATAAAGAAGAGCAGAAATAACACAGCATTGTTGTGCAGGCTTCCATTATAAACAGTTCTACATGCCTACTTTAGAAAATGATGGTTTTGGCCGGGCACAGTGGCTTACGTCTGTAATCCCAGCACTTTGGGAGGCCTAGACAGGCAGATCACCTGAGGTCAGGAGTTCAAGACCAGCCTGGCCAACATGGTGAAACCCTGTCTCTACTAAAAATACAAAAATTAGCTGGGCATGATGGCAGGTGCCTGTAATCTTAGCTGCTTGGGAAGCTAAGGCAGGAGAATCTCTTGAACCTGGGAGGCAGAGGTTGCAGTGAGCTGAGATCATGCCATTTATTGCACTCCAGTCTGGGCAACAAGAGCAAGACTCCATCTCAAAAAAACAAAAACAACAACAACAACAACAAAAATCAATGGTTTCATCCTTATATAAATGTACTTGGTAAGTGGATGAACAGTGCTAGATATGGACCCTCATCATCAGGAAAATATAAGCATTGAGTTCTTATAAGACATAGAACAATACCTCAGCTGAGTGCAGTGGCTCACTCCTGGAAACCTAGTACTTCAGGAGGCTGAGGTGGGAGGATCACTTGAGCTTAGGAGTTTGAGACCAGCTTGGGCAACATGGCAAGACCTAGTCTCTGCAAAAAAATAAATACAAAAATTAGCCAGGTGTGGGCGCCATAGCACATGCCTGTAGGCCCAGCTACTTAGGAGGCTAAGATGGGAGGATCGCGTGAGCCCAGGTATTCAAGGCTGCACTGAGCCAGGATTGTGCACCCTGTAATCCAGCCTGGGTGACAGAGTGACACCCATCGCCCCCCGCCCCCCCAAAAAAAGCACATCATGTGGTTTTTTTTAATAATAAAGCACCATTTTAAATCAGTTTGTAGTTTTAAAACTTGCACAGTGAGCCGGGCGCGGTGGCTCAAGCCTGTAATCCCAGCACTGTGGGAGGCCGAGGCGGGTGGATCACGAGGTCAAGAGATCGAGACCATCCTGGTC
>NW_016107433.1:1617212-1621075 GCF_001604975.1 Cebus imitator
GAGACCATCCTGGTCAACATGGTGAAACCCCCTCTCTAAAAAAAAAAAAAAAAAAAAAACTTGCACAGTGAAATATACATTGTAAAAGGTATGTTTCATAGCAGCCTGGAACATCTCTGAAATTATACCCTTTGGAAGTGATAAGTGGTAGAAAAAGATGATTTGATTGTGAGCCAGGTGCTTGCTTATATATTTGGCTTTTTGCCACTGCTGTAACGCCTGCCTAAAATAGACACTGAAAATCAGATGACATGCATTTGTCTTAACATTCTCTGGTTCTCTTCCTACCTACCACCTAATGAACTTTCACTGTACTAGTTCCCAGTAGCTTCCAAATGATTTTATTGAATTAGGGTCCATTTATTCAGTCATCAGGAATGGATGTTTCCTCAGTAGCGAGGTCCTTGCCTTATGGGAGCTCATAGCCTGTTGGGGAGACAGATAATGTTGATGCCTAGTGATAATCTGATGAGAAAGAATGTTAGAATTCTGTCAATGCACAGAGATTTGTGGACCATCCTTGTGCTCCCTCTTAGCACAAGACTAGCCTGTAGAACCCCCAGAATCTACATGGAAAATACTGTTCCTTGTGTTTTTTGTGGCTTGAAATAACAGGTGCCAAGGCCTGCCTTGCCTATGCCCCCTTTATATTCCCTCTCTATATGTACTATATAAGAAGTATTTTTCCTCTCCATTATACTGATGAGGAAACTGAAGAGAAAAATATATTCTTATGCAAAGCATCCTCATGACTTTTCATTTACAAAGAAACTATTCCAGTGAGTTATTTTTAGAGTCAGGATTTAGTTTATATTCCATTATTCTTTGTAACATCCATCATGAATGGTCAATAAATCCTAGCCTGGCAAATTTACTTAAATATAATCAGGTCAGGCACAATGGCTGACATCTGTAATCCCAGCACTGTGGGAGGATTGCTTGAGGCCAGGAGTTAGAGATCAGCTTTGGCAAGATAGCAAGACCCTATCTCTACCAAAAAAATTAAAAATCAGCCAGGTGTGGTGGTATGTGCCTGTAGTCCCAGCTGTTAAGTTGGTGCAGAAGTAATCACGGTTCTTTACAATAGAAGTAATACCAAAACCACAATTACTTTTGCACCAACCGAATACTTGGGAGGGTGAGGTGGGAGGATGGCTTGAGCCCAGGAGTTTGAGTATGAGCTGTGATTGCACCACTGAACTCCAGTATGGGTAACAGAGTGAGACCCTGTCTCAAAAAAAATATAAAAGGCCAGGCATGGTGGCTGACACCTGTAATCCCAGCACTTTGGGAGGCCAAGGTGGGTGGATCACAAGGTCAGGAGTTCGAGACCAGCCTGGCCAAGATGATGAAACCCTGTCTCTACTAAAAATACAAAAATTAGCTGGGCACGGTGGCAGGGGCCTGTAATCCCAGCTACTCGGGAGGCTGAAGCAGGAGAATCACTTGAACCTGGGAGGCGGAGGTTGTAGTGAGCCGATATTGCACCACTGCACTCTAGCCTGGGTGACAGAGCAAGACTTCATCTCAAAAAAAACAAAAACCATTTGACAAAGTACTTTATTAATCTGTACCTTAAAAAATTGCTTATCACTTAGTGATTATTAGCTTGCCAGCATTGATTAATCAATCTTCACTGTTTGTAGAGTCCTTTGGCTTCTAGTCCCTCCTTATTATTCTGCGTTCAGTACTGACCACTGCCAAGCCAAATCTTCATCCTTTATTTCTTTGTATACCTTTGAGTACTACCACTTGAAAATTGTCTGCTGCCATAAAACCATAGACTAGTACAGCTAAAAGACATCATACTAATCCAACACTGTCATAGTATAAATAAAGGGAATTTTAGATATATGAAATACTTTGTCCAATGACACAACATAAAGTTAGTGGCAGAGCCTGAATTCCAACCAAACCTAATTTTTAGGCCCCTCTTCTACTCACATATTTGCCTACCCAGGTGCTATCTTCTCATCAGAGCACAATGCTACTCCCACTTACTGTTTTCAGCCTCTACTCTTCAGTGGAATAACTTCTTCTGTGCAAAACTTCCCCCATGCTTCCAGGTCTCTAGTGAGTATGAATATGCCTAAATATCTTCTTGTTCTGAACATTCATTGTAGCCCCACCATGCCCACTGATTTTTCCAGTTGGGGTTTCTAATTTCCAATTCCAGACCGAACCTACCACCTTCTTCTGAACTTCTTTCCTGTTGTGATTACATCATTGTTTTCTCTCCTAGTCTCAAAACCTTGGTAGTGGTAAATCACCACTTCTTTTCTCTCTCCTCCTTATCATCACACTTGCTCTCCCTCCCACTAGTATCACCACATTTTGCCCAGCTCCTTTGCATTTTCTTTATCTCAGTCATTTCCTTGCATCTCTACATTTTGGCTTCTAAAAACGTGACTTACAGTATTTTGAGGCTGATTCCACTATTTACTAAGCATGTAAACTTCAGACCAATTATGTGACCTGTCAGAGCCTCAGTTAATTCATCTGTAAAGTAAAATAATATTTAAAGTATTGTGAAGATTAATTGAAATAAGATTTAATTTCAGTTGTAAAGCCTAAACTATAAATGCTCAGTAAATATTTGTGAAATTAATATATATATGTGTGTATGTATTTGGCTTCTAGTCCATACTTTTTTTTTTTTTTTAATTTAAAGAGTTTAATTGAGCAATGAATGATTCACGAATCGGGCAGCCCCCAGAATCACAGCAGATTCACAGAGAATCCAGGGGTGCCTCATGCTCAGAACAAATTTATAGACAAAAAAGTTAAAGTGATGTACAGGAATTGGAAGTGAGGTACAGAAACAGTGAGATTGGTTCCAGCTCTGCATTTCCCTCATTTGAACACAGTTTGAACACTTAGCAGTCTGAGTGGTTGAACTATGGCTGCTGGGACTGGCCGACACTCAGTTTAGTAGTATGATACAGGTGCATATTACTAAGGTTTTCAATTTTCTCTACTAAGCTAAGTGACAGTGCATCCACAAGGACTCAATATGAAAATAGAGTCCTTCTCAGGCCATATTTAGTTGCTTTAACACTGCATATACCTTAACCATACCACATAGCATATGGTTTCCATGTCAGTTTCACCCACCAGTTCCTTAAGGGATAAAGCAAGTATCTTCTTTAGATTCGGGTACCTACTTGTTTGATGAAAGGAAGGTGGGGGAAAGAAGGGAGGGAGGAGACTGACAGACATTCTGAGGGGGGTGTCCAGATATCCTGAAGGCTGTGGCAGAGAGTGATGTGAATTACCCAGGGTGATGGCTCTTTGCTTCAGAAGATGTGTGCAGGGCAAACTCTCTTATGCCTACAGGGAGAATGAAGGAAGGTAGTTTTAGGTATAAGGCACCAAAAAGTAGTGGTACTGTGGTGAACAGAGAGGACATGCTCTGTCTCTAGTCCCTACTTCTTTACTATTCTACATTCAATACTATGATCAGTACTCATATAAATATACATATATATATATATATATGTTTTTTTGTTTTTTTGAGACGGAACCTCCCTCTGTTGCCCACTTTCAGTTTGGAGTGCAGTGGTGCGATCTTGGCTTATTGCAACCTCTACCTCCTGGGTTCAAGCAACTAAATTAGTAAATATTAATACCTTTCTCCTTATAGCCATATGAATTTGAAAACTACTTTTTCTTAATCATGTAAGCTAGAAAAAGATTAGATGTTGGCCGGGCACGGTGGCTCAAGCCTGTAATCCCAGCACTGTGGGAGGCCGAGACGGGTGGATCACAAGGTCAAGAGATCGAGACCATCCTGGTCAACATGGTGAAACCCCGTCTCTACTAGAGATACAAAAAAAAAATTAGCTGGGCATGGTGGCGCATGC
>NW_016107433.1:1621470-1647394 GCF_001604975.1 Cebus imitator
CGTTTTGCTCTTGTTGCCCAGGCTGGAGTGCAATGGTGTGATCTTGGCTCACTGCAACCTCTGCCTCCTGGGCGATTCTTGTGCCTCAGCCTCCCAAGTAGCGGGGATTACAGGCATGCGTCACCACGCCTGGCTAATTTTGTATTTTTAGTAGAGACAGGGTTTCTTCATGTTGGTCAAGCTGGTTTTGAACTCCTGACCTCAAGTGATCTGCCCACCTCGGCCTCCCAAAGTGCTAGGATGACAGGTGTGAGCCACTGTGCGTGGCTCTAATTTTAGAACTCCATTTTCATTATTCTGAAAATAAACTCCATATCCATTAGTAATCACTCCCTATTTCTCCTTCTCTACAACCTGTAATCTATTTTCTATCTCTGTGAATTGGCCTGTTCTGGACATTTCATATAAATGGAATCATATATGACCTTTTGTGTCTGGCCTCTTTCACTCAGCAGATTGTTTTCACAGCTCATCCATGTTGTAGCACATATCAAAATTTCATTACATTTCAAGGCTGAATGTTCCATTTTATGGATAAAGACAACTTACCATTTATCCATTCATCACTTGGTAGACATTTGGGTTGTTTCCACTTTTTGGCTATTATTAATAATGCTGCTGTGAACATTTGAAAGTTTTTAATGTGGACATATGTTTTCACTTCTCTTGTATATATGCCTGGGAGAGGAATTAGTGTAGACCCTTTAGTTGATAAGGCAAGGAATGAAATGATGTGAGAACTAAAGGTTCTTATTTGGGGAACTTGGGATGTTTCCTTCTATGTTAGTTCTGTAAGATGAAAATTCTTTGCTCTGGACCTCACAGAGTACTGTGCCTCCCTGAGGTGCTTGGCACATCAGAGAAATTAACAGAAAAGCAAGAGCCTGAAATCAGAAAAGATCACAAACAATAGAAATGCCCCCACATAATAAAGACTGGTTGTATGGTTGTATTAGGACAGAGTAGCAAAATCGCCCCCACATCACAGTAGTTTATTCTAACCAAAGCATTTATTTTCATTTGGTTTACATAGGAGGTAGCATTGCAGAAAATAAAAACTTTCCCAAAGAGATACCAATTAAAGTTAGAGTAAGGTGAGTAGTTATTTAAAAGTACCTTTAGAGTGAAGGTAAGCCCCCTTCCTAACCCAAAATGAACTGAATGAGAGGGAGAGAAAAAGAGGTCCGGAGCAATTTGTGGAGTGATGTTTCCATCTCTAATGCCGCTCAGGAGCAGGCTTCAGACACTGCCTTTGTCTTTACAGAAAGCCAGGGGAAGGGAAATATCCGAGGCAGAGCTCAGCATTGGGCATCATATGGCTAGTCATTCATAGGTCACTAATCACTCTTCCTTTTCTTGTTTTTCAGTGAACGAGATAATTGGGAGAGATATGTCCCAGATTTCTGTTTCCCAAGGAGCAGGAGTAAGCAGGCAGGCTCCTCTCCCGAGTCCTGAGTCCCTGGATTTAGGAAGATCTGACGGGCTCTAACAGTGCTCACTGCAGCCTTGTGTCCACCACCAACTTCTCAGCATGTTTCTCTCCTTGGACCTTGGGTTTCCAACTCTGCAGCCTTCAGTTCTGGCACCAGGAGTGGGACTCACCATTTGTGGGGAAAGCAGCATTCCTCCACCTCAGGCCTTGGGTAGATTTTGTAAAAGAACAGGAGCAGCATAGGCTGTTTGAGCTTTGGGGAAATGAGCTTTGCTTTTTATATTTAACTAGGATACTTTTATATGATGGGTGCTTTGAGTGTGAATGCAGCAGGCTCTTTATTTCTGAGGTGCTGCTTTTGCAGGTGACCTGGTTACTTAGCTAGCATTGGTGATATGTACCACTTTATCATAATTTGAAGGGCCCTTTAGTTTTTATGATAATTTTTAAAATGGGAACTTTTGATAAGACCTTCCAGAAGCCAAAAAAAAAAAAAAAGAAAAAAAAAGAAAACATTATCCCAAGCCTACACCTATGCCTCAGAAAGTCAGTATGTGTCCTAAAGACTTTCATAGATTTATAGGAAACAAAGCCAAATATAGCTCATACCTCTTTATAAAACTAAACTGTTGTTAGATAAAATGAGAAGAGACCATTCCATCATTGAAGTGTTGGAATATAAAAAGACATTCCAGAGCATAGCCTTTTGGTAACTTTCTAGGTAATCTTATTGCAGTTTCTCCATACTGGCTCCATGTTGATACTGCTTTTTCCCTCAGGACCCTCGGTAAGATGGCTACATGTAAGGTGACTCTGAACGGTGGGGTTTTAGCTTGGTCACTTTCATTTCTTGCCATCATAAAAACTACTAGGCTGTGGAGTGCTTTTCCTATTTGCGTCCTCTGGTCCTAGAACCTCTTCCAAACAGGAGCCTTTGGCTGTTCTGTGACCTTTGAAGCCAGTCACCCAGTGGTTTAAGCAGGTTTGCATTTTTAACTCTTCTCTAGAGGTCAGATTGTGTGCAGAGCTAAAGCACAAATGAGCAGTACATCAGCATGGGCAGAGAAAATGCAGGATTCCAGATGGGAAGGTTTTAAGAGTCACACTGGTATGGAAGGCTTATCTGCCATTCTGTTTATAGCCTGAAATGATTCTGGCCTACCCTGTCCTGTCTGTATGATCTTAAAACCAGCCTTTTGAAGGCTCGGAGCACATCCAAAAGTGATAGCCTGACCCTCCACACCAAAGACATCCTGGTGCTGCTGCTGGTGAGACTGGTGTCCAAGGCAGGGCCCAGCAGAAACTCCAGCCTACTATCTACCAAAGGAGGTGCCCAAGTTGGGTACTTAAAAAAACAAAAAACCTGCCCTTATCCCTCTCCCCAATGGGATCTTTTACCACTTCCTAGGCCTATTACAGAGCTCTGAAGTTTGCAGTATGTTTTCACATGAAATTATATACTTCCATTGATTCAGGAAGCAGATTTTTTTTTTTTTTTTTAAACAGAGTCCCACTGTGTTGCCCAGGCTGGAGTGCAGTGGCACAATCTCAGTTCACTGCAACCTCTGCCCCGTCCTCAAGCAATTCTTCTGCCTCAGGCTTTCTAGTAGCTGGGCCTAAAAGGGCATGCCACCATGCCTGGCTAATTTTGTATTTTTAGTAGAGACGGGGTTTCACCATATTGGCCAGGCTGGTCTCGAACTCCTGACCTCAGGTTATCCACCCGCCTTGGTCTCTCAAAGTGCTGGGATTACAGGTGTGAGCCACTGCACCTGGCCCAGGAAGCAGATTTTTTGAGTGCCTATATGTGAGACAGTATGCTGGTTGAAGGCCTGATGCTGTTACTCCAGGAGACTGCAGGCCCTTGATGCCAGGACTCTCTACTGAGGCCAGTTCAGGCCTGGGGAAGGGAGCTGGCCTATTGCCCACCACCTGTTGTCAGTAGGTTAGGAGCTGTTGACTCAGGATGAGGAAGTATGGTCTTTTAAAAAACAAAATATATTTTAGATTCTCCCCTAAAACTAGTTAGAGAAAAAGGTCTATTCTTCAGCAGATCACTGTGGCCCCTCTTGGAGCTGGGTATTTTCAAATTTTCTTGAAAAGTGAGTTGTGTCACAGAATGTCAATAGTGAGATTTACTTCTGGGTCTGTGGTTGGAAGCCCACAGCTTCCTTTGGAGGGGCAGGAAGTTGGCCCCTTGGGTGACGTTCCACAGAAATGGCCAGAGTTGCCTCTACCCTTTTGCCCCTGGTGTAGCTGCCTCATATAGGGTTATTGCAAGAGCTTCCCTTGAAATACCCTTTGGGGAAGATTTGCTGCCCTCAAGAATTAAAAGCTTCTATGATCCAGAGTTGCTATGCACCAAATTTTGATGCCTTCTAAATACCTTGATGCCTGTAGCACTAGAAATGCTTTCCTATTTAAAATAAACGTTAAATTTTAAAATAAAGCTTTGTATACTATGTAAGCAGTTTTATATAAGCTTTGTAAAAGCTTTGGTGTAAGAGTCAGTATTTTTTGGCTTTGTAGATAAAGACTTAAATTTTTGTGCAACATAGTGGTTTTAAAGCACACATCCATTAGACTATGCAAATCAATTTCTAATAGCAGCACTGAGCAACTGGGCACGTGCTAGCACGCACCCTTTCCTACTCTAATCTGTGCTAGCTCTCGGGTTGAGGAATGGAATGAGTAGCCTTCTGCTTACTGGAGATGCACAGAGAAACATGGCTGCAAACAGCTTTAAAAGGAACATGTCTTCGGGTTCATGTGTGGTGCTGCTGCCCCGGGGGGTAAACTACCCCCACCCAGGGCCAGCTGTTATCAACAGACCTCTTTTGGAACTGGCTGTGAAGCTCTGTTTTTGATATTTAGAATGGATCTTTAAGGCTCAGATGGGCTCAATTTGAAACCTTGTATTTTATAAAATGGATGTTTAGTAAAGGAACTGGTTCTCAGTTATGTTTACAGCACTTGGAATTGTGTGTTCTTGTACATTTTGTATTTTAAAACCTTTTATGGGAGTACAGTGCTCCTTACACAAATACAAAGGGAAGAAGAGCCAGCAGTTCAGGCTCCTCAGTTTTAGTGCTGAAATAATAAATGGTGACAGGCCAACAGTCTTCTTAAATCTGTCTGAGTGTTCCTCCGCCTGGGGCTGGTGTGGAGCCCCTCACTCTGGGGGCAATGCGAAGGGTCCTATGGCTTTTAAAAAGTCCATTTGATCAGTAACTTTTCATTTTATGGAGGAGAAGACAGAGTTCCAAATTGCTTCTGAGACTCTAGTTCTGTACCACTTAATGCATGCAAAGGACATTCCACGGTGTCTGCTGGGTTCAAGGCAACTGGCTTTCCCAAAACATACAAGAAAATTTGACAAAAAGTCCCTTTTTAAAAAAAAAAAAAAATCAAGCCTGAGTTTTTGTGTGGGGGCCTCCTGCCCCCTAATGTCTTCTGGGGATACTGCAGTACAGTCCATCAGAATAGTTTGTGGTTTTGCCATCTGTTACTCCTTAGGCTCACCCAGAGAGGGGCTAGCATCTTTAGGTGGGACCACCCGTGGCACAACATGGTCTCTGAGTTCCAAATATCCCGAGTGTAGGGGCTGGCTCTCTCTGCCTCCCTATCCCCCATGAGAGGGACAGGGGGAGGTAGAACATTGGGATCTTTACTCAGAGGCTCAGATAGACCCTTCATTCTCCCAAGAGCCATACTTGAAGGTACCAGAGCTTCCATTTTTAAAAAGAAAGCAAGCCTGCCGTGGACCTGTCAGCCCCATGATATCTGTTGGCATGGGCCACAGCCAGGACAGACCAAAGGGCTCTCCAAGTGCCAGTCAAGATGCCTGGCTCGGGCCATCAGGAGCTGGTTACCCCATTCCACCCCCAGCCCTGCATGCACGGTCCAGCCATTGTCTTTGGGGTAAACAGGCAGAAGAATAAGTGAAGGATGGAGCTGGGGCTTGGACTTCTCTAGGTACCTTCCGAGAGCTGTGACAAGCTAGAAAGAAGCTACCGGGTTGAGGGCGCTGGTCTTCTGGACGCAGGAGAGACATGTTTGCTGAGGATATCAGTTGGCTCTTACCTCCTGGCTTCCTCTTCTACAAACACACCCATTCCTTGGGGGCTTGTAACACAGTGCGAGGTGGGTCACCAACAGGCATGAGACTGGTGTAGTCATCGGGGGCTAGCTACAGAAGGGACACAGATTTAGGGCAGAGAGCTCGGCTAGACCCGCCAGGCCCTGCAGCCACACAGTCTCACCTGGTAGGCCTGGAAGACACTGAGCAGATCCTTCATACCAGCTGTGTATGGGACACCCGGCATGCGGACCAAGGCTCCTGGCTGGGATAACACTGAGGTGGGAGCAGAGGCCAGGGCAGCAGTGGGTGTGGTGAGGTAGCCCACAGTGGTGGGGGAGACTGGAGGGCTAAGGGTAAGAGTCAAGGTTTAGTCATGCATGCCATCTGTGGGCTAGTCTGAGACCTGTTTCCCTCCTCCCTTGCTTCTGCCTTGTGCTTAGTTTAGTTCCTCCTCCCTGAAGCCCCAGGAGCTGGCTGATGGCATCTACAAAACAGAGCAGAGTCATCTTTGATCTATTTTATAGATGGCATCAGCCAGCTCCTACCTTACTCTCGTGATCTCAAGTTACCTGGCCCAGAAAGGGGATTGTGACCCTTCCCCAGATTGGGACAGGGAGCGGGACTGTGGCATTCTCTTAGCTGTAGGGTACCTTGGGTAGTAGGCTGTGTAGTTCAGGTAGAGTTGAGTGGCTGGCCCTGGGTAGTAGGTAACAGGGGTGGGGGCAGCAGGCACCCTGGCAGCCGGGAGCAGTGCTGAAGACGGGTATAGAGCTGCTGTCTCCGTGGGAATGAGGGTTGGGGTGGCTTGGAAGGTGGCGTAGGTAGGCGGTGAGAGGCCTAGAGACAGAAGTAGAAAGTGCATGTGCACGGAGCCCAGCAGTACCCTCGGGCTGGCGCTCTCTGCCTCTATTCCCCATGAGAGGGACGGGGGAGGTAGAACATTAGGATCTTTACTCAGAGGCTCAGATGGACCCTTCATTCTTCCAGGAGTCAAACATTGAAGGTACAAGAGCTTCCATTTTAAAAAAGAAAGCAAGCCTGCTGTGGACCTGCCTGCCCCACAATATCTGGGGCAGCTAGAAAGGAGTCCCCGCTAAAGAAGGTAGGGGCCTACAACAACCTGGATCCCACAGGCCTCCTTCCCCAGCCCCTGGGGCACTCACAGGGCAGCTTGCAGGGCGGAGGGGACATGCCACTGCGGCCCAAGGTGCCCCCCATCAGCACACGGCTCATCTCCTCTGTGGAACAGGGGACCACCTCCACGTAGCGCTCCTTCATCACCTTCTTATGGCAACGCTGAGCAGCAGCTAGGGCTCGCTCTGCTGATGTCATCTGGATGAAGGCATCACCCGATGGCCGGCCCTGTGCACACCATCTTGTGAGCAGTTGGTCATGTGTGAGAGTGCCTTACCGCTAACACACACATTCCTTCCTATTTATGCTTCCCCCACTGCTTAACAAGCAGTGGCCTTACTTGCTGGTTGAGCACCATATGCACACCGTGGGGCCGGATGTCAGCTGCTGCCTCCCCAAGAAAACTCAGGATGTCTTCAATAGTGGCTGTGTAGGGCAGGCCTCGGAGGCGTACACAATCCCTCCCGGTCCCAGCTGCCAGTGTGAAGGGGATGGGCAGCAGTGGGGCAGTCAGTGTGGGAAGGAGTGGGCCGGATGCATAGCGGTTCAGGACCTAGTAAGGAAAGCAACAACAGGCTGGTCATGCCAAGTAGGGCAGGGGCACAGAGGCCCACCCTGGAGTAACAGTACATCTGGGTGGGGAGCCCTAGGTGCTCACCTGCTGCACCTCCGCTGCAGTGCTCCGGAAGAGTTCGATGTATCGCTTACCCAGCATGCCCTTGTGCCTGCGCAGTGCAGCCTGTGCCAGCTCCTCACAAGCAAAGAGGGCAAAGGCATCACCAGTCGGCCGGCCGTCAGGGTGACGCACAAAGAGCAGCCCTTCAGCACCCCCAGTCACTGGGCACTCTGGCCCCAGGAAGCCTAGCACGTCCGTTGGCCCAGCCGAGAAGGGCAGTCCCCGCAGCCGCAGGATCACTTGGTCTTCCCGTGACAAGAAACGAGCCACCTCTAGTGATGTGCCTGTGTGGGGGACATGGGAGTCACCTGCTGACTTCACCCATGCTCCTCCAGACACTCACCCATGCAAGGGAACAGGCAGGCAAGGGGTTGTGGTGAAGTGGGATATGGGTCAAGAACCAGGGAGTCAGGGCCTGTTTGGGGTACACTCACCCCCTGCGATCTTTACGAACTCCTCTCCTGTCGCTTTATACACCTGTGGGTACATAGAGAGCAGCTCATTGGTCTCAGGTCTGGCCCAGATTGGCCCTGCTCCACTCCCAGCCCAAAGCCACACCTCAATATAGCGGACGCCCATGTGGTGCTTGTGTCTCTGCAGCGCTAGGTCCCGCTGCTCGCTGTCCACAAAGCGGATGAGGGCCTCGCCATTTCTGCGGCCCTGGGCGTTGAGACAGAGCGCTACACCACCCCTGTGGAGCCAGTGCTGTTAGTGCCTCCTGGGTAGGCCTGTCCATTTGGGCCCACCCACCCCGCCACACCCACCTGGCCACGTTGAGCCCCTTGAAGAAGCGAGCCACGTCCTGGTCTGATGACTGCCAGGGCAACCCACGAGCCCGTACCACAGTCTCACTGTCCACCACATCAGCCTTGCTGCTATAGGGGCAGGACACAGTGTCAGAGCTGTCCAGCTGTTGTCACCCCCCACCACTGCTCCCACACTCACCAAGGCCCCGTTTCGTATTTCCGCTTTATCACCTCAGGCTTCGAAAACAATTGACCTGAGAAAAGATGGGTGTGGGGGTCAGCAGGGTCTGGTGGAGCGGGGGGTTCTCCCCACCAAGCTCTGCAAAAAGAGGACAGTTGAGGGAGATGAATGACAGGCCAGGCGCAGTGGCCTATAATCCCAGCACTTTGGGAGGCCAAGGTGGGTGGATCATTTGAGGTCAGGAGTTCGAGACCAGCCTGGTCAATATGGTGAAACCCTGCCTCTACTAAAAATACAAAAATTAGCTGGACGTCGTGGTGGGTGCTTGTAATCCCAGCTACTCTGGGGGCTGAGGCAGGAGAATCACTTGAACTGGGGAAGTGGAGGTTGCAGTGAGCTGAGATTGCACCACTGTACTCCAGCCTGGGCTATAGAGAGATATTCCATCTCAAAAAAAAAAAATGACAGAGGCTTCCCCCTGTGGTCTCTTAGAGAAGGTTACAAGTGGGGAGGAGTAATAGGCAGGCATTCACCATCCCTGAAAACAGGTGACAGGCACTGAGGGAAACCTTACTGCTGGGCTCTTTCAGTAGATGGAGGATAACAGCTACCATTGTCTTCACTTCCCAGACTCCAAAGTCATCCTCTGTGGCATCTGTCTCCAGTCCTAAGTCTATGGGCAGAAAAGTAACAGTGAAGACATCTTAGCATAAGCACTAATCCTGTTCACCCCAGGGCCCAAATCCCCTCCATAGACACATGCTAGAGACCAGCATACACATTTGGCCCAGTTCATGTGTGCACTTAGAGGTCCCCAGCTCAGACATAGATAAGACACATACCCACATTCCAAACTCATTCTAGCACAGACACAAAGACACAGGTACACTCAGGGACTTGGCAGATAATGCAATACTTGCATGTGTCCATGTAACCCACACACCAGCATGGGCATTCTCAGACACATTTACCCACAATGGCTCCTCCACCCTAACCCTGCTGGGTCACAGATACCCTGTGCCATGGTGGCCACAGTGAGGTCCCCGGCAGAGCAGGTGCTTGGGTGCTGCATATGGAACTCTCTTCGGAGGTTGTAGAAGGAGAAGAAGGTGTCGGGGAGCACCAGGTTCTGGGGGCACATAGGAATGGGGATGAGTGCGCTGCCCACCCTCAGGACAACAGGAGTCCTAGAAACCTTACTGCCCCCCTGCCCCAGCCAAGTTTTCCCTCAAGGGCATACCTTCCTGGAGGCCTCTGGGTGCAGGACCTGTCGCAATAGCTGCTGCCCATCAGTGCAGAGCACGTAGGGGCCCCCGCCCAGCAGAGCCACATCCCCGTTCACCAGCTGTGAGAACTGGGGATAGGGAGTGGGGAGAGAGAAACACACAGACTCACAGCTGGGCAGGCAGGAAGTGAAGGTGGGAGGAGGAAGGAGGCAGGCTGCAAAGCTGGTTCAGCCAGATGTTCAGCCCTATCCTGCCTGGGAAGAAGAGGCCACACCTGTTGAGCCTAGCCCTATGTCCCTTTCCCTTAGCCCCCAATCCTGGTCCAGTCCACTGTCATCTCCTCCAGGCCAACTGAGGGCAATCACACATAATCCAAGCCCCCAACACACACACTCCAGGAGTTTGGAGTGGGGCCAGAGCAAACACCTGGAGTGGGACAAGCAGGTGGGAAGGGGCGGGGCAAAGCAGGTTAAACCTGTCTCTGGCCAAGCACCACCCTCAGACAGGTGGGGGAGGCCCAGGCCTGCCTGAGGCCCAGAAGGCTCATGGTCAATGGCAGCCCCGCCTCCAGGTCTGACCAACCCAGAGGCAGAGAAACTCCAGGGACAGAGCTCTACACTTGGACATCAGGGGCAGCATGAGCTTTGACCCCTACCCTATCGACCAGCTGGTGCTGAGCTGTTTGCACATAGAGGGGGTGGCACTCCTGAAGCTGTCCAGCCCTCCCCCAGCCTCCATCCCCAATGGAGAAGTATAAGCACTAATTACAGACCCACCAACTCTCCCTGCCAATTCTGTGACACTTTTACAACCTGAGAATGGCAGAGCAGGCAACCCAGCTATCCTCCAGCAAACTCCCCAAGTGAAAAGGCCAGGAGCCCTTCTGGAACAGACTGGGAATCATCATTGTGCCTCCTCATCAGGAACCACCAGAGTTGTTGGAAGATGAAAGAATGTGTGCGCATAAAAGGACTTACACTAATTACAATCAAGTCAGACACAGAATGAGCGCCATAGTGAAGATAAGGAAAAGAAAACAGCAATGGAAACCACTTCCCACTTCAGAAAGGGCAGGAGGCACCCCAGGCCTTTGCACTCAGCAGGCAGATAGTCCCCCAGGCCAGGCCAGGACAGGCCTAGACGAGCAGTTTACGCCTGGCGGCCGCGTCTACCTCTAGGGCCGACACCGCCCTACGCCTCCGCTCCAGCGGCTCCCAGGCGGGACGAAGACGCGGGCCGCAAGGGCCGGTCATCTGTGGCCAACTTTGGACCCCTCGACCCCTTTCGCTTCTGGCTGCTGGGAGACCTGACCCAGCAGGTCTCCCAGAGGCGTCTCAGCCTCGCTCCTCGGGCGAGAACTCGGGATGGATCCTGTGTCCCGATCGGTAGGAGTAGGTCCCTACAATGGTTGAAAAGTAAGGAGCCCAGGGGAATGGCTGGCACGCGCGGATGAAAGGGACACGCACACGCCAGAGTCGCTCAGAGTTTCAAACAAGCCTCCCTCCTGACTCCCAGGCCGGCGGGTTGCGGTACGTCAGGCCTAGCCTCCGGCCGCCTCTCCCGCCCAGAAATGTCCTTACGGCCAGACCGTGCAGCCGCCCACCCCGGCGCTCACCTGCTGCAGCACCTTGTCCAGCGGCTCTGCCCGCGCCAGGCTGTCGGCGCTCAGGCCGCTCGCCTCGCGGCACTGTGGACTCAGTGCGGCCGCCTCGGCGCGAACCAGAGATTTGTGCAGCGTCCCCACCTGTGAGCGGCGGGGAAACCGATCAGCCGCGCTCCTGGACCCCGGAAGCTCCCTGGTGACCCTCACCGCCTCCTTTCCACCTTACCTGGCAGCTCCGCGGCTCAACCACTTGCCAAACTAGGAGGATTAAGTCGGTCTCGTCGGAGCCCAGGTCCCGCCCCAGCGCACCCGCCGTAGCCCCAAACAGGACGACCAGTGACCCAGGTCCGGGGCAGGGGTCCACAGCGGAGTCGGCCGCTGGGTCAGGGCCTGGGGGCGGGGGCGGCGGAGGAGTCATGGCCGCAGAGAAAGGGGGCTCTTGGCCAGACACACGCGGACCGACGAGGCGCACGCACGCACCGACCGACGGCAGACGCGGATCAGCTTGGGCGGGACATCGTGTGTCGGGGGCGGCACCTGCGGCCTGGCTGGCTCAGTGGGCGCTGCCGATACCCGCCCGTGGCGCCCCGTGGGGCGGGGCGGCTACCGGCCCACGCCCTTTCCAGGCGAGTTACCTGCCGACCCCGCCGGCCACGTGACTAGGGCGGTGCCAGGAACCTTGGGAGAGGGCTGCCAGAACCCTGCCCAGGACGCGAGAACTCACACTCCCGGCCTGGGCGGACGCTCAGGATCCGCATTTCTACTTCAGGGCTGGTCCTGCCTGATTCTTGGAGCTAATCCATTCTTCCGCTCTCCCCCGACTCTTCCCCTGGTGTCGTCAGGCCTCCGCAAAGGAGCATGCAAGACTAGAGGCCTTCTCCAGTCCAAGAGGTCACACAGGACCTATGGAAGTTCACCAGGAGGCTGTCCAGGGGCTGTGGGGGTCACCGCGGCAGGTCTGGGGTTGATGGAAGTCAAAGGGTCAAGGGGGCAGTGAGAGTTGCCAGGTATCATCCTGTCTGGGGATCGCCAGAAGTCAGCAGGGAAAGGAGAGAGCTGCGGGATCATCAGTGTTGTTAGAGATGTAGGGTAGTCACCAGGGATCACAGGGAAGGGCTTGCCTACGCAGATGCTAGGGCCGAGCGGTAGCCCGGCACCGAGAAGTGCCAGAGAGCGGTCGTTGTGGGCTGGAAGTGCGCAGGCCCCAATGCTGGAGAAAGGAACCCCCCCTAATCCCAGAGAGCTGCACCCTAGACTAGGCTGAGAGGAATGGAACGGGCCTGGAGCCTCACTCCTACCCCACGTGGGGGCGCCTGCCTGCTTTCGTCCCTTTCTCGACGACGCATCAGCTGCCTGGAGATTGCAAGCGCGCTGGCCCGTGCCGGGCTATCGTTGAGCTTGTGTGCGCGCGGGCGGGCGGCGGATCCTTCTTTCTCCATCTCGCACCTATAACCCAATTCAAACAGTCCCGCGTTAGGGGCTCCCAGTGCCTCCTTCGCCCAGTGGAGCTTGGTGAGGCTCCTTTATGGCGCGTTTCTGGCTGTCCCTTACGTTCCCAAACTCTCCCAGGTAGGTGACTGAGAAACTGAATAATCCAGCAGGAAGGAGGGGCTTCAGCCTGACGGGAACTGAGTCACGCGGTTGCCTAGCCTAACTCGAGACTGAGACCGGAGCCGCACCACGCGCTTTCGGGGCTGCGTCCCGTCCGTGGACAATGGAGAGAGCGGGGCACCCGGGCGAATCCTTAAAGCTCATGCCCGGAAAAGGGGCAAGGCCCGGGGCGAGAGACCTCAGCGTAGCTCCACTTGGCAGCTGAAGAAACAGGCGCCCAGGACGGAAAGGCGCCCGGACAAGGCGACAGGGAGAGAATGGAAAGTGCATCCTTCGCACGGCGGGTTCGAGCAATTAGCACTTTACTTTCCCTAGATGTGGAGGCGGGCGTCAGTGAGCAGCTGCCCATCTTCGGACCGCCCAACCCGGCACTGCCCACATGCTCCTCCCCCGGAAGCGGTAAGAGAATCAGGCGCCGGGGGGAGGGAGAACGTTGCTTCTCGGGCCCCGCCTCCCGATAAGTCTGGAATGTCAAATATTTGTTCGTGGGGCGGGGCGCCGCCGCGAGTAAGGCCCCTCCCCTTCCCGTCCGGGAGCGCGCCTGCGCCTGGCGGAGGCGGCCCTTCCTCCTGCCACGCCCTTCCAACCAACTCCCCTGAAGTAGCTGGCCGTAATCGCCGCATTCCTAAGGTTCCCTAGAAGCCGATTGCCTCTTCTTCGTCTCCTGTCTGTGTTCCACTCCTACGGTACAGGGTCCCAGCGTCCCCGCCCGGAGGTCCGGGCGGTACTCGGTCTCCTTCTTCTCCCTCCTGGCGACCTCATCTGTGCAGCCTGTAGGCACTTTTTCCTCTTCAGCGTGGGTCTCGACGCGTGCTCTTCCCTGTAGCCTCCCTCGCGAGGTGACCGCACCATTGTGGCATCTCTGGCCGTCCTGAGCGCATTCCCACGGAAGACGCGCTTATGCGTGTCCAGGTCGCCGCTGGGTGGTGAACCTGAGGCACGTGCTGGTAACACAGTGCAGCTCCCCTAAACTCCCGGGCGCCCATCCGGCCGCCCCCATAGCAAGACGATTCCTGTCTCTTGGATTATTTTTAATTTTTATTTTTAAATTTTTTTTATTTATTTCTTTGAGACGAAGTTTTGCTCTTGTTGCCCAGGCTAGAGTAGAATGGCGCGATCTCGGCTCACTGCAACCTCCGCTTCCCAGATTCAAGCGATTCTCCTGCCTCATCCTCCCAAGTAGCTGGTATTACAGGTGTGTACCACCACGCCTGGCTAATTTTGTATTTTTTTTAGTACAGACAGTTTCACCATGTTGGTCAGGCTGGTCTCGAACTCCTGACCTCAGGTGATCCACCCGCCTCAGCCTCCCAAATTGCTGGGATTACAGGTGTGAGTCATCGCGCCCGGCGGATTCATTCATTCATTCATTTATTATTTTTGAGACAGGTTCTCACTCTGTCGCTCAGGCTGGAGTGCAGCGGCGCAATCTTTGCTCACTGCAGCCTCGACATCCCCGGGGCTCAAACGATCCTCCCACCTCAGCCTTCTAAGTAATTGGGACCACAGGCGCGCGCCGCCACCACGCCCAGCTAATTTTTGTGTTTTTTGCAGAGACAAGGTTTCATCGTGTTGACCAGGCTGGTCTTGAACTCCGCCCATCTCGGCCTCTCGAACGGCTAGAATTACAGGCGGGAGCCACGGCGCCCAGCTCCAACCCTTGGATTCTTCTTTAACAACCAAATTTCTTTGGCGCGGGGGCGGGGGGAAGGATGGGAAGCCTGTTTAGCTGAGATCCCTTACTCGTCTTCAGATGGGTCCTCCCAGATCACCCCATTATTACTAAACCCGCACTCCTGTCCCCCAACTGTCCCTCATTGCTTCTTTCTGACCCCCAACCCTCCCAACTTAACCAACCTACAACACGATTTATTCGTGTATTGTCACCCCGCCCCATCATCCGATCCTCGAATGTCACTGAATGAATGAACTGTTGTCTAAGGCTAGCTGCTTCTGCCATAGGATATTTCAGCAATAGTAAGCCTCCCTTGGGCCACAGGCCTTTGCAGTAGTGCCCTTTCCTCCCCTCCAGTCCTGCCCCTTCTCTAGTTAACCCCAGCTCTTCCTCCAGATTTTCTGCCTTCCGCAACAGGGGTCCCCTCTGTAGTTTGAGATTTCTGTTCTCTGAAAAATGTTCCCCACCACACTCCTCGCTCCCCTGGGGTTCATGAATTAATGAATAGGAGATTGGTACGGCAGAGAGGTAGGCAAGGCCCCGAATACCCAGGCCGCCAGAGGCCAGACGCCTTTCTCAAAAACGCGTGCCAGGTATATGGAAGAAAGGACTGGATCCGGTGGGTCCCATACTCGCGAAATTCCACCCTCACCTTGGCTCTCAGGCCTGCCTGGGCTGGACCCCTAAAGGCAGCCTGTTGCCGCGGGGACATGAAAGCCTGGACAGTACAGGGTGGGGGCTCTTGCGGGGTCGGCGACTGTGGCAGGTCTCTTGGAACCTCCAGGGCGTCTAGGAGTGGTGCAAAAACGCCCTCTCTCCTCCCCTTTCCGGCAAGGAAAGATCTCGCAGTGGAAGAGGATCGACGCTGCGGAGCACCGTGGAGATCCACACTCGACTGTCCAGACCCGTCCCCGCTCTCTGCGTCCCTCCTTATCTCCCGGGCTACTCCTCTAGCCAGAGCCTTGGGCTCCACCTCACTGGTTGGGATCCCGCGCCTGTGCAGTGTCGCTGCCGAGCATCCGCCAGAGGGCGCGCTGACTCCGTTACCGGACCCAGAGGGGGCGGGGCTTGCGCCCAAGGGCGAGCAAAGCACCAGGACAGTGGTGAAAAGGTTGTGCCTTCTATGCCCCTGTCAGGCCAATACCCTCTGGCGATCGATCGATTGATTGATTGATTGAGACGGAGTTTTGCTCTTCACGCCCAGACTGGAGTGCAGTGGCGCGATCTTGGCTCACTGCAACCTTCACCCCCTGGGTTCAGGCCATTCTCCTACCTCGGCCTCCTGAGTAACTGGGATTACAGGCGCCCGCCACCACGCCAGGCTAATTTTTGTATTTATTATTATTATTATTATTATTATTATTATTATTTTGAGACAGCGTTTCTCTCTTGTTGCCCAGGCTGGAGTGCAATGGCGCCATCTCGGCTCACGGCAACCTCCACCTCCCAGATTCAAGCAATTCTCCTGCCTCAGCCTTCCGAGTAGCTGGGATTACAGGCATACTCCACCACACCTGACTAATTTTGTATTTTTAGTGTACAAAATTATATGGTCAGGCTGGTCTCCAACTCCTGACCTCAGATGATCCTCCCTCCTCAGCCTCCCAAAGTACTAGGATTACAGGCGTGAGCCGTCGCACCTGGCCTATTTTATTTTTATTTTTATTTTGAGACAGAGTCTCGTCGCCCAGGCTGGAGTGCAATGGCGCGATCTTGGCTAACTGGAACCTCCACCTCCCAGGTTGAAGCGATTCGTGTGCCTCTAGCCTCCAGAGTAGCTGAGATTACAGGCGTGCACCACCACCCCCTGCTAATTTTTTGTATTTTTAGTAGAGATGTGTGTTGAGAAATGTTAAGTTTATGAATATTGATGAATGCTGAGTGTATGATAGAATATATTGTTTGCTAGGAAGAATGATGGGGCAAGGAAAACCTATCCACTCCCCCCGCCAGTAGAAAATGACTTGGGGCATTCCAAAGTGTCAGGACAATATATAAATATCCTACAACTGTTAAATCCATTCTTTAAGCTATCTGCCCCTGCCCCTGTGGCTCCCTTGTGGAGAATACTCTTTAGTCTGTGATCAGTGGTAAGCAGGCACCAGCTGCTTACTTGGCATATTTTGTTATGAGAAAACACAGAACACCTGTTAATTAATAATAATCACCTGTTCAGATACAATAAATAACTGGATCAGAGTCTACTTGGGGCCTTCAGCCTGGAATGCTGTCAGCTCCTGAGGCTTTCAGCTCGGAAGGCTGCTGGACCCCCAGATAGACCCACTTTGCTCTTCTATCTGGGTGTCTGCCTCTCATTTCCTTCACCGACGCCTGGGTGGGAGTCTCTACAGCTGAGCTGGTACTCAGTAGATGGGGTTTTGCCACGTTGCCAGGCTAATCTTGAACTCCTGAGCTCAGGCAATCCGCTGGCCTCAGCCTCCCAAAGTGCTGGGATTACAGGTGTGAGCCACTGCGCCCGGCCTATTTGATTTTATTGAGACAGTTTTGCTCTGTTGCCCAGGCTGGAGTGCAGTGGCATGATCTCTGTTCTGGGCCCTTTGCCTACAGGGTTCTGTTGTGGCTGGATCAGTGTTAGGCCTCCTGTGACTGCAGGGAGAGTGGTGGCAGAGGAATGGGGGCCTGCTAAGCCATGAGCTTTAGGGAGATTCCACCTGTCTCTGAATGGACTTAGCTTTGACCACCAAATCAGCCCGGAAAGCCCTGGTCTTAGTTTGGTTGCCTCAGGTCCTGGATTACCTGGTCCAGGTAGGGGAGCTTGGAGCTTAGGTCAGCGAGAGGGAGTGCAAAGGGCCTGGTAGCAGGAGAGGTGAAGGCTGTTGGCTGTATGCTGTCCCAAGGAAGATACCACAACTGGCATGGCTCTTCAGTCTCTGGATTTTTTTTTTTTTTTTTTTTTTGAGCTGGGTTTGGTTTTTTTTTTTTTTTTTTTTTTTTTGAGACGGAGCTTCGCTCTTGTTGCCCAGGCTGGAGTGCAATGGCGCGATCTCGGCTCACCGTAACCTCCGCCTCCTGGGTTCAGGCAATTCTCCTGCCTCAGCCTCCTGAGTAGCTGGGATTACAGGCACGCGCCACCATGCCCAGCTGAATTTTTGTAGTTTAGTAGAGATGGGGTTTCACCATGTTGACCAGGATGGTCTCGATCTCTTGACCTCGTGATCCACCCGCCTCGGCCTCCCAAAGTGCTGGGATTACAGGCTTGAGCCACCGCGCCCGGCCCAGTCTCTGGATTTATTCTGTCAAAAGAGTCAAGCTCTGTAAAATATCTGGATATTATTTTTTTTTAGGTGGAGTCTTGCTCTGTTTCCCAGGCTGGAGTGCAGTGATGCAGTTTTGTTCAGTGCAACCTCTGCCTCCCAGGTTCAAGTGATTCTCCCACCTCAGCCTCCTGAGTAGCTGAGACTACAGGTGCCTGCCACCATGCCCGGCTAATTTTTCTGTTTTTGTAGAGTTGGGTTTTGCCATGTTGGACTGGCTGGTCTTCAACTCCTGACATCAGGTGATCCACCCTCCTTGGCCTCCCAAAGTGCTGGGATTACAGGTGTGTCTCTAAACTGCCCTTAGATACAATAAATGACAAATATTTCCTATTCAGACCTTTAAAAGGTGCTAGACTCTTAATCTCTTCAGGATTGGGAGGACCTGGAAGAAAAAGATCTAGCTATGTTAATAGAGATTCTTTACAGATACAAAATTTCCCCCACAAAGGACAGGTTTTTTGTTTTGTTTTGTTTTGTTTTTTTGTTTTGTTTTGTTTTGAGACAGAGTCTTGCTCTGTCGCCCAGGCTGGAGTGCAGTGGCATAATCTCCGCTTACCACAACCTCTGCCTCCTGGGATCAAGCGATTCTCCTGCCTCGGCATCAAGAGTAGCTGGTATTACAGGCGCACGACACCATGCCGTGCTAATTTTTTGTATTTTTAGTAGAGATGGGGTTCCACCATGTTGGCCAGGCTGGTCTCTAACTCCTAACCTCATGATCCATCTGCCTCAGCCTCCCAAAGTGCTGGCATTACAGGCCTAAGTCGCTGAGCCCGGCCCACAAAGGACAGTTTTGCAGGGCCATTTCAAAATATGGCAAAGAAACATTGTTTTGGGATATTTTGACTTTCTTCGTTGTCACCTAATGGTATGCCAGGCTCCAAAGTAAGTCACAATATATAGGGTTAAATAAAACCCATCTAATGAGAATTTATGGTTTGTAGGGTGTGACTCCCCAGGCCCCTGAGAGTAATTTGGCAAGATAAAAAAAAATCAGGGCTGGGTGTAGCTTATGCCTGTAATCCCAGCTCTTTGAGAGACCGAGGCAGGCCAATCACCTGAGGTCAGGAGCTCAAGACCAGCCTGGCCAACATGGAGAAATCCATCTCTACTAAAAAATACAAAAATTAGCTGGGCGTGGTGGCAGACACCTGTAATCCCAGCGATTACAGGTGGGAGGCTGAGGCAGAAGAATTGCCTGAACCTGGGAGGCGGAGGTTGCAGTGAGCCGAGATCGTGCCACTGCACCTCCCGCCTGGGCGACAGAGCAAGACTCCATCTCAAAAAAATAAAACGGTGTTAGCCTGTCATGTGGAGAACAACCTGCAGGAATGTGGGTGTGCATTGGGACATCAGTGACAAGGTTGTTGTGGGAATAGGGTAGTGTGGTTTGGGGAGGGTAGACCCAGCAAGCCCTAATGACCACCTGAGTTGTCCAGAGCTCAGGATGATGCCAGGTCTGCAGAGTCACTCTGAAAAGGGAGGACCCTCACCTTCTGGCCATTCTCCATGGTGCCAGCATGGGTCATTGCTGACTGGGCCTTGCTATCCTGCCCCTAATGGCTATGGTTCCTAACGTGTAAGGCCTGTGGGAGTGAAGTGCCAGGCAACCCCTCTTGAGGATAGGGCTACCCTTCCAGGAGCCCATGGTCACCTGATGCTGCTGGGCTGGCAAGACGTTTAGACTGTGGCCAGAGTCCAGGGTGGCCCTGGTCCTCTTGATCCCTCCCTTCCCCCACTTAACCTCTGACTGGATTCCTGCCTGTCCCTAGGCCTGCAGAAGCGTCTCTATGGTATCCCTCACTGGGTTTTCACCAAATGGGTCTTCAGCGACTGTCTGTTGGGCCATGGGTGAAGGTGGGGGAAGTAGGGGCTTTGGGAGTGGCAGTCCTGAGCCAGGGCCTTAGGGGCAGATGGCTGGACCTTAAGAGAGGGTGGGCTGTGCAGAGTGGTACACACCTGTAATCTCAGCACTTTGGGAAGCTGAGGCAGGTGAATCACTTAAGGCCAGGAGTTCAAGACTGGCCTGGGCAACATAGTGAGATGCCAACTCTACAAAACATTTAAAAACCTAGCTGAGCGTGCAGGACCTGTAGTCCCAGCTACTCAGGAGGCTCGGGTGGAAAGGATCGCTTGAGCCCGAAAGGTCAAGGCTGCAATGAGCTGTGATCACTTCACTGCACTTCATGCTTGAGTGACAGAGAGACTCTGTCTTAAAAAAAAAAAAAAAAGAAAAAGAAAAAGGGAGTGGTGGTAGGTAGCCCAGTCACTTACATGTTTCACTATAAGAACTCGAGAAGGGCAGAGCAAGATAGTGGCTTCATAGCCAGGTCAGCTGCTTACCGAGAAGAAGGAAGGAAAGGGCAGGAGGACAAAGGTCTTGGGCAGGTGGGATGACCAGGGTGCAGCTGCCCCTTCGAAGGGGGTGTATGTGGAAGATCAAAACCTCTATTTCTTAAGTACTCTGGTCCCTCTATCCCACAGTGACCTATGGTGCCCGCAGATAACGGGCTGTCAGGTCTTTGCTCACTCTGTTCGCCCCTGCTTCTTGGCGCAGGGAGTCCATGTCCTCTCTGGTTCCTCAGGTTTGCGTGAGTGGAGAGGAGCACGAACTCCCAATGACTCTTCTGCTCTACAGGGGAACTTGCAGATGGCCCATGGCGCAGGGTCCAGGCTCAAGCCCACTCCCACCCCCGTGCCGTCCCCGACTGGCGGGGTGATGCTGCACTCTGCGCCCTTAAAACGAACAGTTTAACCCCCTTCTTGGGAACTGAACATGCTGACCTGGTCTCTCCTGGTTCTCCCACATCTGTACCCCGGGAAGACAGTTACAAGGACTGGCTGGCCGAACCCAGGTGCCCTCGGGGCAGGGTGTGCTAAGAATTGGTGTAGGGGTTGCACAAAGGTCCCGGTCAGCTCCTGGTCACATGAGGCCCAAGAACTGTCCGGGTCCCACTTCCCCTCTTCTTGCTTTGACCCAAGTCGCTCAGCAGCGGTGAGCGCTGCACCCTTTATCCTCTGTCGGTCTTGTCCGGTTCAGATCCTCCAGGTCGGGGAAGCGCCAGGTGAGGGCTGCGCAGCGTGGGTTTCGGGTACCCAGGGCTGGGTGGGGTACACAGCAGCGGCGACCTGGGTGCCCAGGTGGGCGGCTGAGAGCCCGGAGCCTGACAGTACCTCGATCCATCGATGCGCTCGGCGCGCAGCATGGTCCAGGGAGTAGGGGGTTGAGCAAGGGCGGGGCGGCGAGCTCCGACTGGGAGGGACGAATATGCCGGCGAGTCCCTATTGGCCGGCCGTTTGCGGGAGGCGGGCCCTGATTGGCCCGGGGGATGAGGGAGCTGAGGGCGGTGGGGTTAAGCGCGTCGCCGCCGCCCCCGCCCTAGCGAAAGCCCAGAGCGCTGAACCTGCACCCTGGACCTGCGGCGACCGTCGCACACCATGGGCCCCCACCTGGGCCCCCACTTACGCCCCTACCGTGTGGGGCTGCTCCCGGATGGCCTCCTGTTCCTCTTGCTGCTGCTAATGCTGCTCGCAGACCCCACGCTCCCGGCCGGACGTCACCCCTCGGTGGTGCTGGGTGAGGCACGGGTCTGGTGGTGGGTCGGGCTGGACGGGCTGCGGGCGGGGCTGCCTGACTGGTCTGCATCTGTTCCAGTCACAGGATGGGGTAGCGTATTTGATGTCTGTCTTGTCACAGCTGATCTAGATCTGCCGGCCCACCTTCCGCCTTGCTGGGCGTGGGTGTGGTCAGCCCCCCACCTCCTGCCCTGGTAGAAAATGGGAGTGAGTGGGAGAGTTGCCATCTGGTTATTCGTATTTCCACCTGTCCACATCATTCCCAAGCCTTGCCTCCCCTTATCCCATTTTTTTTTTAGCTGGAAAGACAGATGTTTGGGCCCCACTCCTGAGGGGTGGTGGGGGTGTGTAGAGTGGCCCCTGAGTTGACCTCTGCATGACCTGGTCATGGCTAGGAGGCTGTCACCCTCGACCCCTCCAGCTACATATTCCAGAAAGCATTACTGAAAGGAACCTCCTTAGGGAAAGGATTGTTCTCCTAGGGGGCCACCAACTTTCACAAATTTATCAGATATGTGCCATTGCCTGAGGGAAACTGAAGGGAAAGGGTTGGGACAATGGCCATGAGCCTGTGTCAGGCAACCTGCTCGTACTCTTACCCTGCCACACATGCTTGGACTAGGCTAGACTATGTTGGGGCTGGGTGACCTCCCCTGCCTACCCCACTCCTTGATCACAATCCTGGCAATTCTATACTGGCCACAGTATTTCCTTGTGGGGATGGGCAGGGATGAGACCTCTGTCTAGGGTGCCTTGAGTGCCTTATTCAGGCTGTCACTCCCATCCAGAGCTGGTGTGTCCGTGGCCAGCCAGGATTCCTGAAGGCAGAGGCATCCGAGGCATGAGTTACACAGGGAGTCTAGTGCAGTGTGATCTCCATGCTCTTTCTGCTGAGAGTACTTTAAATGAGGACGATGCAAATCACAGAAGGGTAGAGTTGGCAGGGTGGTGCCAGAAAGGCCCCACCAGGAGTTCCTGGCCAGGAAATGCTCCAGGGGGATACCTGGGCAGACTTGGTCCCACCTTCCGCAAGCTTGCAGGATGGAAATAACAATGATCCCCAGAGAGGAAGTCTGTGTTTGGCAAGCACAGAGAATCCACAAACCCAGCCCTGATGGGTGGGTGTCAAGTAAGGGTTCCTGGAGCATTTAGGTGGAGCTAAGGCCAGGAGAGAGTACCGGGCAGGGGGAGAGAGATGAGCATCCCAGGCCTCCTGGGATTGAATCAGGGGAGGAGTGGACTGCACAGGCCTTGTGACTGGTTGGGTCATCTGGACTTTATCTTGAGGCCCTCAGGGAGTCGTAGGTGGGCCTGTAGAGTTCTAAGTCTGAGGGGTGTGGCATTGGGAAGCACGTGGTCTGTGGCTGGCACACAGCCATTTTGCCTGAATTATTGCTAACCACACTCATCAATTCGTCAGTCTGTTTATCTTAGGTCACAGCAGAAAAGCCTCAGGCCCCACCCAGAATCACAGAGCAGCAGGAGTCCTAACCTGCCCAGCTTCTCAGGGAGTAAGGCTGCTGGCCTTAGCCCTAGGAGACCTCACGGTGGGCAGTGGACAAGCAGCTCCTGGGCACAGAGCAGGGATCTGACCTTGACCATCAGAGGATCGGAATCCTCTAGGGGTGGGTCCTGAAATGGTGTAGGAAACAGAGATCAGAGATGTGATACAGAAGACCCTAGGCAAGGGGAACGGAGCATAGGCAAGGCCATTTCCACCTCTTACAGCCTCAGTCTCCTCATCTGTTAAGTGGAAATAATAAGGCTGTCCCCTCCCAGTGTTACTTGAAGTGAAAGGCATACGGATGGCTCTTGTCCTAGTTCCAGGCGCAGAGGGGCTCAGGAAGTGGCCACTGCTATATTTAGAGGCCACACAGCCTGACGAGGGCAAGGAGCGTCTGAGTAAAGCATATCTGATGACTTCCTCTTTCACCCACTTCCCCTTTGGTAGAGACAGTGACCAGGGTCTCTGCCCACTCCTTGCCCAGTCCACAGGCATATCATCCAGAGGCTGTTGTGATGGGGACTCCCTGCCTCTGTACCCACACCATGAAGGGAAGTGAAGGCAGATGCCACCCCTGCTTCCCATGGCACCCTGAAGACACTGGGATGGTGCTTGGGAAGGGCACACCCTATGCAGGACTGGATTTATAGTCAGTGCCCAGTGAATGTCCAGGAGAGCCAAGTGCTGGTTTTTTACTCGATGATCACAGATCCCAAACGGGAATGTGTTTGAGAAGTGGCTAAAACGTGGCATGTAGAGGCAGGCGAGGCCCGAAAGGTCACTGGGAGTAACAAGACTGTGAAGGGCTTTGAAGCAGTGGGGAGGGATTTGGGTGTCACCAGGGCCCCAGAGTTCTGAGTGGACTGAACAGGCCGGCTGGGATGGAGAGAAGTCACCCTAGGGCCTGGACTATGGTGAGAATGGTGCTGGTTCAGGGTGGCTGTCTCCAACACGGGCTCCCAGCCATGCCAGGGCCCTCCAGATGATCTCTCCAGAACCTTACTGGACTCTGGCCTTTAGTAAGGCTTGGGCCCTTGTTAGGTCAGCAGGTGCCAATGTAAGCTTCTCTCAGCCGTGTTTCTGTTCATTTTCCTCCTACAAGCCTGTCCTGGATACTTTCTCCCATTGAATTTTGGCTAAGTGACCCAGGGGTCTGTTCTATTTCCTTCTCCCTCTCTCAGGGAGAATGGGGCCCTGTCTTCTCTGTAGCCTGGGATAGATATGGGTGGAAGACTTTTGGGTTCAAGCCTCCAGGGTATATATCTTTTTTTTTTTTCTTTGAGACTGGGTTTTGTCCTGTCATCCAGGCTAGAGTGCAATGGCACAATCTTGGCTCACTGCAACCTCCACCTCCAGGGTTCAAGCAATTCTGTCTCAGGCCTCCTGAGTAGTGGTGGGATTACGGGCGTGTGCCACCATGCCCAGGTAACTTTTTGTATTTTTAGTAGAGGTGGGGTTTTACCATGTTGGTCAGGCTGGTCTTGAACTACTGACCTCAAGTGATCCACCCGCCTCGGCCTCCCAAAGTGCTGGGATTACAGGCATGAGCCACCACACCTGGCCTCGAGGGTATATATCTAATGACAGGGCCTCGGCCAAACTTTGGAGGTTCTGGAATGCAAAGGGGTCTGCAAGCCCCTCCTCCCAGGCAGATCTTCCATCTGGGTCCGTTAACCATAGAAACTATGTGTAGAGGCGTGTCTATGTTTGTTGGGGGTGATTCAGACCAAGATCTCATTTAACAGATAAGAAAACTGAGGCCTAGCATGGGGAGTGACTTCACCCTGAACCCCCTTTCAATAATCTGAATGGCCCAGGAGGATGTTCCCGTGAACCTACCTAGTTACTTTATCTGGAGATAAAAAGACTTACTTTATCTGGAGTTGTAGACAATGTTAGGGCCTTTCCTCAAACATATCAGGCCTCTCCCTAGCCCCCCACAGGCATCTCTGCACCACACTGCAGTAGCAGCTTTTCTACACAAAGATGGTTCCCTGGTTTTTGAGTCAAGGTCCCTGTTCTCTGAATTTCCTGCCCCCAGCACTGTGCTTTAATTTGAGTTGTGGAACTGCAGAGGTCTGCCATAGTATCCGTGGCTCTTCAGGGGTCCTGCTGCAGACATCAAAGTTCTTGGGAGTCTCAAACCTGCTACAGCGAGGGCTCACTCATGTCCTGTGCCCCCTGCAGTCCCTGGTGATTTGGGCAACCAACTGGAAGCCAAGTTGGACAAGCCAACAGTGGTGCACTACCTCTGTTCCAAGAAGACCGAAAGCTACTTCACAATCTGGTTGAACCTGGAACTGCTGCTGCCTGTCATCATTGACTGCTGGATTGACAATATCAGGTGAGGGCTGGGGCACACAGAGCGGGTGCTGCTCACCAACAGTGCCTGAGAGGCCTCCAGAGCCTGTTTCTTCTATCCTCATCTCAAGAGGTCATTGACCTCTCTCCTTCCTCGGTCTGATCTGGTCTGGTCTGGTCAGTACCACCTCTGCACTCCAGGCAGAACTAACTTTCCCTTCCTGCTGCCCTTGTTCCTCTATCTTCAGCCCTAGCCTCTCATGCTTGCACACAATTTTTTTCTTTTTTTTGAAATGGAGTCTCACTGTCACTCAGGCTGGTGCCATCTCAGCTCACTGCAACCTCTGCCTTCCAAGTTCAAGCCTCTCGAGTAGCTGGAACTATAGGTACCCACCACCATGCCTGGCTAATTTTTTGTATTTTTAGTGGAGATGGTGTTTTACCATGTTAGCCATGCTGATCTTGAACTCCTGAACTCAAGCAGTCTGCCCATCTCAGCCTCCCAAAGTGCTGGAATTATAGGCATGAGCCACCGTGCCCGCCTACACACAATTTCTGTGCCCCAACCTCTATTCAGAGCCTTGGCATGGCCCCTTTCCTTGCCTGTGACTCGGCCTCCCCTGCCTCTCCAGCTGCTGCTTCTTCTTGAGACATGCCATGGCTTTGCACCTGCTGTTCTTTTGGCCTGGAATCTACTTCTACACCCTTTGCCCGATAAATGTGCTTCCATTCACCCTTTAAAACATGACCCTAAGCCAGGCACAGTGGCTTAGGGTCATGTTTTAAAGGGTGAATGGAAGCACATTTATAGCACTTCCTGAAGTGCTGTAATTCCAGCACTTCAGGAAGTTGAGGCAGGCAGATCGCCTGGGCTCAGGAGTTCAAGACAAGCCTGGGCAA
>NW_016107433.1:1649436-1651056 GCF_001604975.1 Cebus imitator
CAGGCATGGTGGCACACACCTGTAATCCCAACTACTTGGGAGGCTGAGACAGGAGAATCACTTGAACCTGGGAGGCAGAGGTTGCAGTGAGCAGAGATTGAGCCACTGTACTTTAGCCTGGGCAACAGAGCGAGACTCTGTCTTAAAAAAAAAAAGTTTTTCCCGGAGACTAGCTAGCTGCTCCTCCAGCCACACTGGCCTGTCAGCTGTTTTGATGCCTGTTTTGCTGACTCCTTCCTCCTCTGTGTGTTGTGTGATCAGGGTTATTTCTGGGCTGTTGATGTGCATTTCTATTTTTATACTGGAGACACGGCCTCAGGTGCTGCCAGTTGGAGCTGCCAGCTGATAGCAAGGGGGGCCTGTCTGCCTTCACTGCTTCTCTGACCCCTTTAGATTTTCCCCCAATGCAGAACAGCTTTGACTTTCTAGAACAGTTTTCTGCTGTTGTTGTGTGGCTGTTGGGATAATCTACAAATTGCCCTAGAGAGAATGGGCTCTCAGGAGCTGTTATTTGGGTCATTTGTGGGGATCCTGTCAGCTTTCTGTGGCTGATATATAAGGGGGCAAGTGGGACTTGGGACCACCGGAAGCTCCAGGTTCCTGTGTTTTGGGGGGCACATTTGCCTCTTGGTATGAGGGAGGCCAGAGCAAGTCTCCTGGCCTCGCACAAAGGTGCAAGGCTTTTCTTCGGTATAAAGTATCTCCCTGGCCCTTGCTTTGTTCCCATCATTTCTTCCGACCTTGACAACTCTCTTCCACAGGAGATGGTACAGCAGCCATGTACTGAGCCCTGAGGTGGGGTCTGTCTTGTCTGGTTCTGTTTGGCACTACAGCTACAGAAACTATGAGATAACGTGTGGTGTTACAAGCTGCTGAGTCTGTGGTACTGTATCACACAGTTCTAGAAAACTAATAGTCTGGGTGCTGTGGCTCACACCTGTAATCCCAGCACTTTGGGAGGCTGAGGAAGGAGGATCACTTGAGCCCAGGAGTTTGAGACCAGTGTGAGACAATATAGTGTGACCCTGTCCCTACAAAATAAATAAACAAACAAATAAATAAATTAGCCAGGCATGGTGGTGTCTGCCTAGCTATTCAGGAGGCTGAGGTAAGAGGATCACTTACACCCAGGAGGTTATGTCTACAGTGAGCAGTGATTTCCCCACTGCATTGTAGCCTGGGCAACAGAGTAAGACCCTGTCTCAAAAAAAAAAAAAAAGAAGAAAGAAACTAAGAAAGGGCTGTTAGGGATCTCAACAAAGTAGCTGGGGTCCATGTCCTATGTCATGGCACTTAGGAATTTGCCAGGTATACCCTGGGCCTTGTGGTTGCAGTCTGGCAGGTGATACAGCCCTGGGGTACCAGGCAGCTCATAGGAGCATGGTTCATTCCCTTCCTCCATGGAGGATGCATTTGGAGGTTGGCTGGCTGCTGTGTCCAATGCCCAGAGGAAGTGAGACCCAACTCTGCCTACCTGGGGCCACACAAGGCCTTCCTCCTGTCTCTCCCCACCAGCTCCCACCATTTCTCTGGGTCTTGACCCCTCTCCTACCTGCCCATCCACCCCTACAGCAGCCCTGGGGCGTGCTGTCCATCGTGGTTTTTTTTTTTTTTTTTTGA
>NW_016107433.1:1653711-1655489 GCF_001604975.1 Cebus imitator
CATCTGACCAAACCTGGGCATGGGAAGGGAGTATGACTTAGGACACAATGCAGCGTCAGGACACACCAACTCAGTGTCACCTCTGGGTCACTGGCTCAATATCCTCTCCTGACAGGCTGGTTTACAACAAAACATCCAGGGCCACCCAGTTTCCTGATGGTGTGGATGTACGTGTCCCTGGCTTTGGGAAGACCTTCTCACTGGAGTTCCTGGACCCCAGCAAAAGCAGTGTGGGTATGTGGGACTTACTCAAGGCCTCCGGGAGCTGGGGTGGGGATTCTGCTGGAATGGAACAGGAGCTGGAGCTGGAGAAACTCTGCTGTTTGTAGGGACAGCCTGTGAGCTGTCTCTGATCAGTGTGGGCACAGAGCCCTGTATTATTCCTCCAGGGACCCACTAGCTGTCACAGTCTCTGTGCTGAGCATAGTGAGGTGGCTGGCACTAGCTGTATCTTTTTTTAATCCTCTATATTTCTGTCTGCAGGTTCCTATTTCCACACCATGGTGGAGAGCCTTGTGGGCTGGGGCTACACACGGGGTGAGGATGTCCGAGGAGCCCCCTATGACTGGCGCCGAGCCCCAAGTAAGCAGGCACTCTCGTTCTCTCCCTGAAGTCTCGGGAGGTAGGGGCGAGGTGATCTTGACCACCACAGGCCTTGGGCTCTCCCCTTGTCCTTGGCTGTTCCCTGTCCCTGGGCCTCTGGCATCCAGTCCAATGGTCACAGCCAACACCCTTGGTCAGTCTTGTCCTGTCCTCCATTTCCCACCCCAGGACCTCTGGACCTCTGAGCCCTCTGAGCCCTCTGAGCCCTGGGGAGAAACATAAGGCTTCCTCCCTTCATGGAAGGCAGGGGGACCCAGATCACTCTGTTTGAATGTGAGCACCCTTCCCTCCCTTCTAGTCTTGGGTCTGGCCTGAGAAAAGGTCAGTGGTTTGGGCTCCAGGACCCTACCCACCTGACCCCTGCCTGGCTCTGGCCTGCAGATGAAAACGGGCCCTACTTCCTGGCCCTCCGCGAGATGATCGAGGAGATGTACCAGCTGTATGGGGGCCCCGTGGTGCTGGTTGCCCACAGTATGGGCAACATGTACACGCTCTACTTTCTGCAGCGGCAGCCGCAGGCCTGGAAGGACAAGTATATCCGGGCCTTCGTGGCACTGGGTGCACCCTGGGGGGGTGTGGCCAAGACCCTGCGCGTCCTAGCTTCAGGTAAGACCCTGCCTGGCCCACTGGGGGGGGCTGGTGCCAGGAATTCTGCCCTTTCTTCCAAGTTATCCTCCTGGGCCAGCATGCCTCATGTCTGTCCCACGGTGTGTGAGGTCTATGCAAATCTACCCCTAAAGGTTGGAGGAAGAAAGGCTGGACGTGGTGGCTCACGCCTGTAATCCTAGCACTTTGGGAGGCCAAGGCAGGCGGATGATGAAGTCAGGATATCAAGACCATCCTGGCTAACACCGTGAAACCCGTCTCTACTAAAAATACAAAAAAACTAGCTGGACATGGTGGCATACACCTGTAGTCCCAGCTTCTTGGGAGGCTGAGGCAGAAGAATCTCCTGAACCCGGGAGGCGGAGTTTGCAGTGCGCCAAGATTACACCATTGTACTCCAGCCTGCATGACAGAGTGAGACTCTGTCTCAAAAACAAAAAAAAAAGTTCAAGAGGCCGGGCGCGGTGGCTCAAGCCTGTAATCCCAGCACTTTGGGAGGCCGAGGCGGGTGGATCACAAGGTCAAGAGATCGAGACCATCCTGGTCAACATGGTGAAACCCCGTCTCTA
>NW_016107433.1:1655579-1680728 GCF_001604975.1 Cebus imitator
AAAAAAAAAAAAAAAAAGTTCAAGAAAGAGGCTGACAAACCTAGTTTCTCAGAGAAAAACATTTAATAGGACATATGAATAGAAGCCACATCTGTGTCTCAGGTGGTGGCAAGATAAGATGGTAGATCCCCACCCCATTAGCCCCCAGACCTAGGGCTTATATTCTGTAGGGAAAGGGTGACTCTGGTGGGATGTGTTGGACATTGAAGGATGATAACATGGAGGCTTTTTTCACTTATGGTAAAGTAAGTACATGCCCTTATACAAGGAACAGAAAATAAAGTGGAAATCTTAGTGGCCTTCCTGGGGTTAATCAGAAGGCAACATGATGGATTAGTATCCAAGATGGAGTTGCTTTGGTCTCCACAGTGTCTCTTCTCTTGGGGTAGCACTCTTTTTTTCTTCAAAGTGGCTTTCTTCTTCTTCTTTCTTCTTTCTTCTTCTTTCTTCTTTCTTCTTCTTCTTTCTTCTTCCTTCTTTTCTTTCTTCTTTTCTTCTTTCTTCTTCTTCCTTCTTCTTTTTTCTTCTTTCTTCTTTTCTTCTTTCTTCTTCTTCCTTCTTCTTTTTTCTTCTTTCTTCTTTTTTTTTTTTGATGGAGGGTCTCACTCTCCACCCAGGCTGAAGTACAATACAGTGGTGCTATCTTGGCTGATTGCAACCTCGCCTGCTGGGTTCCCGTGATCCTCTGGCCTCAGCCTTCTGAATAGCTGGGACCACAGGCGCGCACCACATCTGGCTAAGTTTTGTATTTTGTATAGTGAAGAGGTTTTACCATGTTTCCCAGGCTGATCTCGAATCCCTGAGCTCAAGGAATCTGCCCACCTCAGCCTCCTAAAGTGCCAAGATTACAGGTGTGAGCCACCTTGCCCTGTCCCGTCCTTTTTCGAATATCTTTTTCTCCAGAAGAGAATCTTCTGGGGGACTAGGTATGAAAGAAAGAGAGAATCTAACACTACTGCTAATTTCACCCATCTAGTTGATAGCCCTTGTAATCTGTGTACATCTCTCTCTCTCCTCTCTCTCTCTCTCTCTCCCCCTCTCTCTCCCCACCCCCTCTCTTTCTTTCTTTGAGTCTTGTTCTGTTGCCCAGGCTAGAATGCAGTGGTGAGATCTTGGCTCACTGCAACCTCTGCCTCCTGGGTTCGGGCAATTCTCCTGCCTCAGCCTCCCAAGTAGCTGGGATTACAAGTGCCCACCACTGTGCCCGGCTAATTTTTATATTTTTAATAGAGATGGGGTTTCACCATCTTGGCCAGGCTGGTCTTGATCTCCTGACCTCATGATCTACCTGCCTCAGACTCCTGAAGTGCTGGGATTACAGGCGTGAGCCATCACGCCCGGCTATCTGTGTAGGTTTCTTACAGCCATGTATACAGAGTGGCATAAATGTTGGTCACACAGGTACCCGTTTGTGTGCATGCATGCGCACACACACACACACACACACACACACACACACAATGCAAACATATATACACATAGTGCTCAGGCGTGGTTGGCCAAAGAACTTTGGATTAAACCTTGTGCCTCCCTCTTTTTTCTTTCTTTCTTTCTTTTTTTTTTTTTTTGAGACAAGGTATTGCTTTATTGCCCAGCCTGGAGTACAGTAGCATCATCTCGGCTCACTGCAACCTCCGCCTCCGGAGTTCAAGTGATTCTCCTGTCTCAGCCTCCTGAGTAGCTGGGACCACAGGTGCCTGCCACCACATCCAGCTAATTTTTGTATTTTTAGTAGAGATGGGGTTTCGCCATGTTGGCCAGGCTGTTCTTTAACTCCTGACCTCAGGTGATCCACTCACCTTGGTTTCCCAAAGTGCTGGTATTACAGTTGTGAGCCACCACACCTGGCCATCCCTCCTTCTTACCCCTATCTTTACTTCTTTATCCCCACCTTCACACCAGAGGAGGAAGCCTAGATCAGTTTTTTTGTTTTGTTTTGTTTTTTTGAGACAGGGTCTCACCCTGCCACTCAGGCTAGAGTACAGTGATGTAATCTCGGATTACTGCAACCTCCACTTCCCGGGTTCAAGTGATTCTCCTGCCTCAGCCTCCCATGTAGCTGGGACTACAGCCACGTATCACCATACCCAGCTAATTTTTATATTTTTAGTAGAGACCAGGTTTCACCATGTTGACCAGACTGGTCTGGAATTCCTGACCTCAAGTGATCTGCCTGCCTCAGCCTCCCAAAGTGGCGGGATTACAAGTGTGAGCCACTGCACACAGCCGGATTTTTTTGTATTTTTAGTAGAGATGTGGTTTCACCATGCTGGTCAGGCTGGTCTTGAACTCCTGACCACAAATGATCACCCATCTTGGCCTCCAAAGTGCTGGGATTACAGGTGTGAGCCACGGCACCTGGCCCCTAGACTTGTTTTTTATTTATGAGTTGCACCTTCATCTGTGGGTAGCAAGGAGCCTCTGTGGGCAACACAGGGAGGAAACAGGTGCAGATCTGGCTGGGCCTGCTTGCCTGGCAGTTGGGAAAGCCACCCCCTTTCTGGCTTCTGCCCCATCTTTTCATGACTGTTGCAGCTCGCCAGCTGCAGCTGTAGAGTAGAGCTTCCTGCTCTAGGAGGGAGCTTTCCTCCCTTTGCTAGGACTAGGGGGAGGCTTATGGACCCTCACTTTGGGAGCTATGAGCTAGAGCTATGCCAAGCATCTTGTGAGCTCAAGTCCCTGGTACTGCATGACCTGCTCGGTCAACTGGCATTGTGATTGGGTCAGGTCCAGTGACTCTCTGAATTGGCTGGAAGACATTCAGATTTTGTGAGGACTCATTATGGCCACCCATTCTGTCTAGCCTGGGCTTGGAGGGACAGATGTGGGCATACCCTGAGTTTAGACAGGTAGCCACAGTGGCATTTGGGTCCCAGCTCCTTTCAGAGTTTGTGAGTTCCCTTAGAGCTTTGCTTCAGAGGCTGGGAAGCTGTTCTGTCTGGCCTTGGCAGTCCAGGACTGGGGGTGTGGTGTGGGGAAGTGGAAGTCCATGCACCCCTAGGGGCTTTCGTTGCCTCAGGGGTCCTACAGCCAGGCCACAGCAGGCAGAGCTAAGGCCCTACAGTCAGTCCGAGGGGCCTCCCCACTTTCAGATGCAGGTAGGGTGATGGGTGACCATGGTCCTGAACAGGCCAAAGGCTCCTGATCCCAAGTTACAGCTCACTTCCCAGAGCCTCCCTGGCTGGTGGTTGTTTGTGTTGTTCACATTCCTGTGTAAAGGGACTCCAACTCCAACTGCAACCTCCCCTCCTCCCCTGTCTCTAGCACGCCTGGCTGCCCAGGTCAGTGCACAGGCAAGTGGGAGGGATGAGACCATGGCTGGCTGAACACTGGTCTAGCTTACGAAAAGAAAAACTGGTACACAGTTTATTGTCATGAAAGAAAAAGCAGAACATGTCATCACCTCTGGGCTGCCAGCCTGCTGACTCACTTTAAGCTAGGTCAGTGCCCATAGGCCTGATCAGCACTTGGAGGGTACAGTTTACAGACAAGGAAGCATCGTAAATCACCCTGTGAGTATGTGCTGCCTCACTCCCTGGTGAGGAAAGCAAAAGAAACAAAACACATCTGGATGTGTGCCGCCCAGATGTACCAAAAATAAAGGGAAACAATGAAAGCCAAGGCAAGCAGCCTAGGCAACAAAGCAAGACCCCCATCTGTACAAAAAGTAGAAACATTTAGCATGATGGCACGTGCCTATAGTTCCAGCTATTCAGGAGGTTGATGTAGGAGGTTTGCTTGAACCCAGGAGGTGTAGGTTGCAGTGAGCCAAGATTGTACTACTGCACTCCAGCCTGGGTGACAGACCGATATCCTGCCTCTTTTTCTTTTATTTTTGTATTTTTATATATTTTTTTGTCCCAGTAATGGCTATAAGCAATTTTTTTTCTTTTTTTTAAATTTTGACACTGCCTCAAAATAAAAATTAAAAAAAAAAAGGAAAAATGAAATTTGCCAGGCATGAGGCATGGTGGCACACACCTGTAGTCCCAGTTACTCGGAAGACTGAGGTGGGAGGATTGCTTGAGCCTGGAAGGTGGCTACAGTGAGCTACAGTGAGCCTTGATGATGCCTGGGCAACAGAGTGAGACCCTGTCTCACAAAGAAGAAAAAAAGCCAAGGCAGGGATGAGAGTTACAGTTACTACAATGATGATAACAGGGTAGAGATGCGGGGCTGTGGACTGGGCCCCTAGCTGGGGTCTGGCAGGGGCCTGGTGGTGAACATGCTGCCCAACCAGCTGGCATTCCTAAGCACAGGCTGACTGGAGCCTTCTCCCTGCAGGAGACAACAACCGGATCCCAGTCATCGGGCCCCTGAAGATCCGGGAGCAGCAGCGGTCCGCTGTCTCCACCAGCTGGTTACTGCCCTACAACTACACCTGGTCACCTGAAAAGGTGTTTGTGCAGACACCCACCATCAACTACACACTGCGGGACTACCGCAAGTTCTTCCAGGACATCGGCTTTGAAGATGGCTGGTTCATGCGGCAGGACACGGAGGGGCTGGTGGAAGCCTCAATGCCACCTGGTGTGCAGTTGCACTGCCTCTATGGCACTGGTGTCCCCACACCAGACTCCTTCTACTATGAGAGCTTCCCTGATCGTGACCCTAAAATCTGCTTTGGTGACGGCGATGGTACTGTGAACTTGCAGAGTGCCCTGCAGTGCCAGGCCTGGCAGAGCCATCAGGAGCACCAGGTGTTGCTGCAGGAGCTGCCAGGCAGCGAGCACATCGAGATGCTGGCCAACGCCACCACTCTGGCCTATCTGAAACGTGTGCTCCTTGGGCCCTGACTCCTGTGCCAGGCAGGGCTGGATGGCTCGGCCATGGACCTACCCTTGGCCTCTGGGGCTGTCATGGCCCATGAGTTTCGCAAAGTTTGTGACTGACCATTCAAGGCCCCGAGTCTTGAGCTGTGAAGCGTCTGCTGTGGGGACGTGCCATTTGTTATCCTTTGTCTGTGGCAGTGAAGAAGGAAGAAATAAGAGTCTGGACTCAAGGGACACTGGATGGAAAGAATGCTGCTGATGGTAGAATTGCTGTGACCTCAGGACTGGCTCCGCAGGGTGGACTGGCTGGGCCCTGGTCCCAATCCCTAACTGGGGCCATGTGTTCCCCCTACCCCATGGGCTTTTCATACTTGCCCACTGGGCCCTGGCCCCACAGCCTTCCTATGAGGGATGTTACTGTGCTGTGGTCCTGTACCCAAAGGTCCCAGGGATGGGCTCTTGGCCCATTGGGTGACCCTTTCCACACACTGGCCACAGGTAGGCCTGCCATTGGCCATGGATAGTAGAGCTGCTGGCTTCCCTGTGGCTTAGCTGGTAGCCAGCCTGACTGTGGCTTCCTGGGGCGAGCCCAGTAGCCCCTGCAGGCAGGGGCAGTTTGTTGTGTTCTTCATGGTTCCCAGACCCTGGGACATTTTACTTCACTCCTACCTCCCTTACCGCCAGGAGCAGTCAAGCTCTGGATTGGGCAGCAGATGTGCCCCCAGTCCTGCAGGCTGTGTCCCAGGACCCCTGATTCCCTCAGATGTGCTGTTGGCCCTAGGACTAAAGCTACCCCCCTTCATCCTGGGACTGTTGTTCCAAGGATGACAGCAGGGGTGGGAGCCATGGCCTTCGAGGCACCTGTGGAGAAAGGGAATCCAAGGAAGCAGTCAAGGCTGCCTGCAGCTTCCCTGAGCTGCACCTCTTGCTAACCCCGCCACCACACTGCCACCCTGCCCTAGAGACTCACTAGTACCCAAGCGGGTTGGCACAGGGCTGAGAAGTGGTGGGACTCCTGTCACCCTGTCCAGCACCTACTCCCACCAGGCAGCTGACTGGTATTTAGTCTGCCAGGACTAGCCTAGAAACTTGAATGGGACTCTGAGAGAGCCAGGTGTCCCCTGAGGCCCCCCGAGGAGCTTTCTGTCTGCCCCAGGGTGCTGCATGGGTTTCCCTGTGGCAGTAGCCATGGAGAGTCAGGGACTGTCTTCATGGCAGTAGGCTCTAAGTGGGTGACTGTCTACAGGCCAAGAGAAGGGTCCAACCTCTAGGTCGGGTTCGCAAAGCCACCTTCAGGCTGGTCTGAGCTGCTCTCCCACAAGGTTTCTGTGGAGCTGGATTTTCTCTGTTGCATACATGCCTGGCATCTGTCTCTCCCTTTGTTTCTGAGTGGTGGGCCCCACATGGGGCTCTGAACAGGCTGTATCTGGATTCCGGCAATAAAACTACTCTGGATGCTGTAAGGTGCGTTGGCCTATCCTCTGCTCTAAGCATAAGGGGAGAGAGGTGATGGAGGTACGAGGTGTCTAGAAAGGCAGGAAATTAGGGGCTGGGCCTTTACAGGAGCCTTGATGGGTTCTCTCAGCACCAAAGCATGGTTCCTGTGCCCTTCTGTGGACTTCATCCTCCTGCCCTCTCTCCTGGAATCAAGTTCCCCTCCTGGGACTAAGAACCAGAATCTGAAACACTCCTGTGGCAGTGGGTCCTGTCCTTCCCCTGCTCCTGCCTAGTCAGCAGGCCACACATGCCACCCAGGAGCTGGGGGCAAGGACAGTCCTGCAGGTCACCCTGGCAAGACCCTCCTTCCCAGCCTCTGTCCTCCCTCAACTTACAAGTCTCAGCAGCCTTTGAACCTAGAGTTCTTTTTAGGATGCCACCCTTCTTTGCGTCTTCAGCTCATCAGCCTGCTATCTGTACCCCTGGGTAGGTACAGATGAGAGAGCTTAAGGGAGGAAAAGAGACTACTAGGCTGAGACTAGTATGGACAGAGACCAAGACAGACAGAGACAGGGCAATGGATAGGGATAGGGTCTTGGTCTGAATTTTGTAGTCCAGAGCCTAGCCAGTACCCAGTTCTGTCTTCACTGAGCCCCAGCAACCAGGGTGCCAGGCTTTGATACACCAGAGACCACAAGAGGGCGCTCTGAACCCTCTCACCACCACCTGTAGCCAAACCTGGAAGGACAGGGTGACCCAGAGTGGGGTAAAAATATCTGGGGTAAAAAATACAATGGTCCAGCTGCAGCTCTGGCCTCAGTAAAATTATGACAACATGAAAGGGAGCTTCATCCCAGGCCCTGCCCAACCTGACTCCCTGCTTGGCCCTGACACCCACCTATTCATGGTACCGCACTCACCTCTGACCCATTTTAGCTTCACTGTCACCCTCAGTTTCGTAGTTGCAGAGAGAGGGCAAGGAGTCAGAGGAGGCTTTAGTAACAGCACACCAGGGTTCAAATCTCAGCTCTACTAGCTCCAGGCAAGTTGGCTGGGGAGCCTTCTGACCTTCAGTTTCCTCATCCAAAGAAAGGAGACATCTGGGTGCATTGGCTCACACTTATAGTTCCACCTACTCAGGAGGCTAAGGTGGGAGAATTGCTTGAGCCCAGAAGTTTGAGACCAGCCTGGGTAGGACTTTACCTCTAAAGGTGAAATAGGCTGTGCGCCATGGTTCATGCCTATAATCCCAGCACTTTGGGAGGACTAGGTGGGTGGATCACCTGGGGTCAGGAGTTCAAGACCAGCCTGGCCAACATGGTGAAACCCCATCTCTACTAAAAATATAAAATTAGCCAGGTGTGGTGGCACATGCCTGTAGTCCTAGCTACTCAGGAAGCTGAGACAGGAAAATCACTGGAACCCTGGAGGTGGAGGCTGCAGTGAGTCAAGATGGCGCCACTGCACTCCACCCGGGGCAAGACAGAGCAAGACTCTTATAAACCTGTAGTCCCAAGTGGGAAGCTGAGCTGAGGCAGGAGGATCGCTTGAGACCAAGAGTTTGAGGTTGCAGTGAGCTATGATCACACCTGTGAATAGCCATTACACTCCAGTCTGAGCAATGGTAGGATCCTATCTCTAAAAGCAGAAGAATGGTTGCTGGGTGCGGTGGCTCATGCTTGTAATCCCAGCACTTTGGGAGGCTGAGGCAGGTGGATCACCGAGGAGTTCGAGACCAGCCTGGCCAACATGGTGAAACCCCATCTCTACTAAAAATACAAAAATTAGCTGAGCGTGGTGGCAGGCATGTGTAATCCCAGCTAATGGGAGGCTGAGGCAGGAGAATCGCTTGAACCTGGGAGGCGGAGGTTGCAGTGAGCTGAGATTGCATCACTGCACTCCAGCCTGGGCAACAGAGCGAGAGGCCATCTCAAAAAAAAAAAAAAAAAGAATGGTTACAAATAAATGTACTCTGCAGGGTGGTCCTGAGGAACACTGATGGTGTTGGAGAACATCTGATTCAGGGTGTGGGGTACACGGGGCTTTCAGCTGATGGGCTACTGTAACTAGGCGTGAGACTGCAAAGCCAGAGGCACAGGAGCTGGCAGATCTTATATGCAGCTGTTGCAAGGACAAGTGGGCCGGCTGCCGACACAAGTGTCCAGAGCCATCCCTCTGCCCAGCCAAGGAGGTGGGAGGCAAAGAGTGCAACTCCATTGATCCAAGTATATATGTCCACTCACTGACACTTAGGGGAGGTGTTCCAAGCAGAGGGCAGGCAGGAGGGCAGCACCAGCGAGGGCTCCTCAAGCATTGTCATCCCAGGCCTGCAGGGAGGAGAAGGGAAGGGTTTTTAGGTAGGGGAGATACAAAGTCACCACAGTCTGTATTTTAGGAGCATCCCCCACTCTGTGGAGATGGGTTAAGGGGAGCAGGATTGGGACTGGGAAGTCATTGTGGCTGGGGAGAAGACAGGGTGTAGGCCCTAGGGGGAGAGGGAGGAAGGGTCTGGGGTGCTGCCTGTTTCTGACTGGGTCACTGCGTAGCAGGGAGCAGGGTCTTGGGTGTGGTCTGGAACCAGAGGATGTGCACTTGTGGTCATATGGCTGGGGGAAAAAGACTCCAGGGCCCTGGAGAAAGTCAGTGCTTGAGGTGTGGACAGGAAATTTCGGTGGAGGGCTCAGGGGCTCATGAGGTCAGGAGGCTCTAGACAGAGCCCCAGAGCCACCAGAGGAAGAGGAAGATGGAGGAGCAAACAGAAGGAGGGGAAGGGGTCGGTAAGTGCAGCTCCCCCAAGAGAGGTGGCAGCAGGGACAGGGAAGATGAGGACAGAGCTCCAGGGAGGCCTGGGGTTGGCCGAAGGAGCCTGCAGTGTCTGCCTGCGTGAGTGGGGTTCCTAGGCGGGGGATGGGAGGGTGGAGGGGTGGGAGGACGATGGCCCGGCGAAGGCCATTTGGATCTCTGTGTGAGCTGCAGGGGACCCCCTGGGCGCCGGGCCCAGGCCAAGGGCAGGATAGGAACCGGGTGCGGGGGCCGATGTGAGCTCCCCGCGGGAATGTCCCGGTGTGGACGCCCTTGGAGTCCCCGTGTGACTCCAGGGCGGCGAGGGTGGCCGGGACCCGGCGAGGCCACTGGGGGCTGTGGGGCGTCCACGTACACGGGCCGGGCCTGCAGACCCCGTACCGGCCAGGCCGTGGCTGCCACAGGGGCCCGGAAACGCCGCCGCCAGCGGGCCCCTAGCGGAACTTTATCCCGACGCGGCGCGCGCTGTCGCGATCCGAAGGCGGATGACGTGGCGGGGCGGGGCCTGAGCGGCTGTGGTGGCGGCGGCGCAACCGAGCATCCTGGCGGCGTTCGTTCTCCGAGAGGTAACGGGCCGGGCCGTGGGCGGGCGCGCGGGGAGCAGGGCCAGGGCCAGGCCGCGTTCTGAGAGAGCCGAACCCTCTTGGTCTTCGCCGCCGCCACCCAGAGCGGGATGCGGCCCGGAAACTGCGCAGGGCTGGCCGGCTGGGGCCGCACGAGAGGCGCCGCGGGTGAGGGGTGGCACCGCGAGGGGAGAGGGACCTCCAGCGTGAGGACCAAGTGTGGGGGAAACGCTGTGTGAGTACGAGCCCCGGAGGCTGATGGTGACCGTGAGGGAGCCAGCCCTGGAGTGTGCCGGCGACGCGGCGAGTGCGAGGAAGACCGGGGTGTGTGTAGAGAGGGGAACCCCAGGTGCGAGGGTGACTGGGACGCTGAGTGTGCGGGCCACGCCGCGAGGGTGAGACCGTGTGACGGTGGCCCTGAGAGGGACTGTGACTGCGCCTCCGACTTCAGGACGGAGAACCTGTGCTGTGCGGCGGCCGCGGCGGGGCGGAGAAAGACGCGGGCTCAGGACCGCAGGAGCCCGGCTTCTTGGAGCTGTCGCAAGAATGACGATTATCATTTTAAAGTCCATTGACTTTAGAGAATGCCGCAAGGTTTTGTGTCGTGCTGGGGCCTGGAGCGTTGGGCTGCTGGCGCTGGGGAACTCTCGTGCCCCCGGTGATATGGCTCTTTTGAGCGTCCCCATAGCCTGTCATCTTGTGTGACTATCTCTTGTCCTGAATGTGGGGAGACAGACGTGAAACATTCTGAAAATCCTTCACTGGGCTCTAAGCAAACATGTTGTGTAATGGTCAATATAAATAGGAGTCAGGGTGTCGGCGAATACGTTTTTGAGTACTTCTTGTGTGCCCTGAGCTTTGTGACACAGTTAAAAAGAATTCAGTCTCTGCCCTTGATGGGGGAAAAAGCCAGGGCCAGCTCAGCTTGCAGTGCGGCACTTCAGTACCCAGCGATTCGGAGCTTATCTCTCAGAGCTGCTCCCAGATTTCAGATCCGGGAGCAGCAGGCTTGAAAGGCTGTGATTGCCTCCTGACATCAGTTCCACCTCTTTTTGGTGGCGGTGAGGCCCTTTGGGGACCTGCCCAGGCTGCCTGCATTACTCAGGTTCCACGTGTGCTGCACTGGTGACTTTTGCTTCCCAACTTTGATCTCAGAACGTCATTCAAGTCGTTACACTGGGGTTTCTTTTCCTGGCAAGTGTGTGGAAAACCACCAGCCTGACTTTCTACTCTCTTCCTCGCCTTGTCCTCCTTCCCTATCTGGCCGTGGATGTATTTTTATTGCTTATACCAGTTTTATGATCTCCATCTCCCTGGAATTTCTTTCTTTTTCTTTTTTTTGAAATGAAGTCTTACTCTTGTCCCCCAGTCTGGAGTGCAGTGGTGCAATCTCAGCTCACTGCAACCTCCGCATCCCAGGTTCAAGGGATTTTCCTGTCTCAGACTCCCCAGTGGCTGAGATTACAGGTACCTGCCACCACGCCTGGCTAATTTTTGTATTTTTAGTAGAGACGGGGTTTCACCAGGTTGGCCAGGCTGGTCTCAAACTCCTGACCTCAAGGGATTCACCAGCCTTGGCCTCCCAAAGTGCTGGGATTAGATTATAGGCGTGAGCCACCGCGCCCGGCCTCCCTGGAATTTCTTAGTAGAAGAAATGTCCTGACCTTTGTGCTGCCTGCTGTAGTCTCTAGGATGCAGATTCTTTCCTAAAAGAGTTATGCAAACGGTGCCCACGGGACCTGGGGCCCCAGAGCTGCCTAGACATGCATGATTTAATGTGACAAGGCCAGTTCTCTGACAGGTTTGGGCTGGCTACTTCAGTCATACCCACGCTGTGGGTGTCATGGGACCTCTCAGTAATTAGGACTGCCCCTGCTGGGCACGTTAAATTTAGATTTTGCAAGGAAATATCATTCTGCTGCTTTCTTGGTTCATTTAAAAAAATTATATATATATGTGTATGCACATATACACATATATGTATATATTTGAAAATCAGCTTTCTCAGGTTAGAAGGTTCATTTTTTAATCAGTTCCCTCCCACTCTTTGTTGCAGAGATTACGTGGCCAAGGCAGACAAGTGGAATTAGGCCTTGCTGCGGGGGACTTCATTTCCTTCTCATTACTGGACCCATTTATGAGGAGGTAGCTTGTGAAAGTGTGATGTTCGTGTATTTCTTGACAGGTAAATATTGTTGGCTGTCTTCTGTCCATTTTCTTTTGTGTGATTTACAAAGAGTTTTTAGGCTAGGCACAGTGACTCATGCCTGTAACCCCAGCACTTTGGGAGGCTGAGGTGGGTGGATCACCTGAGGTCGATAGTTCAAGACCAACCTGACCAACATGGAGGAACCTTGTCTCTACCAAAAATACAAAAATTGGCCGGGTGTGGTGGCGCTTACCTGTAATCCCAGCTACTCAGTGGGCTGAGGCAGAAGGATCCCTTGAACCTGAGAGGCGGAGGTTGCACTGAGCCAAGATTGAGCCATTGCACTCCTGCCGGGGCAACAAGAGGAAGACTCCATCTCAAAAAAAAAAAAAAAAAGAGTTTGTACTTATTTGTATAGGTGTGAACACAGAATTAGTAAAGAGAATGGCTTATACATAATTAAGAACTCTTTAGTATTACATGTTAAATAACACTAATTTATTATAAAAATAAATTGTATATTTATATTACACCTTTTTCTTTTTGTTTTTTTGAGACGGAGTCTTGCTCTGTTGCCAGGCTGGAGTGCAGTGGCGCAATCTCGGCTCACTGCAACCTCTGCCTCCTGGGTTCAAGTGATTCTTCCGACTCAGCCTCCCAAGTAGCTGGGACTACAGGTACGTGCCACCATGTCCAGCTAATTTTTGTATTTTTAGTAGAGACAGGGTTTTACCATGTTGGCCAGGATGGTCTTGACCTCTTGACCTCATGATCTGCCTGCCTCAGCCTCCCAAAGTGCTGGGATTACAGGCATGAGCCACCGCGCCCGGCCGTATTACATGTTTTTCTAAAGAATAATTGTCATGTTTTTTTTTTTTTTTTTTTTTTTTTTTTGTCATGTTTTTTTTTTTTTTTTTTTTTTTTTTTTTTTGGGTTTTTTTTTTTTTTTTTTTTTTTTTTTTTTTGAGATGTAGTTTCACTCTTGTTGCCCAGGCTGTAGTGCAGTGGTGCGATCTCAGCTCACTGCAACCTCTGCCTCCCATGGTTCAAGTGATTCTCCTGCCTCAGCCTCCCAAGTAGCTGGGATTACAGGCATGTGCCACCATGCCCGGCTAATTTTGTATTTTTAGTAGAGATGGGGTTTCTCTATGTCGGTCAGGCTGATCTCGAATTCCTGACCTCAGGTGATCCATCTGCCTAGGCCTCCCAAAGTGCTGGAATTATAGGCGGGAGCCACAGCGCCCAGCCTGTGGTGGATTTTAATTAAGGATACTTAACAATGAGGTTGTTAAAAACATAGAAAACCGAAGCCATGAAAGTGAGGCTGTCTTATCTACTGTGATTGGGAGCTGAAATATCTTGAGTCTCCTGGTTTCCTAAAAATAAAGGGACATAGGAGGCTGAGGCAGGAGAATTGCCTGAACCCAGGAGGCGGAGGTTGCGGTGAGCCGAGATCGCGTCATTGCACTCCAGCCTGGGTAACAAGAGCAAAACTCCGTCTCAAAAAATAAATAAATAAATAAATAAATAAATAAATAAAGGGACACATAATTTTAATTATTTGATTTCATTATTTGATTAAGAAAAAAGTACACTGAATGTATTTTTTTTCTAAGTTTAAGCATTTAAAAAAACTAATGCAGGTCTGGCATGGTGGGTCACACCTGTAATCCTAGCACTTTGAGAGGCCGAGATGGGAGGATTGTTTGAGACCAGCTTGGTCAACATAGTGAGACCTTCTTCCCGTCTTTTTTTTTTTTGAGATGGCTTGTTGCTCTGTCACCCAGGCTGGAGTGCAGTGGCACAGTCTAGGCTCACTGCAACCTCTGCCTCAGCCTCCCGAGTAGCCGGGATTACAGGCGCCCACCACCACGCCTAGCTAATTTTTTTGTATTTTTAGTAGAGACAGAGTTTTACCATCTTGGCCAGGCTGGTCTTAAACTCCTGACCTTGTGATCCACCTGCCTCGGCCTCCCAAAGTTTTGGGATTACAGATGTGAGCCACTGTACCTGGCCTTATTTTTTTGGAAAACAAAACAATAGAACATACTAATTCATATAATTGTGGACAATATATAACTCAGAGAGGCATAAATAAGAAAAAGTCTTCTGTGTTTTCACCATAGTTAAGATTTTGATTCAAAAAGAAGGAATAAAAAAAAAGGCTAAAAAACAAAGATTTTGATTCAACCAGAGGGGGAAATAAAAAGATTTTGATGTATTTCTCTGTGATATAGCAAAATATGTTTTGATCCATTTCCTAGCATACAACTCCTAAAATACTTAGACCAAAGTAATGTCTTTTTGTATGCTGATAAGTTGACTGGTGGCTGGCAGCCCCCAGAGAGCTTCAGGATGGGGGCTGGTCACTGGAAAGACCAAGTCAGGATTAGAGAGTTGGGACTTTGAGCCCCACCCCCAACCTCCGGGGAGGGGAGAAGGGGGAGGGTGAGGTTAAGCTGATCACCAATGGCCAGTGGCTTAATCACTTGTGCCTATGCAATGAAGCCTCCATAAAAACCTGAGAGGCTGGGGTTTAGGGAGCTTTCAGATAGCTGGACACGTGGAGGTTACTGGAGGGTACTTCTCCCTGGGAGGACAAGGAATGCCTGTGATCCTTACCCCATGCCTGGCTCTGCACACCTCTTCAGCTGTATCCTTTTAATACCTTTTCTAATACATTAGTAAAGGTAAGTAAGTGTTTCCCTGAATTCTGTGAGCTGCTCTAGCAAATTAATTGGACTCAAAGAGGGGTCTTGGGAGCCCCAACTTGAAACAGTTTGGTCTTCAGCCCCGTTTCCTAGCATACAACTCCTAAAATACGTAGAATACTGTAATCCCAGCTACTCAGGAGGCTGAGACAGGAGAATTGCTTGAACCCAGGAGGGCTGGATTTTCGCCCCGTGTCCTGTGGGGGGGGGGGTGGTCTTGTGGGACAGAGCCTTCCCCATGTGGGATCTGATGCTGTCTCCAGGTAGACAGTGTTAGAATTGAACTGGAGGACACTCAGTTGGTCTCCCCTGGGAGAGCTGATTGCTTGTTAGTGGGGAACCCCCTCAACTCCCGCATTTGATCACAGAATTCTTCTGTGTTGATTGTTATCGTGTGAGAGTACACAATAAAAATGGTTTTGAGTTTTTCTAAACAGTCTCAATAGCATTTTTTCCTCTCATCATTATAGAATTTTTGGTTTTAAATCTAGTTTGTAAAACTTCCTTTGTAATTGAACTTTTTCCTCCATTCGTCCATTGTTTTCTGATGTAATTGAATTGTGATAAATTCATTTATTCCAAAATTTCTTGTGGCAGTTTCCTGGTTAAATTTACATGGGGAAATTTTACTGGTCTGTTTAATTCCTTTATTTGGTGCTGGAGACTGCAGGAACTATTTTTTTTTTTGAGACAAAGTCTTGCTCTTGTCCCCCAGGCTGGAGTGCAATGGTGTGACCTTGGCTCACTGCAACCTCCGCGTCTGGGGTTCAAGTGATGCTCTTGCCTCAGCCTTCCGAGTAGCTGGGATTACAGGTGCCTGCCACCATGCCTGGCTAATTTTTGTATTTTTAGTAGAGACAGGGTTTCACCATGTTGGTCAGGCTGGTCTTGAATTCCTGACCTCAGGTGATCCGCCTGCCTCAGCCTCCCAAAGTGCTGGGATTACCTGCCTTGGCCTCCCAAAGTGCTGGGATTACAGGCATGAGCCACTGTGCCTGGCTGGAATTTTTTTAAATTTAAAAAAATTTTTTATTTTTGCCATGTTGCTCAGGTTTGTCTCAAACTCCTGGCCTCAAGCCATCCTCTTACGTCGGCCTTCCAAAGTGCTGGGATTACAGGCTTGAGCCACTGCACCCAGCCTAATATTTTGTATTTTTCTGTAGAGACTGGGTTTTGGTATGATACCCAGGCTAAGAGAGATCGATATTGTGTGTGATCCTCACATACCAATTTCTGTCTTGTTTTTTCATTGCATCTGTAACTAATTGGAAATAACCAATTTCTCTTATCAATTGGATAAAAATTGAGGGACAAGGATAGCCAATTCTAAAGGGTGATCTGGTAGAATTTTGATGACCCTCTCATAATGCTTAGCTGGAGGTAATGTCTTAATGATTGGCTTCTTGAATCAGCGATTTTCATTCCATTGTTGCAGAGGGTCTGCAGATCTACTCTGAGGACAGCATAGACGTGTCTCACACAGGTATGAACTGCTGTTTTTGGAATGTATGTAGCTACTATTGTGATTAATTAAGTGCAAATTCTTTCAAAATCAAGTCTTAGCAGCTTTTTGCCATTATTAATTCTCCTTTATCAATTGGTACCTGAAGAATAAGTACTGTGACAGAAAATGTCTGGTGTTAACATAGCCAGTTCTCTCCCTTCCCACCCTCCCACGCTCCCATCCATCCTTCTTTTCTTCCTTTTTTAGAGACAGACAAGTTGCCCAGGCTGGTCTTAAACTCCTGGCCTCAAGTGTTCCTCTCTCCCATCTTGGCCTCCCACTGCGACTGTCCAGACGCTTTACTTGTATTTTTGGTGACCAAGTCTCACTCAAGTGCCCAGGCTGGAGTGCAGTGGTACAGTCTCAGCTCACTGCAACCCCTGCCTCTTGGATTCAAGGGATCATCCTGCCTTAGCCTCCTGAGTAGCTGGGACTACAGGTGCTCTTCACCATGCCTAATTTTTGTATTTTTTGTAGAGACAGGCTCTTGCTGTGTTTCCCAGGCTGGTCTCAAACTCCTGGGCTCAAGTGATTCCACCTGCCTCAGCCTCCGAAAGTGCTGGGATTATAGGTATGAGCCACTGTGTCCGGCTTGACATTTTTACTTTTATTTGTTTTTGGGATGGAGTTTCGCTCTTGTTACCCAGGCTGGAGTGCAATGGCGTGATCTCGGCTCACCGCAACCTCTGCCTCCTGGATTCAGGCAATTCTCCTGCCTCAGCCTCCTGAGTAGCTGGGACTACAGGCACGCGCCACCATGCCCAGCTAATTTTTTGTAATTTTAGTAGAGACGGGGTTTCACCATGTTGACCAGGATGGTCTCGATCTCTTGACCTCGTGATCCACCCGCCTTGGCCTCCCAAAGTGCTGGGATTACAGGCTTGAGCCACTGCGCCCGGCTACATTTTTACTTTTAAATATTCTATAATCCCATAATATATTGTTACTATTTTTCCTTTGGGTAGTCAGTTATATTCTAAAAATATATTAAAAGAGAGCAAAAAATGTATTTAAAACATATTTACCTAGGCGATTTGTTATTGCCCCACAGCTGTTCAATGTTTTGTTCTATTTTTTCAGGTAGTACCTGCCTGTAGTCCCAGTTACTCAGGAGGCTGAGGCAGGAGAATCGCTCAAACCCTGGAGGCAGAGGTTACAGTGAGCTGAGATCGCACCGCTGCACTCCAGGCTGGGTGATAAAAAAAAAAAAACAAAAACAAAGAAAAAGGATCTCACTGGGTCATCTCGCTCTATCACCCAAGCTGGAGTGCCAGTGGTGCCATCATGGTTCACTGTAGCCTCCAACTCCTGAGCTCAAACTTCCCCCTCAGCCTTCTGAGTAAATAGATGGGGCTACAAGCGTGTGCCATCATGCCTGGCTACTTTTTAATTTTTTTCTTTAGAGATAGGGTCTTGCTATGTTGCCCAGGCTGGTCTCAAACTCTTTACCTGAAGTGATCCTCCAGCCTTAGCCTCCAGAGTAGCTGAGAGTACAGGTGTGAGCCACTGGATCCAGCCACTCTCACTCAGCTTTAGGATTTGTCTGTGCACCTATGCCTCAGTCACAGTCTCAATGGTAGGCTGCTGTTGTTTGTCCCTGGGTGCTTGCTAACCTGGTGGTAGGGGAGCAGAGGTTTCTCTGTTGTCCTGGTTCACCCTCAGTCTTAGGGAGGCCCTGTCTATTTCCTTGGGTCTTGGGAATGGATCTTTCTGGGTCTTTTCCCAGAAGACAGACCCCTTTAGTGGTCTTGTCCAGAATTTCCTACTCTTCCTCCAGGCACAGAGGTTTGTTTTTCCTTTTATCCTACCCCAGCTGCCTTAGGAGTGACAGAGTTTGCTGCCCTTTCCCAGGGGTTTATGGCTTTTATTCTTTAGAGGAGAAGGGTGTAGGTTGGCCTTGGTGTTTTTCCTCCCGTAAGCCAGCACTACCAAGTGAAGTTTTCTTAGGTTACCTACCCAGTATTTCTTTCGAGTACCCATTGAGGTCTGTAGAAAAAACCTGAGTGTCTGTGGCTCTTACTAACCCACACTTGATATTTGGTAATTTGTTAAAAAATTTACCCGAATTCTTCTGATTCATCTAAATGGTGGTCTCATCTCTCCCACTACCACAGGTGAGCCAGACCTATATCTCTCTTTCTCCTTGGAGGTGACTGTCTTTCCATCAGTTTCAGTCTAGTTGGTTACCCTGTAACCTCAGCTTTCTGATGGCTCAAAGGAAAATTGTTGTCACTGGAGTGGGAATGATGCTATCCATCCTTGAGTGGAAGCTAGAAGTTCAGGACTTAGCTATTTTTTTTTTTTTTTTTTGAGATGGAGTCTTGCTCTGTCTCCCAGGCTGGAATGCAATGGCGTGATCTTGACTCACTGCAACCTCTATCTCTCAGGTTCAAGTGATTCTCCTGCCTCAGCCTCCCAAGTAGCTGGGATTACAGGCGCGTGCCACCATGCCCAGCTAATTTTTATTTTTAGTAGAGATGGGGTTTCGTCATGTTGGCCAGGCTGGTCTTGAACTCCTGACCTCAGGTGATCCACCCGCCTTGGCCGCCCAAAGTGCTAGGATTATAGGCGTAAGCCACCATGCCCAGATGGACTTACCATTTCATACTGGATTTTTTTGTGTGTGGGGAGACAGAGTCTTGCTCTGTTGCCCAGACTGGAATGCAGTGGCATGATAATCGCTCACCACAGCCCTGACCTCCTTGGCTCAAGAGATGCTCCCACTTTGGCCTCCCAAGTAGCTGGCATGTGCCACCACACCTGGCTAATTTTTATATTTTTTGTAGAGATGGGGTCTTGATGTGTTGTCCAGGCTGGTCTTGAACTCTTGGGCTCAAGCAATCCTCTTGCCTCGGCTTCTCAAAGTGCTGGTTTACAGGTATGGACCACTGTGCCTGGCATAATTTTTTTTTTATTTCATTTTTTGTAGAGACAGAGTCTCCCTATGTTGCCCAGACTACTCTTGAACTCCTTTCTGGCTTCAAGCAATCTTCCTGCCTTGGTCTCCCAAAGTACTAGGATTATAGGTGTGAGGCATCATGCCTGTCCCCATTTTATTTGTATTTTTTGTTGTTTGTTTTTTGAGACAGAGTCTCTTTCTGTCACCCAGGCTGGAGTGCAGTGGTGTGATCATGGCTCACTGCAGCCTCAACCTTCTTGAGCTCAGGTGATCCTTCCACTTTAGACTCCCAAGGAACTAAGACTACAAGTGTGTGCCACCATGCCCAGCTAACTTTTATAGTTTGTTGGTGTAGATAGGGTTTCACCATTGCCCAGGCTGGTCTCCTGGGCTCAAGTGATCCACATGCCTTGCCTCCTAAAGTGCTGGGATTACAGGTGTGCACCACTGTGCCCAGCCAAGGTGAAGTTTAGATATGGAGAGGAGGTAAAGGATGGCCCTGGGATTGTAGGTGTGTCCAAGCCAGCCTGAGGCTTAGTCATGTGCCTTTGGAAGCTGCTAGGGTTACATCACAGTTTTGCTCTTGGGTGTTTGGCAAAGAGGTAGGAACTTTAATTACTTTAGCCAAGGACAGGCTCTTGATAACAATTGCATTTTTTGTTTCTTAAACAGAGTCTTGCTCTGTCACCCAGGCTGGAGTACAGTGGCACAATCTTAGCTCACTGCAACTTCTGCCTCCTGGTTTCAAGCGATTCTCCTGCCTCAGAATCCCAGTTAGCTGGGATTACAGGCGCCTGCCACCATGCCCAGCTAATTTTTGTATTTTTAGTAGAGATGGAGTTTTACCATGTTGGCCGAGCTGATCTTGAACTCCTGACCTCAGGTGACCTGCCTGCCTCGGCCTCCCAAAGTGCTGGGATTACTGGCGTGAGCCGTCGCACCTGGCCCGTTTATTTTTTTGAAATGGAGTCTCGCTCTGTCACCAGGCTGGAGTGCAGTGGCGTGATCTCAGCTCACTGCAACCTCCACCTCCTGTGTTCAAACGATTCTCGTGCCTCAGACTCCTGAGTAGCTGGGACTACAGGCGCGTGCCACCATGCCCAGCTATTTTTTTTGTATTTTTAATAGAGATGGGGTTTCACCATATTGGCCAGGATGGTCTCGACTTCTTGACCTCATGATCTGCCCTCCTTGGCACCCCAAAGTGCTGGGATTACAGGTATGAGCCACTGTGCCTGGCAGGAGGATCAGTTGTGGTTAAGAGTTGAAAACCAGCCTGGGCAACATAGTGAAACACTGTCTCTACAAACAGATTTTAAAAAAATAGTTGAGTATGGTGGTGAGCACCTGTAGTCCTAGCTACTCAGGAGGCTGAGGTAGGAGGACTGTTTGAGCCTAGGAGTTGGAGGCTGCAGTGAGCTATGATTGCACGATTGGACTCCAAGCTGTCTCTTGAATAAAAAAGAGAGAGAGAGAGATTGAGAGAGAGAGAAGACTTATCTGCCTTCAGTTGTTTGTGATTCTGCTACTCTCCTTGGCTGAAGGAGTCTTTAACCTTCCAGCAGGAACCTTGTCTTTCATTCAGTTGCTGCAACTGAGATCCTAGGCATGACGTCTTGGGGTGCTGTGACTGCCTCACCTCTCCAAATAAGGCCACTGGGTAGTTTCACCAGTGTATCAGACAAACCTAATAAAGTCATATGAGCGACACCAGTGCCAGGTTTTATGAATACGAAAGGAATACGTGGTAACCCCAACCCCTCCTTTGAGCTAGAGTGTGATGGAATGGGGTAAGCTGGATTGGTCACTAGGGTCAGATTTCTCTGCTTGTCTCCCTGTTGAGTTGGGTAGAAAAGCCATCCTAGGTGTCTTTGCATCTGACTGTTATGTGAAACTATTGGCTCCCCAGCTGTACTGGTTTTGTACTACTGGATGCCTGGGCTCACCTGACAGGCACATGAAAACAAATACGTTTCCACATGCCTCTTCAGGGAAACCTGCATGGCTTGGTGCCGGAGTGAGAGCAAAAGTGGTGCTGCCTTAAAGCTCAGCCTCATCGCAGCAGAGGTACGCTGCCTCCACTCCTGGGACTGAGGGAAGACTTGACTAGTGCCTGGGAGAAGCTTTTTTACTTGGGCTCAGGTCTAGACTTGAAGGGGTTTGGGATAGGGAAGGCAGGAGTTTTGGGTGGGGCCTATGGAGATCAGCATTTTCCCTAAGAACTACTCACTCTTGACTGGCTGTGTTTCCTTTCTCTGAGCTACATGAGGCCAGGTTTAGGCACATACACATTTGTTGAATAAGTAAGAGGCCTCTGGAATGATGATGTGCTTGCTGATAATTGGAAGTTATCTCTGTGACCTTAAAGGACTGACTCCTGGGTGGGAATCAGATGGTCCACCAGATTTCTTCTAAAGATGAGATGGGATCAAGGGATCTGAAGCATGACTGTCACAGGAGTTGAGGGAGGAGAAGGTCACGCTGGGTGCAGGATCAGGAAGGTGCTTATTTTCCTTTGATAGATTCTGGGTCCTTCGTAGGTAGGTTAATGTGGAATCCAACATGAGGGGCATGCTGGGGAAGAAAGCAAATATGCCAGTGGCAAATTAGCCCTGGGTTAGGATGCCCCTGGATGTCCTTTCTCCACATTGTCTTATCATGTAACCCCTCTCTTCTGGGTACTTTGGGAAAAGAAAGATGTTGAATGAGCAAGCAGCAATGTGGGAGAGTAAGGTACACATTGCAGACACAACGATACACAGGGCTGTATTTTTTTTTTTTTTTTTTTTTTGAGACAGAGTCTCAGTTGCCAGGCTGGAGTGCAATGGCACTATCTTGGCTCACCGCAACCTTCGCCTCCTGGGTTCAAGCGATTCTCCTGCGTCAGCCTCTTGAGTAGCTGGGATTACAGGTGCCCAGCGCCATGCCCAGCTAATTTTTGTATTTTTAGTAGAGATGGGGTTTCACCATGTTTGTCAGTATAGTCTCCATCTCCTGACCTCGTGATCTGCCTGCCTCAGCCTCCCAAAGTGCTGGGATTACAGGTGTAAGCCACCATGCCCAGCCAGGTGTGTATTTTCATGAGGGACCTCCCATGGTCTAGTCACTGCAGTGGTGATCTGCCCTTGTCTTAGCATCTTCCTCGCCCTTCCCACCACCTGCTCACATTCTTTTTTTTTTTGGAGACGGAGTTTCGCTCTTGTTACCCAGGCTGGAGTGCAATGGCGCGATCTCGGCTCACCGCAACCTCCGCCTCCTGGGTTCAGGCAATTCTCCTGCCTCAGCCTCCTGAGTAGCTGGGATTACAGGCACGCGCCACCATGCCCAGCTAATTTTTTGTATTTTTAGTAGAGACGGGGTTTCACCATGTTGACCAGGATGGTCTCGATCTCTTGACCTCGTGATCCACCCGCCTCGGCCTCCCAAAGTGCTGGGATTACAGGCTTGAGCCACCGCGCCCGGCCCTGCTTACATTCTTTACTGGCCTGAGAGTAGCTGCAGACATCTTCATGTCTCGCTGGACATTGCAAAAGTTCCAGTTTATGTTTGGGTAGAGGTGAGTGGGCAGGATTACCTGGGTATGGACAGTGAGAGGCCTTTCAGGCTGGTGAGGACTGTGTGCCAGGTGCAGGGACTCTGGTCTTCTTTGCGGGAAAGGTTTGTGGGTTTTTATTATTATTATTATTATCTACTTATTTATTTTTATTTTTATTTCCCCCCCCCCCGTCCCGGTTTGTGGGTTTTAAGCCAGTGAGAACAGAGCAAAAGTCTACAACTCAGGGAGAATCCAGGGTTGGACAAATTTAATACCAGCCTACTCTGGGCTGCAAGACAGGTATTTGTCATTGGAAGTCATCATCACATCATGTGTGAGCTCTCATGGTATCTTTCTTGGGAGGAGTGAAGGTCTACCCAGCTCCATTTCCCTGTGTCCTGTGGTGGGAACTGAGAAAGCCTATTGTAGTTAGGGCTGTGTGCATGGCATGCTGTCCCTAAACAGGAAGTGGGCAGGGAAATCTGGTCTAAACCAGCTCCTGCCCTAGACTGACATACTTGTATTCTTTGCCAGGCTACAGTAAATACAGGTGTGCAGGAGCCATTTGTCATGGAAGCCAGGGAGCCTGGGAGGCCCACACCCACCTACCATCTTGTCCCTAACACCAGCCAATCCCAGGTGGAAGAAGATGTCAGCTTGCCACCTCAAAGGTCCTCGGAAACTATGCAGCTGAAGAAGGAGATCTCCCTGCTGAATGGGGTCAGCCTGGTGGTGGGCAACATGATCGGCTCAGGGATCTTTGTCTCACCCAAGGGTGTGCTGGTATACAGTGCCTCCTATGGGATGTCGCTGATTGTGTGGACCATTGGTGGGCTCTTCTCTGTTGTGGGTGCCCTTTGTTATGCAGAGCTGGGGACCACCATCACAAAGTCGGGAGCCAGCTATGCTTATATTCTAGAGGCCTTTGGGGGCTTCATTGCCTTCATCCGCCTGTGGGTCTCACTGCTAGTTGTTGAGCCCACCGCTCAGGCCATCATCGCCATCACCTTCGCCAACTACATCATCCAGCCGTCCTTCCCCACCTGTGATCCCCCATACCTGGCCTGCCGTCTCCTCGCTGCTGCTTGCATATGTAAGTGGGGGCTGATATTGGGAGGATGCTGGGGGTGGGGGGTACTACTAATAATGATACTTTGTATTTCAATAGCATATTTTGCATTTTGGATGGGAGGAAGTCTTCTTACCTTTTGAGGAAGTAATTTTACCAGTCATTTGGTCCTGAGAGATAGTAAGCATCAAGGATGGGGATAGGAGAAGTTTGAATCTGTTCTTGACTTTTGGTGCCTTATGTTCCTCCTCTCTTGGCTGCCCTTGTTCTGTTTTTTGGTCTATATGACAGGTTGGGGCATGTCTTTTATTTGTCTTGACAGCTGTTTTGATTGAAGTCAACATCGCTAGATGTAAGTTAGCCCAGAAAAAACCCCAACCAGTGTTGAAGCCTTTATTCTGTTCCTAAAGGAAAAAAAAAAGAAAAAGGAAAAAAAAGAGTTATTTTATTTCTCAGATTTTTATCTTAAACTAGTTAAAAGCATCAGTGAGAAAATAGGCTTCTCTAGACTGTGGGAGTCCTACAGTGTTAAACCTCAGGCCCACAGGACCCTTTCCTGTCTGCCGCTGCTGCTCTTCGTGACTTGTTCTGAGCAGCAGGCGTGACACTTTTCCTTCTAGTGTATCAGCCTTCTTTACACTGACTGTGTAAACAAGCTCTGCCTGCAGCCACATTTGAGTTTCTGCAGATAGAACCTGAGAGATCCCAGTCAATCCCTCCTTATTTTCCTTTTTCTCTTACTGGGTAGTAAGGAGAAAAGATTGCTGTGAATTTACCCAGCCTTGCAGAACTAGTGTTTTAAAAGAGAAAGGCCCAGAATTCAGAATTCTATGTTCCTTAGCACTGTATTGTCAGAGGCACTTAATAATATTCTGTTCTTTCCAAATCTCTGCTTGCAAAAGCTTTGGCAGTATATGTAGTTTATCCAGTGTTAAAAATAGCCTCAGAGTACTTGGAGTTAGCAATAACAGACTGTAGAATACCCATGCCTCTTGACTTTATGGAATTTATTAAAGATAACAAATTAAAGGGAAACCCCCCGCCCCATATTCCTTGGGATAGTGAGGGGGAAACATATACCCTTGGGATGAGGGAAGGAGGGTACTTAGCTATATGTCTGATAGGCTTTGGCTAGGCAGACTGGTCTGACTGGGCTTTCTAAAAAAGGTAATAATTTTCTCATTATAAAATATGTCTATTAGGCCAGGCATGGTGGCTCATGCCTGTAATACCAGCACTTTGGGAGGCTGAGGTGGGAGGATTGCTTGAGATCAGGAATTCAAGACCAATCTGGGCAACATGGTAAGACCCTGTCTCTACAAAACAAGTTAGTTGGGCATATTGGTGTGTGCCCTGTGGTCCCAGCTACTCAGGAGGCTGAGATGGGAGGATCTCTTGAGCCTGGGAGGTTGAGGCTGCCGTGAGCTGTGTTCATTCCACTGGACTCCAGCCTGGGTAACAGAGTAAGACCCTGTCTCCAAACAAAACAAAACAAAGCAACCCACAAAGCATGTTTATTGAGAAAATTAAATTACTCTTAAGTCATTCAAAATCTACCACCAAGAGAAGAGTACTTTTAATAGTTTGATAGTGTCTTTCTTTCTTTTGTAGACTTGGCACCATATTATAATTTTATATTCTGCCTTTTTTTTTTTTTTTTTTTTTTTTTTTTTTTTTTTTTTTTTTTTTTTTTTTTTTTTTTTTTTTT
>NW_016107433.1:1682069-1685716 GCF_001604975.1 Cebus imitator
TTATTAACAATAAAGTATTTTAAAAAAAAAAAAAAAAGAAAACATGGTTTGAAGATATATAAGTAATTTCCAGGCAGTATAGTATAGTGGTTAGGATTGTAGGCCCCCATGCCAGACTGGATTTAATTTTATTTTTTAGGGGGTGGGGGATGGAGTCTCGCTCTGTCGCCCAGACTGGAGTGCAGTGGCACGATCTTGGCTCACTGCAACCTCCGCCTCCTGGGTTCAAGCGATTCTTCTGCCTCAGCCTCCCAAGTAGCTGGGATTAAAAGTGCGAGCTACCATGCCTGGCTAATTTTTGTGTTTCTGGTAGAGACAAGGTTTCACCATGTTGGCCACACTGGTCTCGAACTCCTGAGCCCAAGTGATCTGCCCACCTTGGCCTCCCAAAGTGCTGGGATTATAGGTGTGAACCATCATGCTTGGCCAGCCTCTTTCATTCAACATGTACTTTGACCCAGATTCCTGGGGATCTGAATTCTTGAAGGCTTTCTATCCCAGAAACACTGGCTTTTCCAGAATCCAGGCCTGAGGGCAGGAACTTGCTTGTCATAGTTATGGCCAAATCATGAAACCATATTCTCTTCAGACTAGCATAGGCTTTAGGGTTCAGCTGACTTCCCTTCTTGGAACTTGGGTTGCAGTATCAGGCTTTCAGCAGAGCTAGGATATGCTGAGAGAGTCTCCTTGAGTAGAGGTGGCAGTGGGAGAAACGTGGTTTCAGGAGACATAAATTGCAAGAAACCAAATAGGTCATTTAGGGGGAAAAAATCAAAGGTCTGTACTGAATCTAGGGTAAGACTTTGGTAGGATAGGAGAATTAAGTTAGTCTTGAAATTGAGGCATGAGAGGGTCCAGCTTGTTGGTTGGGAGACTCCCTAAACAAGTTATAGCCATTCTAGACAAAGTTCCATCCTAGAAGGGAGGGCCCAGGAAGTCTCTATATAACCAACTCTAGGGCAGAGTCTGGAAGCTGGTAGCCCATGAGCCAGACTTGGCCCACAGATAGGTTTGTTTGGTTTGTAGTGGTGTAAATAATTTTGGATTAGATGCCAACATTTGAAAATCAAGACTTGCCTTTTCTCTTGAAAAATCTAAGGTTCTGATCGTTGGACTCAAATTCTTGCCTGATACGATGAGCTGGATTTGAGTAGTCGTAGCTTCTTTTCACATTTATTTTTTTTATTTAAAAAGAGTCTCCCGGTCGGGCGCGGTGGCTCACGCCTGTAATCCCAGCACTTTGGGAGGCCGAGGCGGGTGGATCACGAGGTCAAGAGATCGAGACCATCCTGGTCAACATAGTGAAACCCTGTCTCTACTAAAAACTACAAAAAATTAACTGGGCATGGTGGCGCGCGCCTGTAGTCCCAGCGACTCAGGAGGCTGAGGCAGGAGAATTGCCTGAACCCAGGAGGCGGAGGTTGCGGTGAGCTGAGATCGCGCCATTGCACTCCAGCCTGGGCAACAAGAGCGAAACTCCGTCTCAAAAAAAATAAATAAATAAATAAATAATAAAAATAAAAAGAGTCTCCCTATTTTGCCCAGGCTGGTCTCAAACTCCTGGCTCAAGTGATCCTCTTGCCTCAGCCTCCCCATGTGTTGGGATTACAGGTGTGAGCCACTGTGGCGGGCTGTGGCTCCTTTTAAGTGGAGTATAGACTCCCCAATCCACTACAGTCCTCCACTTCTTGTTTTATACCCAGACTTATCTGCCTTTGCTCACTCATACTACTTTCCTGGCCCCTGAAGGCACTGCTCTTTCAGATCTTGGCTTTCTGGCTGTACTCCATCCCATTCTCAGGGTATAGCGGCAAGGAGATCCAAGCAGCTTTTTGGAGATTTCAGGCTGTTTTACCACAGATTATCCTAGAACAGTGGTTCTAAGCCAGAGGGGTGTTTGTCTTCCAGGAAATATTTAGCAATATCTGGAGACACTTTGGTTGTCACAACACCTGGGAAGGGGTGTTTTTTGTTTTTAATGGGTAGAGGTCAGGGGTGCTGGTGAACATACCGCCATGCACAGAACAGCTCCTCACAATAGGACTTAGCTGGCTTAAAATGTCAATAGTGCTGAGGTTGAGAAACTCTGTCCTAAGGGTGCATTCTGTTCATATGTGTTCTGGGGTTTGGGAATCTCACATGGTGAGGCGGGGCCTCAGGCTGCTGACTGACTGTTTGGGGGCTCATACTCACTTGCGGGACTAATGGGGACAAATGTTGGTTCTTGAGGTAGGTACATAGGGTCTTCTCTTTGCCTATGTGACCAGCAGGATTCACAGTCACCCAGGTACCCTTGGGTACCTTGATTTGACAGAAGGATGATGGTTCTGGCTTGGGTGTTGTCAGCTCATTTATCTTTGTGGGCTTTGACCTCGGGATCCTGCCTCTTGTGTAGGCTCACACACATCATTGGAAAGTATTTGCTTTGAAGATTTCACTGTGGAAGGAGCTCATTACTGACACAGCAGCATCAAAGCCCAGTGCCTGCTCACAGCTGAGACTCCATTCACCTGCGTTTGTTTGGCAAGGCTGACAATGAACAGGAGGAGGAGGAGGAGGGAGACTGGGAAGGATGAGACTGGAGGGAAGAAGAAACATTGTATGATTCCCCAGTATCCATTGTTTCCATGGTTTCTTGCTGTCTTGGACACAGTTCTCAGTAGAAAGAATATTCTCCTTATTTTGGATAGTTGCTATGGACAGACAGCTTTCATGTTGAGAGTGATACAGGCATAAGGAAGTCTGGGTCTTGATCATAGTTGCATAAAGACTCCAACCCTATATATAATTTGAATGTTTTCTTTTCTTTTCTTTTTTTGAAATGGAGTTTTGCTCTTGTTGCCCAGGCTGGAGTACAAGGGTGTGACCTCAGCTCACTGCAACCTCTGCTTCCCCGGGTTCAAGTGATTCTCTTGCCTTAGCCTCCCAAGTAGTTGAGATTACAGGCATTGGCCACCATGCCCAGCTAATTTTTTCGTATTATTAGTAGAGACAGAGTTTCGCCATGTTGGCCAGGCTAGTCTCGAACTCCTGACCTCAGGTGATCCACCCGCCTTGGCCTCCCAAAATGCTGGGATTATAGGCGTAAACCACTGTGCCTGGCCAGTTTGAATGCTTTCATAATGGGACTAAATGTATTTGTATAATTGAAAACAAAGACACTGGCTAGGCTAAGTGGTTCTTGCCTGTAATCTCAGCAGTCTGGGAGGCCAAGGCAGGAGGATCACTTGAGCCCAGGAGTTCATGACCAGCCTGGGCAACATGAACTTGTCTCTTAGAAAACAGAAAAACACACAGAAAAAGGATACTTTTTAAAAAGAAATGGTAGCTACTGATTCTAGGATCTCCATTTGGAAGGGTTTACCTCCCCTTGAGTGTTAGCATTTCACTCCTGAATGTCTTGTAGTTGTCCCCTCCACCTGCCTTTTTTTCTTCCATAATTTTATTTATTTATTTTTTTTTTGAGACAGAGTTTCGCTCTCGTTACCCAGGCTGGAGTGCAATGGCGCGATCTTGGCTCACCGCAGCCTCCGCCTCCTGGGTTCAGGCAATTCTCCTGCCTCAGCCTCCTGAGTAGCTGGGATTACAGGCACACACCACCATGCCCAGCTGATTTTTTTTGTATTTTTAGTAGAGACGGGGTTTCA
>NW_016107433.1:1686646-1689927 GCF_001604975.1 Cebus imitator
GTCTCACTCTGTTGCCCAGGCTGGAGTGCAGTGGCATGATCTCGGCTCACTGCAACTTCTACCTCCCAGGTTCAAGTGATTCTCCTGCCTCAGCCTCCTGAGTAGCTGGGACTACAGGCATGCGCCACCATGCCCAGTCAATTTTTTTATTTTTAGTAGAAATGGGATTTTACCATGTTGGCCAGGATGGTCTTAATCTCTTTACCTTGTGATCTGCCCACGTTGGCCTCCCAAAGTGCTGGGATTACAGGCATGAGCCACCATGTCTGGCCTTCTGAGGTCTTATATGAAATATTTGCATACATCCCAGGGGAAAATGCTGATACATGTCCATACCTACCTGCAGGAGAGGCTGGGAAATGTCAGCTTTATTTTGGACAGCCATGACTTCAGCTAAAATTTCTATTACGAAGGAAAAAAGGGAAGAACAGATAGAGGAAGATAACTAGCTGTCTCTGCCACAGAGAGTGTGTGGGGGTTTGGTTAGGCTGGTAGGAGAAATTTTAGTTATAGAGAATATACACAAACTCTTTTAGAAGGCCTGAGAGTTTTATTATAGTACTTGCCTTGTCCCCTTAGTTAAATAGAGTAGAAACTAAAGAATGTTCACACATTAGTTAGTTTATCTAACTAACTTGTTTGCTCATATGGTCCTAAGACTAACCTTTTTCTACTGCAGGTGCTTAACTGCTTCCTACTGGGGTGATTGGCAAATGGTGTTTGCTTTAGGCCTTAGAACCTGGCCTTTAATCTTTACCCTCTAGTGGTGTTAACTCAAAGCTCTTGTCATTTAATGTGTGCTGAATAAAGGCCAGGAAGGCCAAGAAGTTGGGGCCAGCTGTCGATAACTCCTGTAGGTGAATGGCCCAGACACCCCAGCCTGCTCTTTCACTGTATTCTGTGTTTGAGTGAATTTATTCATCCGTTATTGAGTCAAGGTCTGCAGGACAGATCCCCACAACTTTGGGAATTTGTTTCTGCTTTGGCTTTAAGTCTGGATCTGCGATTTGAGTACTCCTTTCTCAGCAATATGCTCCCAGAGGGCCTTGAAGACCCTCAGGTGGGTCCCACGCTCATTGGTGCAGGCTTATCCAGCAAGGAAATGAGACCAGGAGAAGAGGGAAGGCTTGGACAATTTAATTGTGGTAGTTGAATCTTAGCATCTGGCTTAAAGGCCCACCTGTTGACTTTGTTTGAACTCTGATAGTTTATGGTAAGCTAGAGGGGCTGGGAGTTCTGGGAAGCAATAGAGGAGGTAGGATCAGATGGTGAAATTTTGTTTCTTAATTACAGGAGAACAGTCAAGGGAATTGGCTTCTGCTTGATAGACTGTTCTAGGAGCTCTCTGTTCTCTGGCAGGGCTGAGAGTAGTGTGAGGCAAGTGAGGTGCCTGGGGCCAGATGCTGCAGGGCGTGCTCACTCTCAGGTTCCTTCCTGTAGTCCCCTGAGAGTGACTGCCTCCTTGAATATTGTGCCCTAGGCACCTCCTAGCTTCACCCTGCCCTGGCTCTGCCTTCTGGTGCTACATTGTTGCTAATGAACTATTTTTATTTAAAAAAATTCTTTAAAAATTTTTTCAGAGGCCATGCTAATCTTCTCTGTATGGTTCCAATTTTAGCAGATGTGCTGCTGAAGTGAGCACAAACTATTTTTATTTTTATCTAGAAAGATGCGTTATGTTCACAGTAAACCAGTCATAAGGGCACATAGTGGAAAAAGTCTCCCTCTCTTTCCACAGCTTTAGGCTTTCTCTCATGAGGAGCCACTCTGACCAAGGGCTTTTGTATCTTTCCAGCTGGTCTGTTGGAATGGACGCTGCAGGGACTTCCAGAAGCAGCTACCTTCATTCAAGTTTAGCACCTAGTTGTTGCATTTCCACTGTGTGTAATATTTACCAGTGTGCAGAGAGGACCAAACCTATTGCACATGTATGGCAGGATAGAGGGAAGGAGAAGGAGCAGAAGTGAGACCCAGTGCCTGTTAGTGGGTCTGAGGAGTCTATCAGCTTCTTTTCCCCTTCTTGGAGCTGCAAACAAGAAGCACAGTTAGCACTGCCAGGATATTGTCAGTCTCTTTTTCTATGTGTATTTCCATCTTTTTGTGTCTCTTTTTGTCCCCTTCTCTCTGTCTCTGTCTCCTTGTCTCTCTCCCACCCCCCTGATTTCTGCCTTCTGTGTATTTTCTTGCCTTTCTTTTTTTTTTTTGTTTTTTGTTTTTTGTTTTTTTTAGAGGCAAGTTCTCACTCTGTTGCCCTGACTGGAGTGCAGTGACTATTCACAGATGCTATTAAAGTGCACTATTAGGCCCGGACTCTGGGCTCAGCAGCTCTCCCACCTCAGCCTCCCATGCAGTTGGGACTCCAGGTGTGCACCGCAGCCCCCGCCCCGTCAGTCTTTTTGTCCAAGCTGCATGCCCTCTCACTTCTGCTTCTTTTTGTGGTCCCGCTTCCTTCCTCTGCTTACTTATAGTTTCTGTCCCTTTGTTACTAAGGGCTTGTTTGTGACTTTGACTTGCTGTAGCCCCTGACCCTTCTGTCCATTACTGTTAGATTCAGTTTCTTGGTATTCTAACTCTTTGTTTCTGGGAGAGGCAATATAACAGGATCAACTTGGGTCCAGTGTCTGACTCCATTAGCCATGATAGGGAAGGGGAGACAGTTCCTAGGAAGGAGCTGAGGAGATACCTCAAAACATGGCTACTGTACTGTAGAGGGGTCTATGGATTACTGGTGCCTATTAACTAGGTAATCTTTATGTTAGCTGATCGAGGCTTAACCCCATACAGGTAGCTTTGATCATCAGGGTAGGTTTCCAGGAAGACCTGCCAGCAGCATGCATTCCTTTGGGCTTCTTCTTCCCTCCCATTTGACCACTGTCCCCCTGCTCCCACATCATGATTGACTAGTAAGCACCTGTGTTATTTGCCAATGTATTGAGTGAAAGCTCTTTCAAGCCATTAAGCCTGCCACCTGCCCACTGTGTTCATTTTCACAGTCTGGCTGTAGGCACTCCATTTGAGTGGGAGAATATTCAATTTTCTGACAAGTTGCCTTGCCCCAGGGAATTGGAAGTTAGAGTGAAAATCTTACTGCCTTGGTTCCAACCAGGGTTTATCAGTGCCCCTCTTTGCTTGGTGATGAGTTTACAATATGGCCAGGTGCAGTGGCTCATGCCTGTAATCCTAGTACTTTGGGAGGCTGAGTCAGGAGGATCCCCTGAACCCAGGAGTTCCAGACCAGCCTGGGCAATATAGGGAGACCCCTGTCTCTACAAAATACTTTT
>NW_016107433.1:1690770-1694202 GCF_001604975.1 Cebus imitator
CTGAAGGAGAGAGTGCAAAATGGGTAGGAGTAATTGGAGTTGGCCTAGAGGATGGGCCCAAAAGATTTTGTAATAAGATTTGAGGTGCACATAAAAGTTCTATTTTTGGATGCTAGAGGCAGTACTTACAGATGTCACTGTGTTCCTTCCTACTGGATATTGCTCTTATGTCCACCCCATGGATCAGAGCAGTCATTGTTTAGCAGGAGCAAGGTGCTGGGACTCTCAGCACAGGGCCCAGATGTCACTGAGGTGTGTCAGGAGTTAGAACTTAAGGCCACATGAGCCTAGGAAATGCTCAAGTGGGTGTACTTCTCCATGGACTCATTGAGAATTGGGAGGGATGGGTAGGAATGGGGGTGGCAGCAATCAGTGGACTTGGGAATATGAACTTAGAAATGGTAGTTAGCTTCTCTCAGCCTCGGTTTCCTCATCTATAAAATGAGAATAGGAATATCTGTGTTTTGTGGTCATGAGAATTGATGGAGATGTGTATGTGAAGTTGTCAGGCGTAGAACAGACTTTTTCTTTTTTCTTTTTCTTTCTTTCTTTTTTTTTTTTTTTTTTTTTTTTGAGACAGGGTCTTACTCTGTCATCCAGGCTGGAGTGCACGGCTCACTGCAGCCTCAACCTCCTAGGCTCAAGCAACCCTCCCACCTCAGCCTTCTGAGTAGCTGAGACAGCAGGTGTGCACCACCATGCCCAGCTAATTTTTGTATTTTTTGTAGTGACAGGATTTCTCCATGTTGCCCAGGCTGGTCTTGAGTTCTTGGGCTCAAGTGATCCATCTGCCTCCACTTCCCAAAGTGCTGGGATTACAGGTCTGAGCCACTGCACCTGACCTCTTTTTTACACTTACATGCAAAACACTGTCTCTAATTTCTTATGTAACCTGCCATCTGCATTCAAATTTACCTCACTTACTGATGAGTTTCTTTTGGCCATGGAGAGGTTTTGTGTCTCTTGTGGTTTGAAACCTTGGGAGGCTGGGTGGGAAAGAGTGGGTGAAGTTACCTGTCTCTAGGCCTGGAGGGAATTTCCAGAAATGGTGCCGGCCATCAGGATGTATAAATATGTGTTCATGCATGCCTTTGTATCTTTGAACGTTAGCAGTGATGGGACGTGCATGTGTGCTGTTAGCTGGGGCAGGTGCAGGTTGTCCCCTTGCTTGCCAGTTTGCCTTGTTCTGACTGGTCCATTGGCCCCTTTGCCTTAGACAGGAAGGGCAGAAAGTGGTGCTGTCTGTAAAGAGATGGGGCCCCTGTGCCCTCAACTCAACCCTGCCAGTGACTTTGTGGTTTTCCTCCTAGGTCTGCTGACATTTGTGAACTGTGCCTATGTCAAGTGGGGCACACGTGTGCAGGACGCGTTCACTTACGCCAAGGTCCTAGCGCTCATTGCCATCATTGTCATGGGCCTTGTTAAACTGTGCCAGGGTAAGTGGTGGGAACAGGGGTACCACCAAGAGTTCCTCTGGATTCCCTAAGGAGGACATGGGTACTCTGTTAGCTTCACTGCTTAGCTGATTCTATGTACATGCTAGCATGTGTCAGTGAGTGCAAGAGATGGAAGTAGATTTCTTTCTGGGCTTCTTGGGCCAGGCTGGCTTGGCCAAGTGGACATGAGTCAGCCTCTCCCTCAGGGCTGCTTTCCTTTTGTGGAGGCTGGGAGCATTGCAGGAAGCCAGCCAAGGGCCTAGGAGCTCCTGAAACTTGGGTCATGATTGGTCGTAAAAGTAATCTGTGGGGATAGAGTGGCTCCTATTTGTGGTCTGTGACTGCCAAGCTGCAAGTAGGAAGACTGGGCCCTTCTTGAGACAGCTAGCAGGGAGTGTGGAGCAGGAGGTAGGGTATGGAAATGGGTGGTTAGTTTGCAGCCTTTACTTTTCATTTGGACTTGTATTCAACATTCCCCCCATTCCAAAGTCAGCTCTCAGAAAAATATTAAAATATTGTGAAATTGGCAGTGTCTTTCCTGCATGTTGGCTTTAGAAAGCTTTTCATTCCTGGATCAGAGAGGACTGGCAGTAAGGGTAATAGGCCTACCAATATGTCATGAGCCCTAGAGAAGTCTTGAGGTGTCTTTAGCAAAAGCTACCTCAGTCATTTCATCAGTTCCTAAATGTGGCTATGTACAATCACCTCGGGAATTGAGACCCTAATCTCAAATCTACTGGATCATATTCTGATTGGTTTGGAGTCTAAAAAGCTTTGCTTTTAAGAATTGCCCTTGGCCGAGTGCAGTGGCTCACGCCTGTAATCCCAGCACTTTGGGAGGCCGAGGCAGGTAGATCACGAGGTCAGGAGTTCAAGACCAGCCTGGCCAAGATGGTGAAACTTCGCCTCTACTAAAAATACAGAAATTAGGCGTGGTGGTGGGCGCCTGTAATCCCAGCTACTCGGGAGGTTGAGACAGAGAATTGCTTGAACCCAGGAGGCAGAAGTTGCGGTGAGCCAAGATTGTGACACTGCACTCCAGGCTGGGAAACAGAGTGAGACTCCATCAAAAAAAAAGAGTTGCCTTTGTTGGGCCCTGTGAGGTGGCTCACGCCTGTAATCCCAGCACTCTGGGATGCTGAGGAAGGTGGATCACCTGAGGTCAGGAGTTTGAGACCAGACTGGCCAACATGGTGAAATCCCATCTCTTTTAAAAATACAAAAAATTAGTCAGGCGTGGTGGTGGGCACCTGTAATCTCAGCTACTTGGGAGACTGAGGCAGGAGAATCACTTGAATTCTAGAGGTGGAGGTTGCAGTGAGCCGAGATGGTGTCACTACACTCCAGCCTGGGCAATAAGAGCGAAACTCCATCTCAAAAAAAAGAAAAAAAAAGAAAGGGAAAGAAAAGAAAAACAGAATTGCCCTAGTTGATTCTCAGGCTGCTGGTTTAGCCCCTGTGTGTACTTATATCAAGTTAGTAGAGCTAGCCACGTGGATGTTCCCAGAGGATTGGGAGCATCTTGGGGTCAAATTGGGTTTTGAGTAATCCTCCCTGAAGATCTGTTCCTTAGGGAATCACTGCTGTGTATGAGGATGGAAACCCCTGAGGACAGGGGGTGTCTATTTTCCCTTCTCTTGTTGCATAACCAGCTCTTTTTACCACATGAGAGCTGGGTCTAGGCTTTCTTCAGAGTGTGACAATGGGATTCCTTAGAAGTCTGGGTCTTGTTAAAAACCCCAGTGTGTCCACAAGGTCTCTGTCCTGGGTAGCTGGGTGCTGTCCCCTGGCCTTTTAGGTCTGCAGTCTCTGAGGCCTCTGAGAAGAATAACAAGTATCTGGGCCTGGGCTGGCTCCCCAAAGGGTGGGGGTGGCCCAGGCCTAGTGAAAGATAATGTGATCTCCTCCATGCAACCACAGCCACTGCAAGTAAAGCAGCAGAGCGTCCATCCCACAAGGCCGATAAACCTATTTGACCAAATTGTACAGTAATCTG
>NW_016107433.1:1694459-1716072 GCF_001604975.1 Cebus imitator
GGGGTTTCACCATGTTGACCAGGATGGTCTCGATCTCTTGACCTCGTGATCCACCCGCCTTGGCCTCCCAAAGTGCTGGGATTACAGGCTTGAGCCACTGCGCCCGGCCTAGGAAGGTCTAATCTTCAATGAAAAATGACTCCTTCATGTGAAAGAGTGTTCTTTATAAAAATAGGTAGAAGAACTGGGGCTTGCTGTGAGATCACTTGCGGGAAATGGAAATTCTTTAAGGTTTTGGAAGAAGTATTGTCACATCAGAGGGTGGCCAGGAATGTCTTTGATTTTTCATTGTCTAGTTTTATTAAAGGAATGTGAACTTTTCTGAGGAAGTGGGTGGGGTGGTAAAGTGCAGGGAGCTAGTGGTTGTTGATCTTTTGGTGTTAAATTATGTTTTTTTTTTTCTTTCCCCTGCCTTCTTGTTTTTTCTTCCTTTTCTTGTTCCTCCTCATCCCTCCTTTTTTTCATCTTCCCTTCCTCTTTCCTATTTTCCTTTTGTACCTTTCTCTTACACCTCCCATCTCCTCCTCCTTTCTCCTTTGACCTGTTCCCTCTCCCTGAACCCTGCACCTGCCTTTGCCCCCATAGGACACTCTGAGCACTTTCAGGATGCCTTTGAGGGTTCCTCCTGGGACATGGGAAACCTCTCTCTTGCCCTCTACTCTGCCCTCTTCTCTTACTCAGGTTGGGACACCCTTAATTTTGTAACAGAAGAAATCAAAAACCCAGAAAGGTAAAGGCCGGATCACACTCTCACTCCCCAGCTTGGCTGGAACTCCTGCTGATAGTGGGTGTGCCTGCCCTCATCCTTCTCCTTCTCCCTCCATCTCTCTTCCCCCTTCTCCCTAGTCCGCCTTCTCCAGCTAGGTGGGGCTGAGGGCTAGAATGCGAGTGAGTGAAGGTGGGAAAGCCCCTTGGTTCCTTGTCCTCATGTTCGCACTGGAGGATATACAGGGTCCTTCCTAGAGGAGAGGCCCTTCAGTGGGGAGGAGCAGGCCCAGCTGGCGCTAAGGGATTAGGACCTTGCACTCTGCTGCTGACATTATAGCCCACAGAACCAAAACTTACTCTGGCCAGCTGGGTCCCCAGCCTGGCCTCTAGTCCCCAGAGGACACTGTCCCTCTGAGATCATAGATGCAGGAGGATTATGAAATGCAGTGGGACCCATTGGCCCTCCTGTGGCAAAGATCAAATATTGATCGTGAGCTATCTTCACAGAGAAAGTTCTCTGTCTTTCTCAGTAGAAAGAGCTCAGGGTGAAGGGGAAGGTGAGCCTGCCTCAAAGGCTTGGAGGCCAGTGAATTGTTAAATGTTAGGACAATCCCAGTGGAAACTTGATAAACTTTGTTCCCAAGGAGAGGTTGGTTCTAGATAGTCCTTTCTCATTTGTCCTGACAGAAATTTGCCCTTGGCCATTGGGATATCTATGCCAATTGTGACGCTCATCTACATCCTGACCAATGTGGCCTATTACACAGTGCTGAACATTTCAGATGTCCTTAGCAGTGATGCTGTGGCTGTGGTGAGTCTCTTTGGGTCCCCATTTGTTCATCATCTCATGATATGGAGCCACCCTGCACAGCTCAGTCTCTCTTCCTGCACCCTCCTCAGCTCTGCAGGATGAGGTCACGAGTCTAGGCCAGAGGGTGGGTGGGCTGCTTAGCAGTGATTGCATTTGTTCCAAGGTCACAGATGCAGGAGGATTATGAAACCCTGTCCTGTTTAAGTGCCTCTTCTGTGCCCTGCCCACAGACATTTGCTGACCAGACATTTGGCATGTTCAGCTGGCTCATCCCCATTGCTGTTGCCCTATCCTGCTTTGGGGGCCTCAATGCATCGATCTTCGCTTCATCAAGGTACCATGTCTCTGTGTCACTACTAATAGATCACAATATTTCATTCTCTGGGGCTTAGGCGTAAGAGCTCCTTTTTTCCTTCCTTCCTTCTCATGGGCGTACAGGGGTGTGTGTGTGTGTGTGTGTGTGTGTGTGCATGTACTTGCCTTTGTGCAAGTAGCACATTTATATGCTGGTAGCTCATGTTTCTGTCTGAGATGAGGACAAATTGTATGTTGATAGCTCATGTTTATGTGCTGGCAGCTCATGTTTATATATTGGTAGCTCATGTTTCCATCTGAGATGAGAACAGATTGATGAAAGGTATAGGGGAGAAAGGCAATAGCTTAGAGGGGTGACTCCAGCAGGGACTAGATTCTAGGCTCCTTATGGGTTATGCTGTAGCCCCAGGATTCATTCCTTCAGTAAATAATAACAGCACTTGCTGTGTACCAGGTATTGGTACTATGTACAGAAAGACTTTCCCCCTCACTTCACAGAAAATGCCAAGGCCATCAGGTTGCCTGATCTCCTCTCTGTGCAGACTTATCATTAAGCACGCTGAACTGTCCTATTGTTGCAGAGGAAGAAGCAGGTGTGCTTCTCCTGGGAGTCTCTGCTACCTGGGCTCAGGGTTTCAGCACTTCTCCTCTTCTTCAGCAGTTTGCTGTATCAGTTGGCCCTTCTCTTTGGCAGGTGCTTTCTTTTTATTTTTTTGAGACGGAGTTTCGCTTTTGTTACCCAGGCTGGAGTGCAATGGTGCGATCTCGGCTCACCGCAACCTCCGTCTCCTGGGTTCAGGCAGTTCTCCTGCCTCAGCCTCCTGAGTAGCTGGGATTACAGGCACGTGCCACCATGCCCAGCTAATTTTTTGTAGTTTTTTAGTAGAGACGGGGTTTCACCATGTTGACCAGGATGGTCTCGATCTCTTGACCTCGTGATCCACCCGCCTCGGCCTCCCAAAGTGCTGGGATTACAGGCTTGAGCCACCGCGCCCGGCCGGCAGGTGCTTTCTTGGAGCCAGCTCTCCATGAGCTTCTCTCCTCTCTACTCAGGAGAGTCACAAAATAGCTTTTCCCCATCTCCCCTCTTCCCACTTACTGGATGCACTTCTTTTTATTTTTAAATTAATTCTTTTTAGAGATTGAGGTCTCACTATGTTGCCTAGGCTGGTCTCAAACTCCTGGCCTCAAGTGATCTCCCACCTTAGCCTCCTGAGGAGCTGGGATTAAAGGCATGCACTACCATGCCTGGTGCTGGATGCACCTGTGAGACAGCAGTCTGCACTTCACCTTTCATTCATTTTCCCATCTGTTACAGTTTGGCTTCTATTATCTGAAAAATATCCTTCTTAAGACTCTCTCTTTCTTAGCCTGTCTTTAGTCTTCATCCTATTGGACCTTTGAAGCAAGTGCTGCTGATCACTTTCCAAGTCTGAAATGATTTCTATGGCTTCTGTGACATAGATAACCTAAGAAAGTTTCTTTCCTGATTTCTCTTCCACTCACCCTATAACTGGTGTCCCCAGGACCAGGGGTATAATAGTCATCCAATAAATATTTGCCACATGAACACATAGAAGGATGAAAAATAAAAGAAATAGTTTTGTCCCATTCATTCTTTTTACTGGTTTTCACACACCAGTGCATGTATTGTGCCTCCCTGGGGCAACCAAAGAATTAGAGAAGTCAAGGCCTTGTAAAAGAACATAGTGTCACTGGGCACGGTGGCTCATGCCTGTAATTCCAGCACTTTGGGAGGCCAAGGCGGGAGGGTCACCTGAGGACAGGAGTTTGAAACCAGCTTGGCCAGTATGATGAAACCCTGTCTCTACTAAAAATACACACACAAAAAAATTTAGCTGGGTGTGGTGTTATGTGCTTGTAGTCCCAGCCACTTGGGAGGCCGAGACAAGAGAATTGTTTGAACCCAGGAGGCAGAGGCTGCAGTGAGCTGAGATTGTGCCACTGCACTCCAGCCTGGGTGACAGCAAGACTCTTCTCAAAAAGAGAAAAGTAGTGTCATCTTCCCTCTGTTCAGCCTAGTTGCGATAGACTTCTTGTCTAGCCTTTGGCCTCCATAGTCTGGTGTCAGATCCTGTCAAGCCCTTACCTTAAAGCCACAGCTAGCTCTCAGTGTTTGTTCAGACTCCACAGCATGGCCATGTATGCAGGTTCTTCCCAGCACCCTCTTCTCACACAGCTTGTCCTGGTGCTCTAAGCATTTTACATCAACCTCCAATGAGGCCACGCTCTTTCATGCCTCCACACAGTTTTCCTTTGTACATGCTTATTTTTTCCATCTACAGACTTGCTTCTGGCAACTCGTCTTTGCATCTCTTCTCTTACAAAGCATTTTGGTCCCCCAACCTGCCCTCAAGCCTAGCGAGTAAGTGCCATGTACTCCCAAGATGATGCTGACCACACTGGGTGGGAGTTCATTTCTGTGCCAGTCTTTTTCCCAGTTGGTAGAGCTCTTTAGGTGTAGAAAGGAAGCCTGGGTTGTCTCTTTGACCCTCAGTCTTGCCCTGGCCTATCATACATCAGTTCAGGGAAGATATATAGAGGGCATGAATGGAAATCTAGCTGTCCTTTAAAAGCCATTATGTTAGCTATGAATCTGTGGCATGGTTTGGGTGAATCTGTTTGTGGGTGACAGCAGGATGAGGCATCCGTTGGATGTTGGTGAGGCATCTGTGGTTGAGAGAAGATGTCTGGGTGATGGTGGGTTCGCCTTGGGTGGTCAGTGGATAATGGTGGGTGGGGCACATGGGTAGTGGTGAGGTGCCCGGGGATGAAGAGGGAGGGAAAGTCTGTGGAAAAGTGGGGAGCGGGGAGGTTGGACTTGTGATACACTAAGGATCTGAGATGCTCCTGGGAGGCTGCATCCTGCTTTCCTTAGGGGCTCTAAGCCAAGTTTGTCCACATGAGGAGCATGGCCGTATAACTGAGTAAAAGGATCTGCTGACACATTTCTCTTCCTTCTAGGTTGTTCTTCGTGGGCTCCCGTGAGGGCCACCTCCCGGACCTTCTGTCCATGATCCACATTGAACGTTTTACACCTATCCCTGCTTTATTGTTCAATGTAAGCTTTGCTGGGGACCACGGGGCTCGGGCAGATCTGTGCATTGCTTCTTCTGGTTTGTGCTAAGTTGTTATATAAGAAGGATTCTGAGAAAGGCCTTACTCTAAGATTTAAAAAACAGTTCATTTTTTGTTGTCATTTAGTTCTTTTATGGTTTTAAGTGTAAATTTTGGATTTATCTGGAATTTATATTATAGCATAGTATTGAGAAAGATGGAGATTAACTTTTTCTCAAATGGCAGCCAGCTATACCAATATCATTTATTGAGTAATCCATTTTTCTATAGTTTTCAAACTTTTATCATAGAAAAGTAATAATATCTAATTTTTTAGGGTGCTCAATACGTGCCAATTATAATTGTATGCTCCTTAAATGTATAATCTCAGCTAATCCTCCCCATCAGCACCAAGCCTCCTTAGTTTAGCTTTATACTGACTATCTGAAAACTAAAGAGGGACCAAAGGTACTTTTTTTTTTTTTTTTGAGACGGAGTTTCACTCTTGTTACCCAGGCTGGAGTGCAATGGCGCGATCTTGGCTCACCGCAACCTCCGCCTCCTGGGTTCAGGCAATTCTCCTGCCTCAACCTCCTGAGTAGCTGGGATTACAGGCACGCACCACCATGCCCAGCTAATGTTTTGTATTTTTAGTAGAGACGGGGTTTCACCATGTTGACCAGGATGGTCTCGATCTCTTGACCTCGTGATCCACCCGCCTCGGCCTCCCAAAGTGCTGGGATTACAGGCTTGAGCCACCGTGCCCGGCCCAAAGGTACTTCTTTAGTCCTCCTGCCCTTGGAATTTTCCCATTTGTTTGTCTTGATGAACTTTTCTATCATTTCATCAAAATAACAGAAAAACCCTCTTGATATTTTGATAGGGCCAGCATTCAATTTATAAATTTAAGAGGTTATCTGACTACAGGCATGTACTACCAAGGCTGGCTAATTTATTTTTTGTACAGATGAGGTCTCACTATGTTGCCTAGGCTGGTCTTGAGCTCCTGGGCTCCAGTGAGCTGCCACTTCGGTCTCCCAAAGTTCTGGGATTATAGGCACTAGCCACCATGCCCAGCCTTCTCTTCTTAATATAGGGTCCTCCCTTATCTCCACAGAAGGGGCTCTTTTTGTTTTAAATCCTTTGTTGATAATTTTAATGAAAAGATTATTGAAATTTAAACACATTTGACCTTGTCCCAGGACTCTAGGCCCTGATCCTTGTCTTCTAGGATTCTTTTGTTCCAGAGGCTAATTCTATCATATATCTGAATGGATCTATTTTGCTAGTTTCCAGGTTCAACACCTGACTTTAGAGGCCTGAAACCCTACAATTTCTTCCTCTGGCTCTAAATTCGTCCCTGGGAGAGAGTTACAGCCTATTATTTATTGACATTATTTAGTCCAGATGGATATGGATCCATTTTGCTAGTTAGTATTTCTCAGGCCCCAGGACAATGAGATGGTTCTGAAGGTGTTTGCCCCATTTGTATGCCAGGAGTTGGGACCCAGGTCTGAGCCCTCTCTAGGACACAGTGTGATCCATGTTAAGGTTGGTGCACTGAAGAGGGCCTCAGCGCCTGCTTTTCTAGAGTGTTTGCAACCAGGGGGAGGCATTGTGCGGAGGAAGGGCTGCAACAGAAGAGGAAAGATGCTACCTTGAAGGTTAATGGACCTCAAGGTCCATCAAGGAATGGACTTATCTGATGCTAAGGGGTCAATGAAAAGAGCCAAAGGTAATCTGGTGAAGTGGCATCAGATCTAGCACTGACTGCTCGGTGGGGGAGTCTCCTGGGGGTGCAAGTGGTGATGATGCTCCCTGCCTCCTGACCCCTTTCCCGCAGTGTACCATGACACTCATCTACCTCATCGTGGAGGATGTTTTCCAGCTCATCAACTACTTCAGCTTCAGCTACTGGTTCTTCGTGGGCCTGTCTGTTGTTGGACAGCTGTACCTTCGCTGGAAGGAGCCTGAGCGGCCCCGGCCTCTCAAGGTCAGCAGCTGTGGACAGACTAGGAGGGGTGGGACATCCCTAAGGTGCCTTCTTGCCCATGACTTGTTTCCTCTTCCCATGTTACTTAGTATGTCACCCCCTCTATTTCAGCTGAGCCTGTTTTTCCCCATCGTGTTCTGCATATGCTCCGTATTTCTGGTGATAGTGCCCCTCTTCAGTGACACCATTAATTCCCTCATTGGCATTGGGATTGCCCTTTCTGGACTCCCTTTCTACTTCCTGGGTGTTTACCTGCCAGAGTCCCGGAGGCCACTGTTTATTCGGAATGTCCTGGGTGAGCTTCTCTTCGCCACTTTACTAACTGGCGACTGTGTGTACATGTGCATGCAAAGGTGGGGGATGGCTAACAGCTTTCCCATACTCAGAATTTGCTGGAGGCCATGAGACCCAGCTGTTCATGACTGCCCTTTTGATTTTGATACAATCACTTCAGTTCTAATTTTAGTGTCCTATTTTGGGGCTAAAACATTACCTCCCTGACAACACAAGTCACCTGGAAAGATGGGCCATGCATCAGACTCTGGTTGGGCATGGGACAGAGGATGATGAGGCTTATTGGGAGAGAAGGCCAAAACCTGGTACAGGGTACCCAAGGGGCAGGTGGGAGGGAGCATTAGATGTTACTAGTCAGCCTTGTGTTCAGGTTGGGGCTGTAGCTAGATGTTTACTAAATCCTGTGCTTCTCTATTTTCATTTAGCTGCTATCACCAGAAACACCCAGCAGCTTTGCTTTTGTGTCCTGACTGAGCTTGATGTAGCTGAAGAGGAAAAGGCTGAGAGGAAAACTGACTAGAGGTCAGAGGTAGCTCTCCGAGGGCCACCTATGGCCACAGCCACCAAAATCCTGATAACAAGACTCTGTGGGCTCAACTCTCCTGAATTAAAGGAGCCTTTGACCCACATCATATAACTGGGCTCAGGGCCAGTGCTCGCTCTTATTGGTAAGCGATAGGAGACTCAGGATCTGGGCCAACCTCAAGGTGGGGACTTCAGAGGGTGGGGGAAGATCGGGGAACAGGGGAATGGTCATTTAGTTTTACTCCAGATGGGTAGATGCAGCTCTTACAGATATTTACTTGGTAAGGTGCAGTGGGGAAGAGGGAATGCTAGGTTGATAGAACTGGTGGCTTCTGAATTTGGTATTTGAGATTTGAAGTAGGAGTCCCTACAGAGGCGCTGCTTTACAGGAAGTTTTCCTCTGACCAGGTCCAACACCTGACTTTAAAGGCCTGAAATTTAAATTTTGAGCCATTTCTTCCTCTGGCTCAAAATTCTTCCCTGGGGAGAGAGTTATATTCCATTATTTATTGATATTTAGTCCAGAACCCCAGTTCTAATGAAGCATGAGTGTCTTTTCATCTATAGGATGCCATAGGCTGATTATATTTAAAATTCAAAGCACCCAAAACTGAGTCCCTCTGTTCTCAGAAATGTTTGTGGTGTTGGATCAGAATCTGACCACAATTTTATGCCATTTAGCACAATCTTCTATTGAGTCTTACCTGCAACAATGAAATTTAAAGATTTTTTTACTCATGTACCAGTTATACTTTAGTATATAAGTAGGTCACATAAGTACCTGGCTCAGGTCCAGCAAGGACAGATGAACAAATTCATGAGTCAGTAGTCTGTTAATACTGCTGTTTTTGAAGGATAATCCTTTATTTTACTTAAGACCTTGTGTCTTTTTTCTAGCTGATAGTAAATCTCTGGGTTTCTGTTACAAACTTTAAGAGGGCTGAAACTTATGGAATTCGGGTGGATCGCCTGAATTCTTTCAGCTGTCAATGGCTTGGAGAACATCTCATGGGCTCAAGTCATCAAATAACCTGTTCCTCTCTGTAAGGGCAGTGTAAGGGACTGCTGTGCAGACCCAAGCAAGCCCACCCTGGTGCTAGGTCATTTTTCTGAAAACCTCACATCAGGCTGCATCCTCCTCTTCTGTCCCTGGCACCAGGCTTTGTTTACACTTGGAGCCGCCTTGGTGTGGGTCACCAGGACAGTGCACCCCTCTCCTGCTAGCCTCCCTTTCCCCAAGGTGTGGTGGGCTGCAGTCTCAGGAAGAGCTTGGTACTTGTGGGGACTTCTGTTTTCTCCCTGTGGAGATCAGTGAAGACTGGGAGGAAAGCTGCTTCAACCTCAGTCTGGCTCCTCAGCAGGCCGCACAAGTACAGGCAACTAATTCTGGTGCTCAGGCTGGGCTCTCCACCCAAGTCAGGCCTGCTCTGGCCTAATGGATCTTATTCTATGAGCAGTACAGCTGCAATGGATTGTACAACTGTTTTGTGATGCTGCCAGACACTGTCATCCTGGGCCCAGAAGCACCTGCTAGCTTGACACACCTCATGGGCTTCTTATCCTTAGGTTTTAGAATTGGTCAACAGTGAGGCAGTCTCCCTTTCTGACCATTCTTCTCCACCCAGTCACAGATAAGGGAATAACCTTGGACACATATTTGCTCAATAAAGATTGAAGGAAGCATGGTCACAGTTGCCTTGGGTTCAGAGCATAATGCATATGTGAAGCATGGGGTGACATTCTTACTGTCATGGGTTCGGGATTTGTACGGCAAATTCCTGCCTGGCAACAGGGTGTCTTGTGCAAAGGCTGACTTACCTAAACTCTAAGAACATGACTTCTGTCTGAGCCAAGCTGGCACCCATCCTGGGACTCCTCTGGAGCTAATCCTTTAAGCAAAGTATGCCTGCCTTAAAGATCCCTGACCCTGGCTTTAGCATTCCCCACCAGATAACCAGCTAATCCCAGGAATTTGCTGCCCCCCAGAGGCTTCTAGGAAAAGCAAGGACCTTACATGCCAGGTGCCCTAGTACTTGCTTAGTGAGCCATGTCATCATCCTTTCATTTTTGGATGGTGACAGCATTCTTCCTCTCTGTGCTGGATACAGACTTATCTCAGGATCCTCTTTATGGGAGTGAAGCCAGAGACTCCCTACAGCACTCAAACTTCATGGTGGAATTAATTTCTGCCAGCTCTTTGTTGTCTGTCTCCTTAAATCCTTCTCCTGGTGTGCTTATCCCTTTTGCAGTGAGTACAGTTTATTAAGTTGTCGGCCCTTTAATGTTGGTAAAACTTAATGAGTACATAAATGGCAGTGAGCACATTGTAATGGCACAGTGTTTTTTTTTTTCACCCGGTTGCTCTGAGTGTAAGAATGGTTTTCAATCCTGTTTCTATGCCTACAGACGGAAAGCAAGATGTCTAATATGAGACATACAAGTTGCTGCCTGTTATAATGTTGAATTACTCCTTTGTGCCTACCTAGGATGTTTGTTTTAATAAGTTGCAATATATAGGGCCTGAGTACACAGAATTTAATCACTTTGGCAGGTTTAACAACTCCATGTAGGTAAGAACTAGCGTAGGTAAAGGCTTAGGAAATGGCCATTAAGTCAAAGAATGATAGCAGGTAGGAGGGAGAAGAGATACTTAGGAAATCTTAAAAGAGGTGGCAAGAAGACATCTCCCTGTGTAACTCACCTTCCCCCATGATAGTGAGTCAGAGACACTGTCACAGGCTATGAGGGCACACCCGTAACTGAATGTTCTGCGTTGTTTCCTTAGACCTGTGCTGTCCCGCTACAACAGCTACTAGCCACATGTAGCTAATTACATTAAAATGAAATAAAATTAAAAGCCCAGTTTCTCAGTTGCGCTAATCACATTTCAAGTGCTCAGCAGCCACCTGTGTCTGTTACTACACAGTGCAGACACAGAACATATTGTCACTACAGATAGCTCTACGCCAGAATAAACACCAAGGCAGTCAGTGAATGCAGCTGTGGTTTGGAAAGACATAGGGACAGAGTTTGCTTAGAAGAGATACAGTTGTAACAAAATTGACCCTGTTGATAGTAGTTTGTGTTCCTGGTGAGTGCTGTGAAGAGTAAACATTACTCAGTGGAAAGCTGAGTTCAAAAGGTGCTTTGTTTTTCCTCCCTTAAGTCCTTAGTATCTATAATCAATGCTGAAATTTCTGTCTCACTACCCCTCCCTCCCTGTTTTAGATATTCAGATTTAAAGGTTTTAAAATAATTACTTTCTTCCATGTTCAAAGCTTTTACTAAACACATGTATCACATTCATACATATGCTGTTTCTTGGCACCACTGCCAAAGGAAGTCAGTAATTTCTCAACCATTATCAGAGTTTGGAAGCAGAGATTGTTGGTATATAAAATCTCCCACAGCTCAGACAGACTACTTTCTGCCCTAATGGCCATTTTACTATCCAGTCTCTATTGCTACAAGGGACCCACTGGTACCCCTCTTAGATGCCATCTATCCAAAGGAACAGGGTTTTCTTAGAGGCAGGCAGCCTGGTGGTATGGCAAGGCAGAAACTTGCTGCTAATGAAATGGGAGCCTCTCTTTCCCTTGTGGTTTCAGCACAGGAGAACCTGACCTGAATTCCAGGAAAATGCCTGGGCCAGGAAGCTAAAGGAACCTTCCTTTTTATAACATTTTTTTTTCTTTCAAACTGTAGGGTTACTTTTGATGAGGCCAAGGGGCCCTACTGTAAGTGGAAAAGACACACTCCCTTAACAAAAGTTTTCACTGTGTTGGGATGGTGCTGCCCAACATGCTTGATATGCTTTTCTTCCACATGTTAAGCTGGGAAACCTAAGAGGATGTCAGCAGGGCAGTTTACCCTGGACTCAGAGCCCTCATGGGCTTGTGGCAGAACCTCATGGACATCACAAGACCATCAGTCTGAATCCAGGTCATGGAGGTTGTCATAGTCGAACTCCTTCTGCACATCCAGAGGGTACTTGTGCCACATCCGCTGTCTGCTGCTGCCTCTTTCCTCCTCACTCAGGCTGTTGTAGTCAGCAGAGCCTGGAATGAGATCCCGGGAATGGAATCAAAATGTGATTTTCCTTGGCTACCGCAGGAGCCCCTTCTCTTCTCAGAAAGGTCTTTGTTCCCAATTGTAATACAAACTACTTGCTCAATAAAGAAAATAAAGACTATAGAATTTTTTTTTAAAGCACTTACTTTCTTATCATCTAAACCAAGTCCCTTCAATACTCCCTGGAGTATTTCATCACTTCTCCGCTCAGTATAGGATTTTTTTGTTGTTGTAAGATTTGTAGTCGTATTGTAAATATTTTTGTACTTTCCCCTCTTAACACATTATTGACAAACCTCCCCAATAGAACAATCAATTGTTTGATTAATTTCTCTGTTATCAGAAACTAATACATTGTTTTTGTTAGCCCTTCTTCTCTCTTCTTCTGACACAGGTATCACAGGAGCTGTGTTGTCAGGGCATCTTTCTTCGAAAGACCCAGGTACTATGTCTTTCTTACAACAGTTGTACATGCAGCAGTTTTTTGAGAAGTTAAATAACTGATTTCTGAAAACGCTGGGCTTACTTCTACTGGCAAACCTCTTTCTTCATTGGTTTCTTGAGGAGCAGGGAAAGAGACAATGAGCTACATATTGTACATAATCCCAACCACTAAAATTCATGCAGTACCATCTCATCTCGAGAGAGAATGAGGCTCAGTGAGGTGAAGTACTGCCCAAGACCCACAGCAAAGTAATGACAACTACAGATTTGAACCCAGGCCTGATGGATTATTAGGATTATTACACCCCCAGGAGGCCCATGGGAAACACTGGTCTTTGGGCCTCCTACAGCATGAGTTGCGGTTGGGCTGTTGGAGCTCAATGGCAGAGAAGGAAAGGCTACTTGTCAACCATGCCTGCACCTCAGTCTCGGATCTTACCAGTCCCTCCCTGTCCAGAGCGGCCACTCACCTCTGGAATCCTCATCTCCATCACTGCTGTCCTCCTCTGGGTACTCATTGCGCCAGTTATTCTCACTGTTCTCGTCATCTTCATCTTCGTACATGTCCTCTGGTTCTTGATCATCATTCACCTACACATCTCGACACAAACATGAGTCCAAGTCAGAACCTGTAAGGTTATGCTCTGGGGGAAGCTGTAAGCATACCAGCTTGGAGAGATGTCATGTAAAAGCGCCAGGTGAAAAAACTGCTGAGGCAAAGTAGGAGTTAGTTTGACTCTGTTGCACATGAGGCTATGAGGGAGATAACAGCCCCCTTCCACTCAGAGTCCAGCTCCAGAATGGCAGGACAGGCTGAACTCCATTAGAAGGGAACATAGGGAAAACAGGAGTGATGGCTCTAAGCGACTCTTTCAAATTCCAAGGTCAAAACCAAAACCCAAGCATAAGAGGTACAGAAAGGCAGGAGGAAGGGCCATGCAGTGGTCCCAGGTGGGTACGTGACTGCAAATCTGTGTCCTAATACAGGTGCAGGATACAGTGCTTCTCAATTACAGTCTTAGCATGATAGTTAGGTGCCACCTTAACTTTTCTTGTTAATCATTTTAGAATTTAAGATAGGCCAGGTGTGGTGGCTCATGCCTGCAATCCCAGCACTTTGGGAGGCCAAGGTGGGAAGATCACTTGAGGTTAGAAGTTTGAGACCAGCCTGGCCAACATGGTAAAACCCTATCTCTACTAAAAATACAAAAATTAGCCAGGCGTGGTGGTGGGCACCTGTAATCCCAGCTACTTGGGAGGCTGAGGCAGGAGAATTGCTTGAACCCAGGAGGTGGAGGTTGCAGTGAGCCAAGATTGCACCGCTGCACTCCAGCCTAGGTGGCAGAGCAAGACTCCGTCTCAAAAAAAAAAAGAAAAAAAAAGATAATGGTGTCAGCTAGGTGTGGTGGAACACAGTGGATCATGCCTGTAATCCTCGCACTTTGGGAGGCCAAGGTGGAGGATCACTTGGGTGTAGAGCCTGGACAACATAATGAGACCCTCTCTCTACAAAACAAAAATTAGGGCATCATGGTGCATGCCTGTACTCCTGGCTGGCTACTTGGGAGGCTGAGATGGGAGGATAGCTTGAGCCTGGGAGAAAGAGGCTGCAGTGAGCTCAGCACCACTGCACTCCAGCTTGGGCAACAGAGCAAGACCTTGTCTCAGAAAAGAAAATATTAGTGTCAGGACGTTAGCTTTCTTCATCCAAGGTTTTCTCTACTTCTGAGATACAAATTAAAAAATAGGTTTTGTTGTCATTCACATCAAGAATTTCTGGTTTCATCTTGTCTTGATGTTATCATAAGCCTCATACACATACTTCCCCCCAAGAGTGGATAGCTATAAACAATAAAGATGTTGCAAACCTTGTAAAAGATTCATTAATGTAAAAATTATCAATCTAAGATGATCTTTCCCCAAATTTCCCATGCTATAAAGTCAGGTTCCTAAAAGGCATTTAGACTAAATTTTTTCTTTTAAGGAGGAAAAGAACTAAGGACAATGATGATCAGGAGTGGAGCCCAGGGAAGCAAAGCATTCTGATTAGAGAAAGAGTTTAGGATGCCTCGTGCCCTCTCCTCATGGGCCCCCTTACCAGCTCCCACTCTTGGCTATAGGGCTGCACGGAGAGGATGTTCTCAATCCAGCCTGGAGTGGCCGTCTCCAAGTAGTAAATGTCATATACATAGTCGTGTTTTTGTTCTTCCTGGTGCCTGACTCCTGGTCCGTCCTCAGATACAGTCAATCGCTCACGGATCAACTCTACAGAATTGCAGAGTATCACATCTGAGTCAGATGTCTGTAAAGAAGCCACAGATTACACATGCATGACCCAAAACATCATGTTCCATGAGGAGGAACCTAAAAGTTGGGTGAAGAAAGACTCGCTTAGACAGGGTCTCGGTCTGTCGCCCAGGGCTGGTGTGCAGTGGTGCGATCTTGGCTCACTGCAATCTCTACCTCCCAGATTCAAGCAATTCTCCTGCCTCAGCCTCCTGAGTAGCTGGGATTACAGGCACGTGCCACCATGCCCAGCTAATTTTTTGTAGTTTTAGTAGAGACGGGGTTTCACCATGTTGACCAGGATGGTCTCGATCTCTTGACCTCGTGATCCACCCGCCTCGGCCTCCCAAAGTGCTGGGATTACAGGCTTGAGCCACCGCACCCGGCCCTACTGTATAGTTCTTATTTTGAGATAGAAACCTACAAGTTCACCTCCTACTCTTTTGTGCTTGGCTCTCATGCCTATAATCCCAACGCTTTGGGAAGCCAAGGTGGATTGCTTGAGCCCAGAAACTCAAGACCAGCCTGGGCAACATGGCAAAACCTCCGCCTCTACAAAGAAACACAAAAATTAGCTGATTGTGGTGGTGTGTGCCTGTAGTCCCAGGTACTCCGGAGGTTGAGGCTGAAGTGACCTGTGATCATGCTACTGTATACTCCATCCTGGGTGAAAGAGTGAGACCTGTCTCAAAACCATGAAAGAAAAAAAAATTGGGGAAGACGGGCCTACCTAGAAGAGGGAAAAGACAGAAGACCTGGCTTGTCCTGACCCCAAGCTCTAAGTCAGACCTGCCTCTATAGGTCCTGTGAGTTCCTTTGGTATTCTACAATGTTCTCTCTTTGGGGATCAGCAGGCTCACAGTAGCACCCCTATGAATGAACCTGAAATGGGTCTGTATTTTGTGTGGCCTCCTGTAGAAGCCAACAGGTATTTCCTGATAACCTCTACCACTGCCCATCATTTGGCTTGCCATATACTGACACCCTTCTTTTTTTTTTTGAGACGGAGTTTCGCTTATTACCCAGGCTGGAGTGCAATGGCGCTATCTCGGCTCACCGCAACCTCCGCATCCTGGGTTCAGGCAAATCTCCTGCCTCAGCCTCCTGAGTAGCTGGGATTACAGGCACGCGCCACCATGCCCAGCTAATGTTTTGGGAGAGACAGAGTTTCACCATGTTGACCAGGATGGTCTCGATCTCTTGACCTCGTGATCCACCCGCCTCCGCCTCCCAAAGTGCTGGGATTACAGGCTTGAGCCACCGCGTCCGGCCCTGACATCCTTCTTTTAACTGCAAATTGGGAATGGACTTACCTATAGTCCTACTACTACAAAGAACAGTTTGAAATGCAATGCCCCAAAGTAGAAATGGCCCAAGTAAGATGTGCACCAGTGCTGACAGGCTGTGTTATTCAGGGGTCTTCTGACCTGGTGATCCACCCGCCTTGACCTCCCAAAGTGCTAGGATTACAAGTGTGAGCCACCGTGCCCGGCCCCACATTTTCAATTATACTACACATAGCATTTTGTCTTGTATTTTCCCCTACAGCCAGTCATCAATTCTAAGGGTCCAGACAGTTATGTCAATCTCTTGGACATAATTTTCAACTGCCATGTATAGTGTTGCAATGAATGTGCCATTTGCTGCTTTGCTAATGGGGATGAATGTAACTCATAAGGTTTTTGTGAGGATTAAATGAGTTAAATTAAAAGAAAATATAACAAGTACTTAGCACACTATTTGACGTAATTACTTAATCAACAGTAGCTTTTGTTAATATCATAGCTTAGCTTAGCTGTTTGCTTCTGCTGAATTATTTCCCTAGAATTAATCTTGGAGGTGGGCCTATTAGTTAAAAGGAATTGAAGTCCTTTAATTTTTAATTTCCTATTAAGTTTATTTAGTAAGGGCTGGGTGCAGGCTCAAGCCTATAATCCCAGCACTTTGGGAGGCCGAGGCGGGCGGATCATGAGGTCAGGAGATCGAGAACATCCTGGCCATGGTGGAACCTCGTCTCTACTTAAACACAAAGAATTAGCCAGGCATGGTGGCACACGCCTGTAGTCCTAGCTACTCTGGAGACTGAGGGGGGAAATTGCTTAAACCCAGGAGATGGAGGTTACAGTGAGTTGAGATCACGCCACTGCACTCCAGCCTGGGTGACAGAGCAAGACTCCGTCTTAAAAAAAAAAAAATTATTTAATAGGAATTTATTAGGAATTTAATTTTCTTAAAATGTAAATTATGTCAATTTAAGGAGGAATTCATTGTAACATAGCATAAATGCTGTCATTTTAAAATTTCCTTAGACATTTTTAATTTTAAAATTTCTTTAGATTATACATGGCTTTAGGTCCAAAGAATAATAAATTTATGTATTTAAAATATGGCCCCCACTCCCGTAAAGCCATGCTGTTTTCCAAAACACTTGCCATCAATTTTATTCCTATTGTGTATGCTTTTAATCATTGCCTTGCCAACAGTGCTATCAATTACTTTTTTCTTGCTAGTCTAGTATGCATAAAACCTCAAGTATGCTTCAAGCTTAAATTCGTATTTTTTCCCTGTAAGTATTCTGTGCAAACATTTTTTATATGTTTAGAGTCGGTATTCCTTTACTGGAAAAATTTCTGTTCATATCTGTCATCAGTTTATTTCCTAGTTTTCTTTATAAAATTAAATTAGCTATTTAATTTTTTTTTTTTTTTTGAGATGGAGTTTTGCTCTTGTTGCCTAGGCTGGAGTGCAGTGGTACAATTTTGGCTCACTACAACTTTTGCCTCCCGGGTTCAAGCAATTCTCCTGCCTCAGCCTCCTGAGTAGCTGGGATTACAGGCGCCCACCACCACTCCCATCTAATTTTTGTATTTTTAGTAGAGACAGGGTTTCACCAAGTTGGTCAGGCTGGTCTCAAACTTCTGATCTCAAGTAATCGCCTGCCTTGGCCTCCCAAAGTGCTGGGATTACAGGTGTGAGCCACTGTGCCCAGCCTGATGAACTATTTACTTGATTCAGTTCCACTGATCATTGGTTTACTTTACACATTTTATAAGTCATGAATTAGTCTGGAATGTTCTGGTGAAAAAAATGTGACTATGGACATCATACACAAATTGCTATCCAATTACACTAGCACTGGCTGCGCACGGTGACTCACACCTGTAATCCCAGCACTTTGGGAGGCTGAGGCAGGTGGATCACCTGGGTCAGGAGTTCAATACCAGCCTGGCCAACATGGTGAAACCCCATCTCTACTAAAAATACCAAATTAGCTGGGCGTAGTGGCTTATGCCTGTGATCCTAGCTACTTGGGAGGCTAAGGCATGAGAACCGCTGGAACTCAGGAGGCGGATGTTGCAGTGAGGTGAGATCGTGCCACTGCACTCCAGCCTGAGTAAAAAGGGCGAGACTCCATCTCAGAAAAAAACAAATACAAAACCCACAAAACAAAAACAACAACAACAATATGCTAGCACCATTTGCTTGCTGGTTGTGGATTCATTTTGAATTATAATTGAATTTTTTTAAGTTTTAAAAATTATTGAGATGAGTTCTATAAAAATGTTTATCAAGAGAGGGCACACTGGCTCATGCCTGTAATCCCAGCACTTTGGGAGGTTGAGGCAGGCGGATCACTTGAAGCCAGGAGTTCGCAACCAGCCTAGCTGACATGGTGAAACCCCATCTCTACTAAAAATGCAAAAATTAGTTGGGTGTGGTGGCTCATGCCTGTAATCCCAACTACTTGAGAGGCTAAGGCAGAACAATCTCTTGAACCCGGGAGGCAGAGGTTGCAGTGAGCTGAGATCATGCCACTGCACTCTAGCCTGGGCCACAGGGTGAGACTTCCACTGGGGAAAAAAGGGGGAGGGGGAGGGGGGACACCTTATGTTGAGAATTCTCTACTTTTTTTAGAGAGCGTTGTGCTCTGTTGCCCAAGCCAGAGGGCAGTGACTTGATCATAGCTCACTGCAATCTCTAATTCCTGAGTTCAAGTGATCCTCCTGCCTCAACCTCCCCAGTGGCTAGGACTACAAGCAGGTACCACCATGCCCAGCTAATTTCCTTTTCCTTTTTGTAGTGACAAGGTCTTGCTTTGTTGCCCAGGCTGGTCTCAAGCGACCCTCCTGCCTCAGCCTCCCAAAGCACTGGGATTACAGAATTAATTTTCTTTCAGTCCTCTCTTTCCTTCGTCTTTTTTTTTGGAGATAGGATCTCACTCTGTCGCCTAGGCTGAAATGCCACTGCGCACAGTCACGGCTCAATGTAGCGTTGACCTCCCCAGCCTCAGGTGATCCTCCCGTCTGGGCCTCCCAACGTGCTGGGATCACAGGCATCAGCTGCGATGCCCAGCCTCAGAAGAATTTTCTATTTCTATGGTTTTGGTGCATGTAGTAAAACTTTTTAAAAAAGTGAGTGCAAATCAATTTAGCAAATGTAATGTAGTAAAGAAAAGCACTGGATTAAATGTGAGAAGACTTGCAATATAGACCTAAATCTACCTCAAACTTGATACGCTAACCAGGACTAGTCCTTTAACCTCTCTTTGATCAGTTTTCCTACTTGCTCTGCCTCTACTTTGCTCCAGTAATTCCCGTCTCAGTCAGGGTGAAAGGCAACGTCCCTACAAATACCTAGACAGTCTAGCAGGCATCCTCCCCTCAAATTCCTTACTGCTCTCCTCTAGCTCACTGGGCTCCGGGCACCTTGCAAGGAGCAGGGAAACTCGGCTTGGGGCCTCTTTACTTTCAAGTTCTCTGCCTGTAAGTCCTCTCAGTATCTGCAATGCCCTGCCATTCATCTGCAAGTCTTCACTCTAATGTCATTTTCTCAGTGACACTCTCACTGAAGTGACACCACTCTTCCTGCTTTATCTCCCCCCCCCTTACATCCCTTATCACCATCTGACACTGAATTGACTCGTTTACTGTTTTTCTCCACCTGCATGTTAGGTCCTCACTGCTGTATCCACAGAATCTAAAAAAAAAAAAAATACCTGGAACATAGTAGGAACGTAGTACACACATATTGGATGAATAGACAAATCTGTAAAATGAAGCCGTCACGCCGGATGGATCATCTATCCCCTTAAGATGAAGCTGTGTGCTGCTATTGGGCCCAGTCTCCTGGCATTACCGTCCTGAGAATCCCAGCAGCCACCTTCAGGGGCGTACTCACTTTGCAGGAGGCCGCAGCGGCGGCTTCAGGTTCTCCCTCCTCGTGGACAAGGTCTAACAGCTGAAAGCCCGAGTCCCCGGAGACTTCTGGGTTCCCTGACGTGTACTCGGACTCCTGGCCCCTCGAGGTGGTCCCCGAGGATCGGCGGCTGGAGACCACCCGGTAGCGGCCTTCCTGCCTGATCTCTCGGGCTGAGGCGCGGAGATTGCGGCGGACACGTTGCTGGCTGTCCCGTGACGGGCGCAGAGCTGCCCGCAGGAGCGGCTGGACTGGCTCCTCCTAGGGGGTAACAGGGAAGGGAGGTCGGCATAAGCAGGGGTTCGTGATCGAGTCAGGGATCGGGCTGGCTGCACCCTAAGATGCCCCACCAGCTGCACCACGCGTAATACCTGGGAGCATACAGTGGCCACCAATTGGAAGACATTATTCTCGGCTGCTCTGTCCAGACCCTGTGGCGTCTTCTGGGCCGCCGACTCGACCGCGTCGCTCCGGAGGCGTTTACAGGCGAGCACAAGAGCCTCGGCCGGCTCCGCACTGCGCTTCCGCTTCACTCGGAGCACAGCCGTCCTGCCGGCCTCCATAGTGACTGCCGCGGAGCATTGTGGGAACCGCGGCGCGGGGTGCGATGGGATAGCTTTCCAGTTCCGCCTTGGGACCCGTACCGCGCACAGTCCTCGCGCGCAGCCGGGATACCGCTTCGTGCGCTGGCCGCGGCAAAATGGTGATAGCAGCGGAGGCGAACGGAGGAGTTTCCGCAGCGGGTGAGGCGCTAGATGTGCTGGAAGGTGGAGTCGCTTTGGAGTTCGGGGTGCAGCCAGCATCGTGTCCTCAGCACCAGGGCTTCGGCAGAGGAACCTGGCGTGGGCGTACTTGGACTCTGGGGACTTTTCTAGAGTCCGAGTGGGGAGACTCGGAGCACCATGACTTGCAGGAGAACGGGGTTCCAGGCTGACCCCCGGCTCTGCAGTCCAGTTGGGTGCTTGCCGCCTGCGGGGCTGGGTCGCAGTACTTGTGCCTGGCGCCTCCTCTCAGCCAGGAACCGCAGTAGCTCCAAGCTAACTGGGCCATGGTTCTGATTGACCGACCTGCTGATATCTTTCCCACTCACTGTGTTCTGAGTAATTGGAGAATCGTGTATTCACTACACGCCAGCTAGAGTGGTCCTGTAAAAGCGTACACCCAGTGTAGATATGCTTCTGCTTAAAATCCTTGAGTGGCTCCCACTGCTTTTAGAACAAAATCCTAACGCCTTTCGGAAGTCGACAAGGCCCAGCTTGATTGAGCAGAAGATGTGATAGGAGATGAGGAGTGGGCTTCTGCAAAAGTGCTTCAGTCGCACAAGCTTTTGGCACATTTTGCTTATGCACCTAGCTCTTTCTACCTTAGGGCTTTCTCTTGGGAAAGTTGGGGTAAGGATTCCTGACGTGTAAAACCTCTTCCCCAACTTTTATGCTGGTCTGTCTTGTAGGTCTCAAATGCTGCCTTCCTCAGAGAGTTCTTCTGTAACCTTGGTGTTCACTCTCTACGGCGCTCTGTGTATTTGTTGCATTCACGTAGTCTGTAATTTGTGTTACTCTGTCATTAGAGTCTAAGCTCTCTAGTTTGTGGTGGTGGCTCCGGTCCCTAATATAGTGCCTGGCACAGTGAAGGTATTTAATAAATTTAGTTATTTTTTCCAGACAGACTCTCTCACTTTGCTGCCTAGGCTGAGTGCAGTGGTGTGATCAAGTCTCACTGCAGCCTTGACCTCCTGGGTTCAAGCGATCCTCTCACCTCAGCCTCCCGAGTGCTGAGACTACAAGCACGCACCACTACACTCGGCTAATTATTAATTTTAATATATGCATAGTTAATTTTAATATATGCGTGTGTGTGTGTGTGTGTGTATGTGTGTGTATATATATATATAT
>NW_016107433.1:1717028-1720903 GCF_001604975.1 Cebus imitator
AAAAAAAAAAAAAAAAAAGAAATTGACCATGTGAGTTTACAACTCTTGGAGAATGAGGAGGGGGTCAGAGAATATCCCCTGAATCTGTAGTGTAGATTCCTTCTGGGAGAGGACAAATAATAATGGATGAGGGCATTTAGCCATATAAGGTGTGTAGTGCCCACCAAAAGAGGTTCATGTCTTCATAAAATTGTTAACAAAAGACATAGTTTCAGGTTTGTTTGCTTTTCGTTTTGTTTGTTTTGAGACAGAATCTTGCTCTGTAGCCTAGGCTGGAGTGCGGTGGCACGATCTTGGCTAACTGCAACCTCCACCCCCCAGGTTGAAGCAATTCTCCTGCCTCAGCCTCCCCAAGAAACAGGGATTGATTACAGGTGCGTGCCACCACATCCCAGCTAATTTTTTGTATTTTTAGTAGAGACGGGGTTTCGCCATGTTGGCCAGGCTGGTCTTTCAGCTCCTGACCTCAGATGATCCACCCGCCTCGGTCTCCCAAAGTGCTGGGATTACAGGCGTGAGCCACCATACCTAACTGGTTTCCAGGTTTTGAAAAGACACTGTTGTCCTGGTTTTAGACTCAGCAGCATCCCAGACAAGAAAGGAATTCTATGGATTAAAGTTTTTTACTGTTTTTTTTTTTTTTTTTTTTGCCCGCTTCAGATGGGTAAACGTTTGTGGGCGGCACATCTGACACAGGTGCGTGAACACCCTGTCATCATGCTTATGAACTACAAAAGGATCACTCTTAACCTTTAAGTGACTTCAGAATTGATTCCACATGGACCACAGGATTAGTATTTTAGGACTCCACCATATGGATTCTATTGACATGTTTGACACCTGGTTCAGTTTTACTTCAGCCAAACTGATTGATTCAATGTGCATGATTATCCAAGCCTTTCTAATCGAATGAAATGCCTTCTCCCTCCACCTACCCCGCTTCTCCTGCCTCAGTCGAATCCACCTTTTAAGCCTTCCCTGAACATTCAGCCAGAAATGGCCATTTCTTTCTCCAGCATTTGTTGGACACAGTTTCCTAATACACATTACAGATTCTGATAGTTCTAGATATTCTATCTGCAAAATAAGCGTCAGTACACGAGATAGAGTGGATTATAGCAATGCTGTTAAGCTGCAGGTTGCAACCCATTGATGGGTCCTGACCAGCAAGTAAAATTGAAGCTGGGTGCCGTGGTGCATGCTGGTAATCTAGCTACTTAGGAGGCTGATGTAGGAGGATCGTTTGAGTCTAGGAGCTCAAGGCTGTAGTTCAGTGGGATGATCATGCCTGTGAATAGCCACTGCGCTCCAGCCTGGACAGCAGGGAGATTCCATCTCTTAAAAACAGTGAAAATGAAATAGAGCATATGAGAGGGCCTTGTTCATAGGAAATCAGTATTATTTTGTGGAACTTTTAGTTATATGCGTATATGCAGGTGTATGTATTGAGTCTCATTATAAAGTATATTTCTTACTGGGGTTATCAGAAAGTTTGAAAGCCATTAGACTAGGAGATAGGTATGCCAGGGTTTTAGAAGGAGAGTTTTACCTGGACAGATTGTCTACTTTGAACCAGGTCAGTGACTGCTTGCCAGCGTTTGTTCAGGGAAGATTGTTTCTCATCTATTTGCTTTTTTTGTTGTTTTTTCAACGGAGTCTTACTCTGTTGCCCAGGGTAGAGTGCAGTGGTGTGATCTCGGCTCACTGCAACCTTTGCCTCCCGGGTTCAAGCGATTCTCCTGCCTCAGCCTCCTGAGTAGCTAGGAATTCAGGCACGTGCCACCATGCCTGGCTAATTTTTGTATTTTTAGTAGAGGCGGGGGTTTTGCCATATTGGCCAGGCTGGTCTTGGAACTCCTGACTTCAGGTGACCCGCCTGCCTTGGCCTCCCAAAGTGCTGGGATTGCAGATGTGAGCCACCACACCCAGCCTGTTTCTCATCTATTTGTGTAAGAATTCCGTGTTTACTTACTCTAGATAACTTCAAAAGAAAAAAACTCTGGCCAATAAAAAGCCATAGGAAAGTTTAGGGATCTGTAGAGTAGGCCTTCTTTCTAAGGTTTCCTGAAGATGCCCCAGTGTTTAACAAGAAAGGAAGGGCAGTGTAGAACACCTATTGTTTTCTGAATGGTAAAGGGGTGGGTGTTGGGAGAGCCCACACCTGCAGAGGAGTGCCTTTAGATTTTGAGTGGTGGGTGGTGTATCTCTGCCTCCCAGAAATAGATCTCTTTGGGGAGACAGGCCATACAAGATGTGAATCTGGTGACATTTTATTTATTTGAAGCAAAATTTTTTTAGATAGAGAAAGGTTTTTAAAAATTGTTTTTAAAATTAAAATTTGAATAGATAAGAAGTAATCACTAAAAAAAAAAAGCATAAAAAATGCTCATATTAGCTGGGTGTGGGGCACTCACTTGTAGTCCCAGCTACGTGAGTGGCTGAGGCAGGAAGAATGTTTGAGCCCAGGAGTTTGAGTCCAGCCTGGGCAACATAAATAGACCCCATCTCTTTAAAAAAAAAAAGTAGAAAGAATGCTAATATCATGAACATGTGTGTTTCCACCGCCCAATTTAAGAAAAAGAACAATACTTTTGAAGTCTGCTGTGTACCTCTCCTTGATCCCATCTCTTTCCCTTGTCTCTTAGACGTGAACTATCCTGATTCCCTACTGTGCTTTTTAGTGTGATGCCTGAAGAATGTATTGTTCCATTTTGCATAGCTATAAATTTCATAGAAATGGAAACATAGTGCATATGTGGTGTGATTCACTGTTTTTGCTCATCATTATATTCCTGGGATTATCCATTTTTAGGTTTATGTGTGACTGTGATTTATTGTTTACATGAAAGTTTCCCTGGTTTGACTTGCTCTATCTTCATATTTTTCCTTAAGCTAAGTGTTCAGTATACTAAGGCAGTATGGGTGGCACTTCTTTACCCCACCACCCCATCTCTTCTCCTTTTCCTAGCCTTGAGGGCTGCACCTAGATGAACCTGTGAGGTTCACTGGACCCTTTTGGAAGCACCGAGGCCTGCTGAAGTTTCCAGACCTCTGTACGAATCTATTGCAGTTTTTTTAATGTTACAGGCTGAATATAAAACCAAGTGACTCCTGCTGAAAACATTTAAATATTGATTAACAAATACTGTCAGTAGCTTTGACATTTCTGTCAGTTTCTTGATTTTTCCACTCTTTTTGTCTCTCTTTCCCCTTCCACATTTCGGGACATTATGTTGTTAATAGATTTTTTTTTTTTAATATTTGTTTATTTGTACACCTCCTGTTACCTTCTGATGTTAATAGGTTTCTGACCATCAGACTTGTCCGCAAGAACCGGTAAGGCTGCTTTTCTGTGCTAAAACTAGGAGCTGATGGGCATCATGAAGATCTTCTGCAGTCGGGCGAATCCGACCACGGGGTCTGTGGAGTGGGTAGAGGAGGATGAACACTACGATTATCACCAGGAGATTGCCAGGTACTGGGTTGGTTTACAGCAGGCTGCACCTGGGTGGGGCACTTGATCCCAAATCAGATGCTGTGGGATCCAATCTGAGCGTGGGCTAGGCTCTAACCCAGTGCTTATGATGAGGGCTGGGTGTTGGTCCTGAGCAAATCTGCTCAGCCAGGTAGGTATATGTGGCAGTTAGGCAAAGTCATGCCTGTTTGGAGCGTCAGACATTTTGTAGCAGCCTTAGCAGAGCCTCAGCATCTGTTTAGTGGAGCAAAGGAAACCCAAGGCTCAGTAGTAGTGTTGATGAAGTTGAATCATTTACTTGCCTCACTGAAATGGTGACACATTCATCATCGTATGGTTAAATTCTTTTGAATGAAAAAAATGAAAATGCCTTTTTTTTTCTTTTTTTTTTTTTTTTTTT
>NW_016107433.1:1722069-1723551 GCF_001604975.1 Cebus imitator
ATGCCTATAATCCCAGCACTTTGGGAGACTGAGGCGGGCAGATCACAAGGTCAGGAGATCAAGACCATCCTGGCCAACATGGTGAAACCCCGTCTCTAATAAAAATACAAAAATTGGTGCCGCGTGCCTGTCATCTCAGCTAGTTGGGAGGCTGAGGCAGGAGAATCACTTGAACTTGAGAGGTGGAGGTTGCAATGAGCCCGAGATTGTGCCACTGCACTCTAGCCTGGGTAACAGAGTGAGACTGTCTCAAAAAAAAAATAATAATAATTTTTTACAGCACAGTGAGATAAAGGTGTAAATGGGCACAAAAGGTCATGGAAGCAACAAGAACCAGCTGGACTTGGGATGTGAGGTAATGTTTGAATAATTTCTCAATTCTAAAGGAAGAGAAGTTGAAGTCTGAGCAGCAGGGATTCCATGTAAGCTTTCAGATGAGCCAGTTTGTGGCTGGGTGCGGTGGCCCACACCTGTAGTCCCAGCCACTTGGGAGGCCAAGGCAGGAGGATTGCTTGTTCCCAAGAGTTCAGGTCCAGCCTGGGCAACATAGTAAAACCCTGTCTCACAAACGAATAAACAGAAAAAAACATCAAAAACAGATGGGGCAGTTTGGGGAGCAGCTAGCAGTTTAGCATGGCTGGAGTGTGGTACAAAAGCAGGGTTATGGTAAGAGAGAGAGGCTGCTGAAATCGTAGGCAGGGTCATTTTGTAAAGGATGGTAGCAAAATGCAGGAAGAGGAACGTGAGTTTAAGTCCAAGCTCTGCCACTTCTCTACTCTCTTGGCCAAGTTACTTCTCTGAGCCTTAATATAAAATAACACATACTTCAATATAATACATTATCTCACAGTATAATACAAATAATGATTAAAGGTAATACAGTGTCTGGTACAGAATAAAAGCTTAAAATAATTTCTCTTTTTTTTTTTTTGAGATGGAGTCTCGCTCTGTCATTCAGGGTGGAGTGCATTAGTGCATTCTCGGCTCACTGCAACCTCTGACTCCCTGCGTCAAGTGATTCGGAGGCTGCCTCAGCCTCCCAGGTAGCTGGGATTACAGGCGTGCATCACCATGCCCACCTAATTTTTGTATTTTTATTAGAGACGAGGTTTCACCATGTTGGCCAGGATGGTCTTGATCTCCTGACCTTGTGATCTGCCTGCCTGGGCCTCCCAAAGTGCTGGGATTACAGATATGAGCTACTGCGCATGGCCACTTAAAATATTTCTAAACATTTTGGACTTTATTTTCATGTTTTGTTGTTGTTGAGACAGAGTCTTGCTCTGTTGCCTAGGCTGGAGTGAAGTGGCGTAATCTCGGCTCAGTGCAGCCTCCACCTCCCAGGTTTAAGCGATTCTCCTGCCTCAGTCTCCTGGGTAGCTGGGATTACAAACACTTGCCACCACGCCTGGCTAATATTTGTAGAGGTGGGGTTTTTAGTAGAGGTGGGGTTCTTACACACACACACACACACACACACAC